>NC_135160.1:12593687-12900668 GCF_050948215.1 Halictus rubicundus
AACATTTTCTGCATTAACTGCTAGAAACAGAAATTCTCCCTCTCTAATTAATTTGATAACGGTATTCTCAAAATTTTTACAATTTTTATGCTCTCTCGACTACGCCAATAATTGCAGCCTCTTATAATCTCCGAAATTGCAAACAATTGTTACTGTTAGTTTAATATCAATTTGTCTAGCTTTCCAGCTCGTAACCTTTCTTCCCGGGGAAAATTCAATAAGGATTCAGGTCAGCAGTGAAACCAAGTAATTGTTGTATTAGGGTTACCCACAAATAATCAATTATTTGCAAAGAATTTGTTTTGCCTTTCAAAGCAGCCTGTGTTCAAAATATTCTAAAAAGTATAATGTTTTTTTACAACCCTGTAATAAAATGGCGGCGTCCGTACCTTTCGAGGATCATATTCGTCGTTGCATACTTTTTCATTTTCATGCGGGATTTAATGCAACGGTAACAACAAAGAAAATTTGCAATGTTTATGGAGATGTATCGAAGGTCAACAAGTGTCAACGTTGGTTCAGAAGGTTTGCTGCTGGTGATTATGATCTCTCTGACAGGCCTCGAACGACCAGTTGAATTTGATAATGACATCCTAAAATCTCTAGCGGAAGCTGATCCAAAATTAAGTATACAAAAATTATCGATAAGCCTGGGGTTCATATGGTCAACTATACAAAGTTACCTACACGAAATGGGAAAGGCATATACAGTGACTCCAACTAATATTCGCACGCTCTTAAAAATCGCATAACATTGTAACAATATTGGAGTATACTACTTGAATTTTTTTTTGTGAAGTTGGAACAATTGGTTCGCTTACATAACTTGAAAAAAATGTTTGATTAAAATTACAATTGGTCGAAATTGCAGAGAAAGTACTAACAGTTGTATTTTGCAACTTTCTTATGCGGGCTTATATTAAAAATTTAAAAAGTACGTTTTGTACATCCGTATCAATTATACATATTCTGAATATTTCGTCTAAATCGGTCAACGTTGCACTGAGCTACAAACGTTTAACGATGAAATCTTAAGGGTGAAAGTCGCAGAATTTTGGCCTTGTCAGGGAATTTCGCCCTTACGTGATCATTTTGAAACATCTGTAGCTCATTGCAACGTTGACCGATTTTGATGAAATTCTCAGAATATGTATAATTCATACAGATCTAAAAAATCGTACGTTCTAACTTTTCAATGTAAGTCCACGTAAAAAAATTGCAAAATACAACTTTTAGTATTTTCTGTGCAATTTCGACCAATTGCAATTTTTGTACTTTTCTCTTTGTGTAGCAAACCAATTGTGCTAACTTGTCAAAACAATTCAAGTAATATAGACCAATATTGACAAAGTTATGCGATGTTTAAGAGCGTGCGAATATTAGTTGGAGTCACTGTAGGCATGGAATATGGGTACCGCATAAATTATCTGAGACCAACGAGAATATTCGTCGATCAATTTGCACTTGATTGCTATCCAGATTTCGTAGAGATCCATTTCTTAGCAGAATCGTTACCGGAGATGAAAAATGGATTCTTCGTGATAACATAAAGCGTTCGAAGCAATGGCTTTCTGCAAATCAAACCGCAATATCAACCGCTAAACCTAGCTTATCACTTGAAAAGGTGTTACTGTGCATTTGGTGGGACTGTCGTGGCATAATTCACTTTGAGTTGTTGAAACCTGGAGAAACAATTACTGCTGAGTTGTATTGTCAGCAATTACAACGGCTGTATTCAGAACTGTTGAAAAAGGGGGCGTCTTTAGTCCACGGAAAAGGTGTAATAAATTGACAATGCCGGGCCTCATACAGCGAAACTCACTCAGGAAAAAATCAAAGAATTGCAATGGGAAGTTTTACCGCCGCCCCCGTACTCACCGGATATTGCTCCCTCTGATCTTTTCAGATCTCTGGAGCATTATTTAAGAAATGAAACATTCTGTAGAAGATGCAAGGAGGCACCTTGAGTCATATTTTGCTTGACGAACCGTGGATTTCTATAAGAGGGGTATTGAAAAATTGCAGGAAAGATGGCAAACTGTCGTTGATAATAAATGAAGAAATAAAATCTTGAATTTACTACAAACTTTGTTTTCGATTTCAAAATAATTGATTACTTATGGGTCGCCCTAATATCTATCGTTCGATGTTTCTTTTTGTTTTTTGAGGAGCGTGCGAGGGCTACTAATCGTTAAAGAGGAAATCGGTCAGTTGACCGTGGCAGGCTCGCCGTTAATTTTCTGCGATTTCTCGGCGCGGCGATTTGGCAGCGAGCGCGTTAAACAGCGATAGCAACGCTCTCCGTTTTTATTGAGGCCGCCGGTTGCAGGCCGGCCGGACCTTGAATCGAGGTATGACTGTTGCAACGCTTCAATCAACGCCAATAAATGTCACCGGCTGGTGCAATGCAATTAGGAAGGGTGCAGTGGCACGTACGGGCAAAAATTCACGGTGACTCCGATGGAATGCGCGTTCGCCGGTTTTTATTTTTTTATTTCTCGGGGAGATCCCATGCGTTCGGGATCCGCCTCGAGAATCACCTCGGACCGCCTGTCTGCGATTAAATTAACTTCCTTCGATGTCCTGCGGACGTTCGATCCTTGCGCGGGGTCGTTTCGCATACGAGAATAACCGCATTGTCTGCGCTCGGAGAAAGAGCACACGAGAAAATTCCCCTGTCGTCTGGCATCCCGAACCGGAAACTCGAAAAGGATACCACAAAGTGTCTGGCCCGAATCCAAAAACCGAGCAGAGCGTGACTTCTGTCCGCGAGTGGAAGATCGGCCCGCGAAGCCGTCGCGTTTCGTTGATTATTCCCGCCGCGCCGTGTCGTCGTGTGTCCTCTGTCCGTGTTCGCATCGAACGCTCGTTGTTCGTCCGAATCGCGATCGCAAAACACGAGAAGCACCGTCGACGTACTTTCCCGTGACTCGCCCGTAGAGGAAAGCCGCGGAAGACTCGAGAGACAGCCTGTACACGACCGCCCGTCGGTATACATTGCGTCAGATAATTACTACGAACGCACCCATCTTTCGTGCAATTCAGCTCGGGTCGATCAGTTTCCGGTTCACACCGCGAGAAAAAGGTGGCAAGCTGTCGCCCGTTCTCAGGGCACTCGCGTATCGCGAGAGTTTCAGTCTTTCTTTGCCTCCTTCTTGCCGACCACTTTTTCCCCCTGTATCTGCTCCGAATTTGCTTTTCAAATTTTCGAGAATATTCTAGTTTCACTTTCTTCGATGATTATATAAATTCGATCCGCGTTCGAGGTATAACGTCGAAATTACCGTGCAAGTTCGTAAACAATTTCGGGTATTGATAAGGGCTGAATGCGGAACAGCAAATCTGATTTGCGAAATAACAAACACTGTGTTCACGTTTTAGAATACGTATAGCTGTCGTATCAGTCGTTTCGTTAGGCACGTGAGTTTATTTTTATCGTTCGGAGCTAATTTTACAGAGCCTGATTGCGTACATTTTGACTGATAACGTGCACAGTCTCCTGTCGCAACGAGTTCAAATTACGAGGGGTTGAAAGGGAGAGGGGTTGAAAACACCCGTAAATAAATACTTAATCGAGGGAAAAAAGTTTGACTTATTATTCAAAAGTTTGAATAAAAGAGCGGCCCTCGAAACGGCGGGAAAATCGGTGTTTACTGCGTTGCAAAAGTCCAGCCGGATTTATTTTTACCTTAGACGAGAACCGTGACCCCTTCCTCGCACAGTTTCCTCCTCGTCGTCGGCCCACGTGCCATTTTTTCGTCGACGTTTCGCTTGGTCCTCTTTTCAGTCGTTCCCGTTCCAGAGGCCACGATCCAACGTTAATCTTCGTCGATCGAGCAGAGGAATCTTCGCGACGATCGAAGGTCGCCCGATCGCGCTCCATAAACCGAGGAGTATTGTTTTAACGCGTTGCCCACCGGAAGCTTAATAGTACACTACGAATTTCGAGATATTGGTACATTCTTCTTAGCTCGTACAAACCGCAAAAGAAGAAATAAATTTCTGCACTCGAGTTTTGTCTACTCTGCAACATTTTTCTTACAGATATGACCTTTCGCATTGTGCTTACACAAGTGTACTTATTTGCGTCAGAATTAAACGTTCAGTAATTTAGTAAATAGAAAGATATTTTGTAATGTAGTAATAATTTTTACTGATCTCTCAGAGGGGACCGGTTCTTCCAATCGATGAAGACAATTTTCTTTTTTCATAAAAATCAGTATGGTTCCCAATGACTGCTGTAAAAAGAGTACTTAAAAATCATCTTTCAAAAAGAAAGGGTGGCTTGTTTGCTGTTGGATGTTTTAAGAAATTTTGCAGCTGTGAACGCCTAACAGCCGCCGGTAAATAATGCGTTAATTGATAAAGCGACACTGGCTCTTTCTGATTACAGGTTTCATTCGTCGAAGCTGTAAATGACGGATCGCTATGAATCGCCCGAAGTGAACGTTGCACTGACCACGGAAGAGATTCACAAGAGATACCAGGACACAGCGCTGATTATACACAAAGTAATCACGTTTCGTCGAAAGACTCGTAATTGCCGTCCGCTTGTACACGTAAAAACATTTTATTGACAGCGACGTTGGGTTCGGAAATTAGTCCGGTACAACTGTAGTCTAATAGTTCCTAGCAAAGGGTGGCTCTTAGAAAAATATTTGAGACGTATTTTGTAGATCAATCTTTGTGAATACCGAAAGGATAAAAAGTTAAAATTCTGTCTTACCAGGATTTTATATTTGCATTATACCATTTAAACAAATAGTATTATTCCAAATCTTTGCTATTTAAACTGTTCCTCTTTAAGTTCCCAAGATATTCAATATAATATCAAATTCGGGGGTTGTTTTTACCCCTTCGGTATGCAAGCTGACCGACGAAGAGATGTCTCAAATATTTTTTCAAGAGCTACCTTTTCTTCGGTATGTTTCAACACTGAAACTAATTTTAAAGCCCTGTAAAAAGCAATTTCTGCGAATTTTCCTAGAAAAGAATGATTACAGCTTGATCGATTGAAATTAGTTCCAGTGCTAATTCGACGGCTCGCGGGATTGTTTGCAGGAGCAGCAGAGCAAGAGGGACGTAGTGAATTATCTGACTTTCGGAACCAGCCGGAGAACCATGGAGTATAGCAACTACGGGAACCAACCTGTGATAGTCAGGAGGCCGGCCGGTTCTCTGGCGATTCAAAGCACCACGGACATGTCCTCGCAACTGATGAGGATATACCGAAAGCCTCGGGAAAGTTGTGTGATTCATTAAGTAATGCCTCGACTTAAATATTGTACACAGTTGTAAATTAAACGTTCGTCCTGTCGTTGCCCATTGTCTTTGATCTCTACACCGAACACTTCTCCAGTCGATTCTGGCTCTGGTCTATCTCTGCGGGGGAACACAATCGAAAGCTTACTCCGCCGATGTCGATTACAGTCTTGATCGGTTATATTTATATACATAGACGTGCGCTTAAATAATTATATAACTATATTTATACAATATATTTCCTTTCGGGTACACTCTCGTGAGTCGAAGTACAATTCGTTCGATCGACGGCGGATGCGGCCCAACGTTCATCGACTTCCGGTTCGGGTCCAGCACCGCGCAGAAGATAAAATTACACCGTCGCTGGGTGTTCGCCATCTTCCTGATTGAAAATATTTGATCAAGTTACTGAACGTCATCGTTAAAGCCATTATTCGCATATCAAACATGATAAACAGCTGACCGAGTATGATAGAAATGGTACAAGTATAAAATAATTGCTCTTATCCTTTTGCCAGATTGAAAATAACTTCTTTCCACTTTTTGGTATTTCGAACGATGACAATAAAGGGTGCCAGACTAATTTTTCTAATTTCTCTACATGGTTGTAGAGAATGAAACCCTAAAGTATGTTCTACGATACATGCACGAACAATTATAATGCCGAACACTGGGTTTATTTGATCGAATATTTTCCTCCAGGGCCGTGTATTACCCGGATATTCGAGTACTCGGAGTATTCGCCAGAACGCGGTGCGAGCACTCGAGTATCTGAACTTGAATCTGAATACACGAGTATTCGACCTCGTCGGATCTAAAGGCAGATCGATCCAAATATTCGAGTACTTAAGAAAACTCGAGCCATGGTAAAAGCCCCAGAATATAAACAACAGTAATTGTTACAATGAGTAGCGTTTTTTTTTTGTTTTCTAAAAGAATCGTCTGGGCCCGATTCATGGTTTCGTATAAAACAAAATATGCGATAAAATGTAAAGAATAAAAAGATCAGCGACAAATGTGTCTCGATCCGAGCGCCAGGCGATTTTCACAGGGAGCTGCTTTTTACGATCTCTCGTTTTACAGAATTTTCACAAGTTTTCCGTCGTTTATCTGCGGATTTCGCTTGGATTATGATAGGACAACGAAATGTAGAAAGTTGTCGGGGTAGCTCAGATGCTCTGACATCCACTGAAGCGGTGTTTCCATAGGAGGAACGATGCCGTGTGTGAGTAGAGTGACTGTAAGAAGATTGTATTGAAAGTAACTGCTACGAAGCAAGCGACTGCTGCTAACAAGAGGTATCGGTGCATACCATTCTCCTGGTCTGGAAAGACTTCGTTCAGTAGATGCCTCAAGGTTTTCCTCTGGCCTTCTTCGTTCACAGGTTTCACCAGCTTCTGCACGTATTTGTCCTCGCTGGTGTAACAGCGAAAAGGTATATATTTGAAGCCCTCCTCACTGTTGGCGGCTTCCATAAGCTTCCTATTTACAGACCAAAACTGGTCGAACTTGTCATTGGATAAACCGGACCATAGCTGATTGTGATCCTTCTTCTGCATAGTGGACATAACTTGACTTCTGTGTTTCAATACGTCTGCTTCCTTCACGCAAGAGAGGAAATAAGACTCCACCACCTCTCTGAAAGTTGAATCTAATAAGATCTGGTTTATTTGTTGCCCCATGCATCGAGTTCAAACTGGGTTGCTTATGTACTTGTTTTGACAGTGCATTAGAACATCTTTTGGGAATTTTTCGAAGTGGACAACTATGTTCCAAGGTAGCTGAATGTCATTGAAATAAATGTCCAGCAGCACTCCGACGGGATAGTGCCATTTCAAGGGGATACCATTGAATTCTAACCACATCTCATGCTCCTGTTTGTTATCGCTTTGTATGTGTCGTATAAAATGCTTTCGTACCTGGTTAATAAAACAACAAACGCAGGATCAGCAGATACCGAAACGTTAGTGATAGTTCCGCTCCGTGAATGTTTACCTTGTCTGTGCAGAGAGGAAAGTAACTTAACCTAGGTACCATAAGATAAAACGGATCGGGACCTTGCAATTCGCAGATCTCCTCGGAGTCGAGCGTAAAACAGACGGGGATTTTCCCGTCCCAAATCTCTCTAAGCACCTCTCTGTCATTCGCCATTATGCGTACTATGACAGATAACGTTTATATCAATACATTCGTGCCTCCGATAACAATTAGACATCAGACATGAAAAGGTTATGTTTATCGTCTGCTACGGGAGAGCGATTTCAACGTGAACGTGTCTCGAATCGTAACGTCAGAGAAATCGATACGGAAACCGTCTCTCAGCGACTTCATCTGCACTAAAATTTTTTAATTCTTTAATATGTATATTGACTGAATTCCAGCTCGTTTAAAAGTGTTTAACCCGATTGTTTAATCCGTAATCGAATAGGATTTGTGGTTTAGGCATGCTATATATTATTTGCAATTTGAAATTAGATTTTGCGCGCTATAGTGGCGTCCCTCATGGTAGAATTTCAAAGCTCAGGGGTACCAGAAATGAGAGTGCTCACGCCTGGAAATTTAGTGTCTCCGATATAGTGCTGCCCCCTAGTCTAATTTTTAGCCTGGACCAGAACCTGCATCATCTTACCTGCATCATTAGCAGCGGATTCCAAATAATGCCAGAGTGGATGCTACTTCTATGTGAAAAGAGGCTCTTCTATGTAGGCTCTGATCCAACCTAAAAGATGATGCAGGTTCCAATACAAGCTAAAAATATGATGCAGGTTCTGGTCCAGGCTAAAAAGTTGATGCAGGTTCTGTTCCAGACTAAAAAGTTGATGCAGCGAAAGTGAAAACACTAAAACCTCGAGCGTGAGCACTCTCATTTCTTCTCTGTTTGTATTCTAGAGCGCCCCGAACGTCAGACAGAAAAATATATTAAGTGATCGGTCTGCTTTTACATCTCGTCTGTGGTACAGCGCCAATTGGCGTAGCGGCAAAACGCTCAAGCTACTAGCACAGGCGAGTAGAATCTACCGTCGGTAACGTTTGGCTAACAGTTTGAGCGTTTTGCCGCTACGTCAATTGGCGCTGTACGGACGTTCGAA
Organism: Halictus rubicundus; assembly: GCF_050948215.1. Classification (NCBI taxonomy): domain Eukaryota; kingdom Metazoa; phylum Arthropoda; class Insecta; order Hymenoptera; family Halictidae; genus Halictus; species Halictus rubicundus. Next base: position 12,602,039 of record NC_135160.1, read on the forward strand.
CGAAGCAGATGATTCTTGCCGAAAGGTACGTTATCTCTTATGGGAAGAGCGGCAAGAATCATTTGCGCTTAAATAAAAATAATATTTAAATGCTTTTTTGTATAGAATTTTTTGACTAAACTGACTCTATCATAAAAATCTGCAAATCTCCACCTTGAATTCAAGTATTCGTACCTTCAAAAATAGGGGTCGGAACACAATTTAATGCAAAGCCTACCCTGCCCTCCTTAGGGCATTTACGAAAAAGAAAACGTATGAAGCGATCTAGCGGAGGGAGGGCAGGATCTATAACCGAAGGGAAGGGAGGATCTATAGGAGGGAGGAGATTGGAAGGTTTAGGGATAACAATGGGGATATTGCCAAGGCAAATGGAAGGAAGGTCCAAGGGATGAGATGAGTAGGCGGGAAAGGTCAGGTCAAAGGAAGGGGAGGGGTCCGAGAAGTGAAGGGGAAGGGAAGGGTTGCGAAGGAAAGGATAGAGTGAAAAGTTTAAGGAAAGGACGATGGTCAAAGAAAATGCGGAAGATGGATGGGAAGGTGGAGGTGGGAGTGTGAAGGAAGCACGTCCTCCAAGACCCTTCAAGGTCCATCGACGACCCCGAGGAGAGACTGACAATTTTTGGCAACGCATCTCGATGAATACCTTTCTCGATGGCCGCCGATCCATAGGGCTGCGTCTTCGACGATCAACAAAGCACATGGATGTGCACAAAAATGTCTTGGGGCTGTCTAAAACAGTCCCACGAATGCATAATTATGACATTTTGCGAAACAGGCTCGTTTTCCTATAATTACGATGTTCGTCTGTTCGCATTATACCTTACGACAAAAATAACAATTCTGTCTAATTGAATGGACAGAAAGCTTGTCACCCGATATGTCCAATTTGAAATACAAACGTCCACGTAAATGGGACAAGTATTAGAACGAGAATAACGCTAGCTGGGGCGCCACGATATGTAAAATTTGCATCGCGATTGCAAAGTTCGGGGTCAGTCCCCGTTCCCATGCATACATTCGATTGACTTTTATCGCGCGCCTGTCATTCACAGACCACCAGCCGGCAAGAGTTATGCGTTTCGTAAAACAGCTCTTTCGGCTGGCGGTGTCATCCACGATGATTTAAAGCGACCACGACTGTTCGACGAGTTCATCGATTTCAACCCTCGTCCATGGGAGTCGCAGGAGTCCGTGGTCGTGAGATGACGCAGCAAGGGGAACAGCTAAACGCAAAGCGGAACTTGCAGGATAAACCCGATGGATGAATCTTCCTTCGACTTGTGAGTCAGCCTCCCCCATAGAACGGCACGAGTCACTTTCGCGTGTTATCCCCGATTCGGTGATTCCTTCGTCCTTCCGAGAACAAAGATCGTGCTCCAGTATCTCGAAGTCAATTCGCTTTCCATCAATTACCACTGTTCTTTTTGAACCCGTCGATAATTTTCACACGACGGAGTCAAGTACAGTGAATTCTCGTTACGAGTCAGTGCCAACGTTGCAATTTGGAGTCAGTGGAAGTACGCACACCGGAGAAAGACATTTTCTCAGTTCTCTTGTCACTATCGCTTAGTAGTCATAAGCTTTTATGACTTGTAGATGGATATGACTCTTAGGTTTCCAACGTGCCCTGTGTATTTCGAATGTGACAACCTCAGAGCTCGTCTAAGAGTCAGCCACCAGAACGGCGCAACTGACTCGTAACGAGAATTCACTGTAAAGAAGGGGGACCTTTTAAATCCTGTTGTTAGACATAAATAGCTAATAAAAAGAATCGAATTTAAATGCAAACCTAGACGAAAGTGGATTCAAGTTTCGAGGATAATGAAGCAATATTTCCGCATTTTCCAGGAACAGTAGTTCCGGCGATAGTAGCTGGAGATTTCAATTCTCCGAGACAGTTCACGAGAAAAGCTTGCGTTCACGTGTTCGGCAATAGTGTCCCAAGTATCGTCTTCTTTTCAGCACGCTGCAGGAGTCGGTCCGTTAAAGAAAGTAATAAAGTTGGCTGGCGAACTTAGGGTACAACGACGCGAATCAATTGAAATGCATGCAGTCCACTGGTTGATTCGCGTGTCGGCCTCTGTGAAGGTTCATATTGGAACTGCGATAAACGATAGGAGCGAAGCATAGAATAGAAATACATTCTATTCTTCCACAATGGGAGCGTTTATATTGATACAGGGAGCAGGGGAACGGTTACTAGATGACCGGCGTTTATCGCAGCTCTGATCGACGCTCTAACCGTCGCTATCGCAGCTGCAACGTAAACGTATCCTTGGTCGTTTCGTTCACGTTCAATTTCAATTCTTCCGTGCAGTGCGTCGCGTCGCGTAGAAAGAAGTTAGTAGACAAGTACAGTGATTTCTCTGTATATGTCGCCAGGGCCTGGATGATCAATGTCGCGGAATTATCCCCACCACCGCGGGGTATGCCTCGGACGCCGAGCAGTGTAAGCATAACACCGCTCCTGGACTATACATGACGCTGGCAAGGCCCGTGTTGTATATCATAGTCGAAAAATACAACTTTTACTATTTTCTCTGCAATTTCGACCGGTTGCAATTTCTGTAAAAAATTTTTTATGCAGCGATCCAATTGTTTTACCTTCTCAAAATAATTCAAGTAGCAGAGCTCAATATTGACAAAGTTATGCGATTTTTAAGAGCGTCCGAATATTAGTGCGAGTCACTGCTCCGCTTGGACCTGGTGGTAAAGTAAACTTGAAATACTTCCGTTAAGGGTTAAATACGAAAAATATTTTGAACAATGATACAGCAATGTTTAGGGGCGCCTTGTAGTCGGCACTCGAGAGGGAAGGGTTAATGGAGATTATGGGTGGCCGAGAAGTTGCGGTCGCTGCGCGGTACTGTCGCGGGAATCGAAGGGCCAAGCAAAAGGAATCCTCGCGCGGATTGCGAGGAGTGGAAGGATCAAGTTGTTGATGTGCGGCGAGCGTCGGGGATTTTCGGCGCGGGGAAACGGATCGATCCGACAACGTCCATCGATCGGAAGTCGTGGAAAGGAATACGTAATTAGGAGCAGCGTGCGGCGTGCGGCGTGCGACGAGCGCGTGCCGCGTGCGGAAGCGTGCCGCCGATACGGTCGCACCTATTCCCCTATTCCCCGTCCGAGCGACCGAGGAACCGAGCAACCGAGCAACCGAACATAGGGATTCTCCCTCGGTTCGGAGCGCGTGCAAGGTACGGGGGTGCGCACGCGCTGGAAATTCTCTGATAACGGCGGGCGTCCCGACGTCCTCAGTCCTGGCTGGAACGCCGTAGCGTCGCGGCGGGTCGGGTTCGGCCGATCGTACGAACAACAATCGCAACGACGATTGCTCCGGATTTTTTCGTCGAGTTCGACACGGTCCCGCATGTCGCCGGTCGATCCGTAGCGAACAATGAGATGCGCACCGTTCGAGGTCGACGCGAGACCCGCGACCATAAGATCCCCGACAATTTTGCCGCGTTCGCCGGCGCCGTGCAACTCGCGGACAACCGACAAGTCGATTCGCGCGGACCAACAATAATCGCGGCGCAAATGTCGCTCCGCGGACAAGCACGCAGGTGTCCGAGCGCGGACCGATCGCGCGGCCCGTTTCGAAAGCGATGCGCTGCGCTTCGAGGATCGGACCACCGTGTTTCGGCTTGTGGCTCTAATCTGCGAATCGACGAACCGATCCGAGCGAATACCGTCCCGAGGAGAACATCCTGCAAATCCTTGAACTATACCAACGCGGGGGATGTCGAAGAACCGAGGAGATCGGATCGAGCCTTGATCGCGAGATCGCGGAACATGACCGCTCTATTATTGCTGCTGATGATGCTGCTGTTACCTTCGCGGACACCCGCCTCCGGTGAGTCGATACTCGTTTTATCGCCGCGTTATTTTTGTCCCCGACGAAACGGGCCTCCGTGTATACGTATTTCGCGACTGCGGCTGCGACTGATTCGCCGATTCGCCGGGCTCTACGGGAACGACCGCGGAACGAAGCACGCGCGTCACCGATCTATTCGGTTGCGCAAAGTCACGCCACGATACGCTACACCACAACACGCCAGGCCACGCCGCTCGATCCCTAACGAATTAATGCGGCGCGGCATTGTATGCTAAATTTCGCGTGTCCTAAGAACTCGATCGCTCCTATGGCGGCGATCGGTAGACCTGCCGCGACGACGCTCGAACGTCGCGCTCGGGATCGCTAACGTCGTTCCTCTTGTCGCGGCGACGGACACCACGACAAACAGAAGGTGGCAGCTCGTTTATCACTATTGTTCGACGAAATTCTCGTGGGTCAGCTTTTACCGTTTGATAAGACTGAGTCCATTCTTTATGTTCTTCAGTTTCGGAGAGGGATCCGCAACTTCGGGTGAAATCGTTGTATTTGCGGGGACAAAATTGTACGTATTCTTCAAGTATTGTCCGACAATCTTGCAAATTTCCAAACTGGTTAGCTGGTTGGTAAAGTTGAAAAAAATTCCCCAGTCTAGCTGATGGGAAAAAGGAATTATTTCGGGTTATTTATACACGTTCTTCCAATATTGCATTACTGTTGTTTGACAAAAGTATCATGGGTCAGTTGAAGCTTTTATTGTTCGATAACACAGAGTCCATTCTTTACGTTCTTCAGTTTCGGAGAGGGATCCGCAACTTCGGGTAAAATCGTAGTATTTGCGTGAAAAGAATTGTACATATTCCTCAAATATTGTCCGACAATCTTGCAAATTTTCAAACCGGTCTGCTGGTTGGTAATGTTGAAAAAAATTCCCGAATGTGGCTGATGGGAAAGAGGAATTATTTCGGGATAAAAATTTGTACACGTTCTTCAAATATTGCTCAATAAGCTTGTCAATTTTGAAATTGAGATATTGCATTACTGTTGTTCGACAAAATTCTCATGGGTCATCTTTTACCGTTTGATAAGACAGAGTCCATTCTTTACAGTCTTCAGTTTCGGAGAGGAATCCACAACTTCGGGTAAAATCGTAGTATTTGCGTGAAAAAAATTGTACATATTCCTCAAATATTGTCCGACAATCTTGCAAATTTTCAAACCGGTCTGCTGGTTGGTAATGTTGAAAAAAATTCCCGAATGTGGCTGATGGGAAAGAGGAATTATTTCGGGATAAAAATTTGTACACGTTCTTCAAATATTGCTCAATAAGCTTGTCAATTTTGAAATTGAGATATTGCATTACTGTTGTTCGACAAAATTCTCATGGGTCATCTTTTACCGTTTGATAAGACAGAGTCCATTCTTTACAGTCTTCAGTTTCGGAGAGGAATCCACAACTTCGGGTAAAATCGTAGTATTTGCGTGAAAAGAATTGTACATATTCCTCAAATATTGTCCGACAATCTTGCAAATTTTCAAACCGGTCTGCTTGTTGGTAATGTTGAAAAAAATTCCCGAATGTGGCTGATGGGAAAGAGGAATTATTTCGGGATAAAAATTTGTACACGTTCTTCAAATATTGCTCAATAAGCTTGTCAATTTTGAAATTGAGATATTGCATTACTGTTGTTCGACAAAATTCTCATGGGTCATCTTTTACCGTTTGATAAGACAGAGTCCATTCTTTACAGTCTTCAGTTTCGGAGAGGAATCCGCAACTTCGGGTAAAATCGTAGTATTTGCGTGAAAAGAATTGTACATATTCCTCAAATATTGTCCGACAATCTTGCAAATTTTCAAACCGGTCTGCTTGTTGGTAATGTTGAAAAAAATTCCCGAATGTGGCTGATGGGAAAGAGGAATTATTTCGGGATAAAAATTTGTACACGTTCTTCAAATATTGCTCAATAAGCTTGTCAATTTTGAAATTGAGATATTGCATTACTGTTGTTCGACAAAATTCTCATGGGTCATCTTTTACCGTTTGATAAGACAGAGTCCATTCTTTACAGTCTTCAGTTTCGGAGAGGAATCCACAACTTCGGGTAAAATCGTAGTATTTGCGTGAAAAGAATTGTACATATTCCTCAAATATTGTCCGACAATCTTGCAAATTTTCAAACCGGTCTGCTTGTTGGTAATGTTGAAAAAAATTCCCGAATGTGGCTGATGGGAAAGAGGAATTATTTCGGGATAAAAATTTGTACACGTTCTTCAAATATTGCTCAATAAGCTTGTCAATTTTGAAATTGAGATATTGCATTACTGTTGTTCGACAAAATTCTCATGGGTCATCTTTTACCGTTTGATAAGACAGAGTCCATTCTTTACAGTCTTCAGTTTCGGAGAGGAATCCGCAACTTCGGGTAAAATCGTAGTATTTGCGTGAAAAGAATTGTACATATTCCTCAAATATTGTCCGACAATCTTGCAAATTTTCAAACCGGTCTGCTTGTTGGTAATGTTGAAAAAAATTCCCGAATGTGGCTGATGGGAAAGAGGAATTATTTCGGGATAAAAATTTGTACACGTTCTTCAAATATTGCTCAATAAGCTTGTCAATTTTGAAATTGAGATATTGCATTACTGTTGTTCGACAAAATTCTCATGGGTCATCTTTTACCGTTTGATAAGACAGAGTCCATTCTTTACAGTCTTCAGTTTCGGAGAGGAATCCACAACTTCGGGTAAAATCGTAGTATTTGCGTGAAAAGAATTGTACATATTCCTCAAATATTGTCCGACAATCTTGCAAATTTTCAAACCGGTCTGCTTGTTGGTAATGTTGAAAAAAATTCCCGAATGTGGCTGATGGGAAAGAGGAATTATTTCGGGATAAAAATTTGTACACGTTCTTCAAATATTGCTCAATAAGCTTGTCAATTTTGAAATTGAGATATTGCATTACTGTTGTTCGACAAAATTCTCATGGGTCATCTTTTACCGTTTGATAAGACAGAGTCCATTCTTTACAGTCTTCAGTTTCGGAGAGGAATCCACAACTTCGGGTAAAATCGTAGTATTTGCGTGAAAAGAATTGTACATATTCCTCAAATATTGTCCGACAATCTTGCAAATTTTCAAACCGGTCTGCTTGTTGGTAATGTTGAAAAAAATTCCGGAATGTGGCTGATGGGAGAGAGGAATTATTTCGGGATTAAATGAACGTTCTTCTAATATTGCATTACTGTTGCATTACTGTTGTTCGACAAAAGTATCATGGGCCAGTTGAAGCTTTTATTGTTCGATAAGACAGAGTCCATTCTTTACGTTCTTCAGTTTCGGATAGGGCTCCGTAACTTCGGATAAAATCGTTGTATTTGCGTGAAAAAAGAATTGTACATATTCCTCAAATATTGTCCGACAATCTTGCAAATTTTCAAACCGGTCTGCTTGTTGGTAATGTTGAAAAAAATTCCGGAATGTGGCTGATGGGAGAGAGGAATTATTTCGGGATTAAATGAACGTTCTTCTAATATTGCATTACTGTTGCATTACTGTTGTTCGACAAAAGTATCATGGGCCAGTTGAAGCTTTTATTGTTCGATAAGACAGAGTCCATTCTTTACGTTCTTCAGTTTCGGATAGGGCTCCGTAACTTCGGATAAAATCGTTGTATTTGCGTGAAAAAAGAATTGTACATATTCCTCAAATATTGTCTGACAATCTTGCAAATTTTCAAACCGGTCTGCTTGTTGGTAATGTTGAAAAAAATTCCGGAATGTGGCTGATGGGAGAGAGGAATTATTTCGGGATTAAATGAACGTTCTTCTAATATTGCATTACTGTTGCATTACTGTTGTTCGACAAAAGTATCATGGGCCAGTTGAAGCTTTTATTGTTCGATAAGACAGAGTCCATTCTTTACGTTCTTCAGTTTCGGATAGGGCTCCGTAACTTCGGATAAAATCGTTGTATTTGCGTGAAAAAAGAATTGTACATATTCCTCAAATATTGTCTGACAATCTTGCAAATTTTCAAACCGGTCTGCTTGTTGGTAATGTTGAAAAAAATTCCGGAATGTGGCTGATGGGAGAGAGGAATTATTTCGGGATTAAATGAACGTTCTTCTAATATTGCATTACTGTTGCATTACTGTTGTTCGACAAAAGTATCATGGGCCAGTTGAAGCTTTTATTGTTCGATAAGACAGAGTCCATTCTTTACGTTCTTCAGTTTCGGATAGGGCTCCGTAACTTCGGATAAAATCGTTGTATTTGCGTGAAAAAAGAATTGTACATATTCCTCAAATATTGTCTGACAATCTTGCAAATTTTCAAACCGGTTTGCTCGTTGGTAACGTTGAACAAAATTCCCCGATCTGACTGATGGGAAAGAGGAATTATTTCGGGTTAAAAATGTATACGCGTTCTTCAAATATTGCTCACTATGTATGTATTCATTTATTGTTCCCCTCGGAGTTACAATCCCATTACATCACATCTCCTTCAACTCGCAAAATCGCAGACCACAAATATTGCTCACTAAGCTTGTCAATTTTGAAATTGATATATTGCATCACTGTTGTTGAACAAAATTCTCTTGGTTCAGCTTTCACAGTTCGGTAAGAGAGTCCATTCTTTACATCTTTCAGTTTCGGAGAGGGATCCGTAACTTCGGGTAAAATCATTGTATTTGCGTGAAAAAAGAATTGTACGTATTCCTCAAATATTGTCCGACAATCTTGCAAATTTCCAAACCGATCTGCTCGTTCGTAACGTTGTAAAAAATTCCCCGATCTGACTGATGGAAAAGAGGAATTATTTCGGGATTAAAAATGTACACGCGTTCTTCAAATATTGCTCACTAAGCTTGTCAATTTTGAAATTGATATATCGCATCACTGTTGTTCAACAAAATTCTGATGGGTCAGTTGAAGCTTTCACTGTTCGACAAGACCATTCTTTCACGCAAACGCGTTCGCATTGTTACACGTAGCTCAAATGCCGCCCACCTATCCGTGAATGCAGCATCGTTACTCCCCTTTTGTTTCCTTTTTTCTTCTTGCAATACGAACGAGTACGGTTGAGTTCTTTCGATTTTGAAAGAACCCCGTTCAGGTCTGTTGTATCTCGGTGAAATTTCGGAAAGGCGCCCGACGGTACGCCCCACGCGAGGTTCAACCGATGACATTCGCACTTGACCGGGATCACGGAATCGCGGATATCGCGATGTCGCGTGCACTCGGCCGGCTCGCGTGATTCGAATGCAAGTTCGAAATCGATACTGCCCTTTGGTCGAGTTTGCATGTCGTCGCGCGAATATACTTTCTCCGCGTGGGTACTCTGCGCTCCTTGCGAGCAACGATCAGCCGCCGCGTCCCGATCGTCGACCGAGGAGACTCGAGGGTGGAAAACTTCCCTCGTCCACGTTTACGATGGAGCAACGCCGGCGTACGCTGCTGTCGATGCAAACCCTTCCGTTTGCGACGGACATTACCGCTGGCCGGTGGATCTTTATGCGAAATAAAGTCTGGCGTTCGCGATACACGAGCCGAATGCGAATATCGCACTATCTTCGCGGATTTAATAGAATCGGGGAACTCAGGTTTTTGTATCGACTGTACAGCGAATTCTCGATACATGTCGTCGGCACGGGTCTTGCGACATATATCGTCCTGGAGACATATCCGAGCCTTGTTATGTTTCCGAGGCCTCTCGAGCTTCCGTGTACTGGAAATTATTCCGCGACGTATATAGAGAAATCACTGTATTCCCTCGTTTTCTTCTTCCTCCGTCGTTACCCCATCGGCAACATGTGGCCAATTTTATCTAGCCTTTTCCATAATGAATGCATAAAGTTCGATATTAGTTCCAGCTATTACCATAAAAGTCATTTATTCGGAACCGAGTGATTTATTTATTCTAGCCGAGCAAAGCGCAGGGCAAACGCGAGAAACGTCAAATAAACCAACGCGTTGCTATTTTATTTCGTTTAATCGATTCCCAGTATCGGCGTCCGCTGAGGTTCCATAATCTCTCGATTCAATTCCTTCGTCTCCCTCTTCGGCGCGCGTTCGTTCGTATCGACTTCGACGTCGTTAACAGCACGTATTCATTTTCATCTAGTCGGGTTTGCCATGAACGCACAGAGTTCGCAGTCCATCTATTACCATAACATTCATTTATTCGGAACGGTGGCCGAGTAAAGCGCAGGACAAAAGTGAGTACCGCGGTTCTCCGATTTTCATATTCCATTTCGTTTAACACCAAACCTACCACGGTCAAAATGACCGGTTTTATATTTTACAATTATTGAGACTGTAAACATTCATTTGTGGAAAATAGTGAAATAAATTTCCTTGTTCAACAATTTATTATATTGAAAATTACAGACAAGATCAATACATTTAGGGTTGCCATTTTTATAAGGCAATATTTACCAGATACCAATTTTCAATTTTTGTAGGCAAATTTTAGGAAAGTGGAAACAACTGAGATCTAGTTTTTAGTGGTAGCAGCCTTTGTAGATCTGGAATAAATAAAAGTTACAACTAGACTGCGGATCTTTATGCAGAATAAAAAATATTTTCACTGATTGCAAGACACAGGAGCGAAATAAAAATTTCTTTCTTCTTTTCATTATTTTATTAAAATCAACACGCTGGTGCCCTTAAATCTTTTTACTGTGTCCACTGCTTTAAATTGCGCTTACCCATTTTTGTCATAATCGCAGTCTAATCATGAAAATCGTACAAAGTTTAAATAAATTCAATCTTCTCCCTCCTATCAGACTTTTATTATTTTTATTCACTTTTATACGTTTCGTGCTTGGTAGGCTCAGTGTTAAGATTGTAAAGATTCATAACAGATTGTTCAACAATGTTGAGTGGCTGAACACCTGGACAAGTAAATTCTCGTTATTTTTATAAATTGGTATAAAATAGTTCAATCACACCTACTTACATCCTCAAAAGTATCCGGACACTTGCGAAATATGAATTGGCATCGCATAAAAGTCATTTCAGTGCCTAAAATAGTGACTAAAATCGATTTTTATTACTTTCTTATGAAATGTCTACACCAAAATTAAATACGAAATTCATCGTGAGAAAAATGTGTGTGAAACAAAGTGTGAAAAATGTCTAAAATCTGTTTATCGATCAGTCACGAATCTCGAGATCTGTGGTCCTCTTCTGCTCGGCTCCTTTCCCTAAAACCGTGCAATATTTTTGTTTATATATATATAATAAGTTTATCCTTTCGTTCTTTAATTTATCTTGAGGAAATAATAACCAAACTGAGTTTCACTGTAAACACAAGATTAAAGTTTTATTCGCTATTTACAATAATTATTTACATTATTTACATTATTTACATTATTTACATTATTTACATTCATATGGTTTACAATCGAATATAGAAGAGAAGGTTACGATTAATATTTACATAGTGGTGGGGTACAGCAAAAAACTAATTAACGTACGATTAAAAGTGCAATTTTAAGTCGAAAATCGTGAAAAATGGCAATTTTTCCACTTTTAAGCGTTTATAACTTGTAAACGAATTAACCAAAATCGGTGAAATTTTCAGCATGGATATAATTTATTCGAGCGAATCAAATACATTCTTGAAATTTTCAATACAGGCTCAGTTAAAAAAGCTGAAGAAACCAACTTTTACTATTTCTTTTGCGATTCCGACCAGTTCAAATTTTTCTCAAAAATTGTTTACACCTCGTCTAATAAACTAGTCCTTCTAACTTCTCAATGACATTTAAGTCATTTGATCTAATTTTTAAAACGTTATGTTGCTTCAAATAGTGTAGACTCAGTTTTGCTCGTTACTGTATATACACAGGGTGGACCACGCAATTGTTTCAAGTCATAACTCCGTTATTATTGCATTTACGAAAAAATGATAAAGGAGAAAGATAAATGGTTCGAAGAGCACTACATCTGTAGGCCTTTAAATTTTGTTTAGCTGCAGCAGTTCATGTGCAATTAACAATTGCATCATTTCTTTAAATAGAAATGCATATTTCTTTTGCACAGATCGATTATTCCGTTCATTCTACGTAAAAAATGATTAGGGTACCATGGCAAAAAAATTATTAGATCTCGAGATATTTATATATATATATATATATATAGATTTAAAAAACAGGAGGACGTTTCCAATGTTGTTCTATGCGCAATATTATAAAACAATGGAGCGCAATTCACGGGATTGAACAGCTCGCAGGTAAACGCGCCCTTAGCGGCAGTAAGCGGGCGTTCGTTCTGCTTATCGGCGCTTCGACAGATCGGTTTTCCGCTCGCGTGCAAAAACCGAGTAACCGGCGAGCACGAAGAGCGTTCGGGTCCCGGGTTCACCGTGGAATCGGTCGATAAACCGAACCGGACTCGATATGGACTCGCGGTTTGGGCCCGCATCGGCTCGCCGTGGTACATGCGCGCAGGGTTTAGAATTTTCGCGGCGCGTTCCGACTCGCGTCTTCGACTATTCCAATGATTTGCACGCGTAAAAATGCGTGCCCGGTTCTCGGACGTGACGAGACGGTTCGAGTCGACGAGTCGACTAGGCAACGAGCAGGGCTGGCGCGAACGGGCGAAGGTTGCGTGCAACCTCGAAGTCGTTAACCATGCCGCTCTTGAAGGCAAACCCTCGCCCCTGCTGCAACTGCCGCGCCGATTTCTAATCAGAAAAGAAAGAAGGAGAGAGAGAGAGAGAGAGAGAGAGAGAGAGAGAGAGAGAGAGAGAGAGGAGAACCCACGCGTTACGCGCCCCTACGAACGCACGGCGTTCGATCGAGCCGTTTGACCACAGCCACGATCAATTCTCGGCTTGCCGATCAGCTCGGCCCCGAAGCCGGAGAGATTTCGAGAAAACCGTATTTCGCCGTATCGTCGGGCCGCCGGTTTCCGTCGGTTTCCGTTCGTTTCGAGCGTCTTTCAAAAGGAGCGTCAGCCCGACGAGCGGAAATCGAACGACTCTCGAGCCCGAGGGAAGCGACGACGTCGCGTCTCGAAATCGTCTCGCTCTCTCTCGAGGGAGAGAGACGAAGCCTCGAGACGGAGCCCATTCTTGTTTGCCATTCGAATTTCGCGAGCCGGTTGCACGGTATCTATTATTTCAACGGGGATTTTAATGCCGGTTTTCCCTTGGAATCGTGCGCGATTCCCGGTCGATGGGGGTTTATATTCCTGTTGCGCGGCAAAATGTCTTTGTTCGTCGACGGTGCACAATGGCGAACGTTACGGTGCCCGTTTATCGTCGATGGTCCTCGACCAATGCGGCGAATGATAACCTCCGAGCTTAGGCACCGAGAAACCCCGCCGAAGGATCGGAACACGAAGGAACAACCTCGAACTCGTACGCACCCTAGAACGGAATATAGTCATACCGCGAACCTAAGCATCAACGACGTCAATCCCGAGGGGCTCTCGCCCTGTCGGTTTTGCCACACCTCGTAACCCAAATACTAAAACTATTAACAACCTTGGCTCTCTCTCTCTCTCTCTCTCTCTCGCTCGCTCCTTCTTTCTCTGTATGTTCTTTTTGCTTTACGACCCGACGCGAACGAATCCGATCGATTCGCCGATTCGATCCGCGCGAAAACGACGACGCGAGTTCAGGGTGCAGACACGTTATCGTCGCGTCGCATAAAATCACGTGTGCTATCGTATAGAGGAAATTAATAATAGGGGATGTGTGTTTTTAAATTACTTGTGTTCGCCTGTTTGTTTTTTTTTTTTTTGCGTGACGCGATACATAGTAATGTGTAGCCTCTTCGCACGATTCGCCGCCGGTCGCGTTCACCCGCATGAGATACACGAAAGAATGATCAACCCGCGGACATTTCGTTCACGACCGTATATTTCATGTAGCGTGAACGCGTCGCTCGCGTATTCGGATACGTATGCGACACGTGAATCGCGAGCTCCGTGCACACGCATGAGACACACATTCGCATTCGCGTGTATTCGGTAAGGTGAGTGTACCGGTAAGTGACCGGCAAGGAGTAAGATCATGCTACCATTAGTTGTAACTTGTTTCCTTTTGATGTGATTAAATGAATTAACCCTTTGCACTCTGAAGCGCCACTAAGAATTGTTATTTCGATGAAGTTACGACAAATATTACACAATTTTTGACACATTGCAAAGTCTGTATTTGATAGATTGCTAAACATTTAAATGTTATACAGTTAAACTTGTTTTTGTGCGGTCCTTTCCTATGCGATTTGTTTTGTAATGTTCTCAGCACAAGAAGATGCGCGTTTCGGACTGCGACGAGTAGTATTGAATCATGTGCATTTTGAAGATTTCTCCGTGTGTAAAATGAGAAGTTAAATTCTTTTTAAATGTTTCCATGTTTAATTTAATTGTTTACTTTGTTTAGAAAGCACTTTCTCGCCATTTCGTAAATCTTTGACATATTCTCTAAGTGAGACTTTTTTCTATACCGTCCGTATAACTATGTGGAAATCGGATCAGTTTCGTATGAACAAAATGAAAACATTCTAACGGAATGGAAGGGAAGAAAACTTTAGTTTCAGAATTAAAATAGCGCCGAGTGCAAAGGGTTAACTTGCAACCTCTCTTCTCGCGTACAGTTCTGTCATTCTACTATCGAAGTTAATAAAATGGTGAAACTGTGCTTACCATCGAATGACTACTATATCCCGACAATTGTTAGAAATTATTAATTAGACTCTACTTCTGTGTATAATTTAAATCGGTCGCTTACTGGTAGGCTCGGCCTACGGCAGAACGTCGCGCGTACGCGATACAGGAATCGCGATTCGCGTGTTTCTGTGTGTAAGAGCGTTTAATCGACGCGCGTCTGCTCGTTCTTGGCCGACCGATCGTCTAATTTGAAAGTCTAAACGCGAGGAACGGGGACAGACCGTCGAAAACACGCTGCCGATCTCTTCGTTTGGACAAGAATTACGCGTATGCTAATACATATCCCGAGCCTCTGAAAGCCGGCGTTAATTAAATACAAATCCAACAGACCACACGATGCTCGCGACGCGTCGCGTCTGTTCCTTCTCGACGCAGACCTCCGCAGACCGTCGCCCACCGTTTCTCGAACATTTGTACCTGTCCCCGGGAATGATATACGATTACGTTCGTTAGCGTCGCCGGTGTCGAAATTGCGCGAGCAACTGCGCCGAGCATGGTAAATCGTTGTGCTATCGGACGCCGATCGGATGTAACAAGGTGTCCGGGGCCACCGATAACGTGAACTCTCGATATATGTCATCAACACCGGTCTTGCGTCGTATATCGCCCAGGAGACATACCCGAGCCGTGTTGTGTTTACACTCCTCGGCGTTCGAGGCACCTCGAGCTCACCCCGCCGCAGTGGGGATAATCCCGCGACGTTTATCGTCCAGGCCTTGGCGACATATACAGAGAAATCACTGTAGTAGAATCGGACAAAGAATTTGTCGATTTGAGGCCCCGTTTTTTGGGACTGGGCTCAGCTCAGTGGATTTTTCTACACGCTTTGGGTACACGTCCACCAACCTGAAAAATTACATGAAATTAAATTAACTGAATGAAATAAATATTGGGAAGCTGAGATCTTGGATACTAAAAGTACTCTTTCATCCTTCTAGCACTTTGCAGATTCCAACTACACTCGGTACATTAAAAAATTTATTTACTCGAGAAATAATTTCGTCTCCCATTTCTGCGACTCGCGGCGCTCAAAGGGTTGAATATCATCGGTTCTGTGATCTTTTCTGTCGTTCCTACTGTCACCGTTATGGTTGAAGTGAAAAGTCTGAGGAAATTGATCTTTCTGCTGATTGTGTACTGTGTATCGCCGATTGTTATTGCGAAATATTTCTTTACTAAATACAGTGATTTCTCTGTATATGTCGCCAACGCCTGGATGATAAACGTCGCGGAACTATCCCCAATACCGCGAGGTATGTTCTGTGGTTGTATTTTTCTTGTTAACATTAGAGAATTTTCAGACTGCGTAGATTCGTGATAAGGTAGGGTGACCAGGTTACCGACAAAAATAGGCGAAACATGGTTTCACGTGCCTCAACTTTTCGCCCTTATATGAGAATATTTTTCGCCGGGAAAGGGCTCGTTCGAAAGAGGAAGGTTTAATCTAGCGCGTGCTGGTCATCAGCTGACGAGATTATGCGGATATTTGGTAAGATAAGCGAGGCTGAGCCGCCTAGGTACACTGTAAACTCGGCGTTTCTAAAACCGTAGATTCGCGATAAGGTAGAGTGACTAGGTTACCGACAAAAATAGGCGAAAAATGGTTTTACGTGCGTCAACTTTTCGTCCTTATATGGGAATATTTTTCGCTGGGAAAGGGCTCGTTCGAAAGAGAAAGGTTCGATCTAGCGCTCGCTGGTCATGAGCTGACGAGATTATGCGGATATTTGTTAACATAAGCGTTAGAAGTAGGCCAAAAATTGACGACGCGCGTGCCGTGGAATCCATGCATTTTTCTGCCATTGGATAGAAAATATCTCCAGCTGCAAATTGAGCTATATTTTGTCTTGGTTCTCAGCGAAATAGAGCCGAAAACTTGAAGCACGTTTCTGGCGTCGGAATTCATGATCTCGATAATGCAGAGCAAAAAATGTGACAAGACTTTAGTGACAGACTTGAGGATCAGGACCAAAACGGGTCTTGAGTCTGTGTCTGAAGTCTGTGGACGGAAATTATGCAGCAGTTGCCGACCCGCTGACTCTGTAAATGTCACGTGACTACCCTTGGCCCTTAAGTGAAACAATACCATTCGTTCTTTTTTCACGAAGAATCGTCTGTTGGCCGCTGGGACCATCAGTTACCAGACAGCCCGTACACCTTGCCGTATCTGGATCACGATCGAGACGGACCGATCGAAAGACCGCGTAATTACTGAGCGCTATCGATCACCGGAGCGACAAACGAGGCGTCGCGACGCGGTAAAAAAAGGAGTTAGAGTAACCGCCGGCCGTTTGACGTCCGGTGTGTATCGTTGCATCGGTGGCGTTTCTGACGCGAAACGTACACCGAGCAAACAGTTCATCGTCCGACGCATGGTTGTCCCTTGTCAACATCGGGACTTCGATTCCCGTCGACGACAGGTCGCGGCCATCGCAATCGTCGAAATGCGCTTGAAAATCGAACGCGATTATTAATCGTGCGGAGCAGTCGCGTGTTCCGCAACCATTATCTCTTAGCGATCTCTTGTGAGATCGCAGAGAAACTGAACATTGTCGCAGCAAACATTACCTTCCGTTCATTTCAAAATTAATGACCTTCAGAAACGCTAGTGTAAGACCGGTTAGCGATAATTGAATCGTAATTAGACAATTTCCATTGCCCCTGGCCCCGTATCCAGTCTATCACATAGCGTGAGGGTACCGATTAATGTGCCTACGTTAATTATACCGATTTTTAAAGCGTAATGAATATTTAGACAAGAGATAAATAAATAAATTTAAAAAGAAAATGATAAATTCTTTTCTGTTAACACTAAACGTACCACCACCAAATGACCGGTTCTAGATTTTTATTTGACCATTTTTGAACTTATAATGATGCCTTCATCAGCAATGATTCAATGAATATCTTTAGTAGAGCACGCATTGTGATACTAAAGAAGGGTGCAAAGTCTAAATAAATGAAATCTTGTCATTTTTATAAGGCAACATGTACCTGGTACTTTTACAGTTCGGTACGTTTTGTGTTAGCATCGGTTAATGTATATATTCTTAATATCCATTATTCTTTAAAAATAGGTATGATGAATAGACTGCGGATTTAATGCAATCATGACAAAAATTAGTAGGTGTAATTTTAAGTAGTACAAATATTAGAAAAATTTAAACATACTATCATATTATTTTCAATCTGCTCAACATAATAACAAAGAAGATAAATTTCTATTTGACTTCAGTTCGTTGCAATTCAGCTAAAACATTCTTATTTCGAATAACGGTCGTAATGATTAATATAGGTACAGTAATTGGTACCCCCACAGTAATTGGCTCCCTCACCACAAATCAATACACGGCAAAATCGATACACTGTAAATTCCTGTCGCACTCGTCTCTTTTCCCTGGATACGTTTCAAATTCACGCACACGCACAGACTCGCGCCGATGCTCGTACAATCTTTTCCAAGAACCGAAGACTGATACACAGAATGTATCATCGCGAAAGAAAATGTCTTCGTTCGATTCGGTCGCTCGTTTATATCAATCGCATTTCTCCGTGTCCGTCAACCGGGTGTACGGTCTGCTCCATTCGGCTCGATAAACGAAGCGGAAATAATTTAGTCCGGCAAAGAGCGATCGAGCGATCGCTTCTACGAGCGATCCCTTTCTTTGTTCCGAGGTTTCGAAACGACAGGGAAGTCGATCGACGATTTAGGAGAACGTGGACACGGCGAATCGACGTGTACGCGCGCCGCTCAAAAACTGGGCCACGTTTACCGAGGCTTTGATTAAGCGTCGGACATCTTAACGCCGCCTCGCCGGTAAAATTGGCCCGGTTGATGCGTTTGCTCGCGTTCCCTTTCCCTTCCCCCCCTCGGTTCCCCGGCGGAGTTAAACGACGAGGTCGCCTCTCGATCGGGAAACCATTTTCTCCGAGGGGCGGGAGCGTCCTCTTCGGAGCACATCGTCCCTCGGATCGAAAGAGTTATACGGGAGCGTGGATCGGCGAGAATAGCCGGGGAACGAGATCGTCTGTACATATCGGATCCCGACGACTGACGGTTTTAAAGCCCGACCCCGGTCTCATCCTGGAAACCGATAAAAATCAGGCCAGATTTTAAGAAGGTCGTAAGTTCGTTTCCCGACGGTGCTCAACAGTTGGTCGGGAGGGGAAGGGAAGGGAAGGGAAGGGAAGGGAAGGGAAGGGCGTCGCTTTTCTCTTCGGGGGCTGTCGAAGAGCCTAAATATAACTTCGGCTATTTCCGAAATCGGTGAGCGTCGACGAGAGAAGCGTTGACGGTTCTCGGCCATCGGGGAAAACCGGAGGAAATGGGAGAAAACTGAGGAAACAATTTGAGGAACGGAATGGAACGCAGCGACGACGTTGGAAAAAGGGGAAGCGAACGCGTGCTCGCACGCGCGCGACGCTATTTATCGGTGCCACATGCGCGCAGGTGTCCGTGCGTGCTCCCGTCTATTTACGCGTTCTCTCCCTCTCTCTCTCTTTCTGTTTGTCTCCCTTTTTCCGCGTCGGGAAAGGGGAGGAAAAGACGAACGGAGAGAGAAACGGATTCTACGTTTCGCCGGCTCGAGTCAATTTACACCGGCGCGAGCTGGGGTGGCGTCTGAACCCCAACCGACTCGGGACACGGAAGGTCCTTGCCGATCGGCGATCGCCGATCCCTGTTCGCGGGGGCCCTTCTTCACTAGTATGGCTGCGCGTATCGTTTTCACGGTCTCTGTTTTCGGGAATTCTAACTCGTCGCGGGGACGAATAGGGTTTCCAGATACAACGCTCTCTCGTGCCTGCGAACTTCCAGCTACCACGCGGCTGCCAATCGAAAATGAAGCTGCGGAAGATCGGCCCTTTTGATCGGCCCTTTCACTCGATTCCGGAGAAGATGCTCGCGCGAAACGCAAATACGGTGACGCTCGTTAATATTCGGACACTCTTAGGAAGACGATAACTTTTTTAATATTGGACCATACCGCTTGGAGGTTTTGGAACAGTTGGAACAATTAGCCCTTTGCACTCGAAGCCATTTTAACTCCAAAACGAAATATTTTTTTCGATCTAGAATATTTCCCTTCTATATATTTGTTTTCATGCTATATATACGAAAATGGTGCAATTTACTCGTACAGTATTGAAATGTTTAGTAATTTGTTAAATACAAATAAATTTAATACTGTGAAAAATATTTTGAATAATGATACAGGAATTTTTAGTGGCGCCATTCGAGTGCTAAGGGTTAGTTTGCTGCATGATGAGAAAAGAAAATTTTGGGAAAATTGCGATTGGTCGGAATTACGTGAGAAAATGAAGAAGAGAGTTTTTAAAACTTTTTTATGTGGGCTTGTATTGAAAATTTAATGAATACATTTTGTAGATCTGCATGAATTATACATGTTCTCATTAAAATAAAATATTTTAATGTTGTATTTCGAATATGTATTGCAAATATTTCTTTACAATGAAAATAAGTTGAGGTAATAGTTAATATTATAGATTATAATATAATAGTTAACAAAGTATTGTTTGTAGCTTAATCACGAATATGTGCGTGTAACATGTTGATAAACAGACGACAATGTCGTGATAACATTACGCACAACGAAATATCAGAAAAGTATAAGTTACTATCAACTATTTGAAATACTATTTTACACAGTCCTGTAAAATAAGTCTCACTATTTTCAATATTTTCCAAATACAATACTATTTTTAAATAGTAATACTATTTTAAAATACTATTTTTAACTATTTCAATAGTAATACTATTTTTATCTATTTCAATAGTAACACTATTTTAAAATACTATTTTTAACAATTTTAATACTAACACTATTTCAAAATACTATTTTTAAATAGCATTTCAAAAACTTTTTCTTACAAATGAAATAATTTATTTGCACGATTACAGGAATGCTTTAAAAATAAAATAAACTACAGTTTCTATTTCAAATACTACTTTGCCCAGCACTGTCCTCTAACGCGTTTCAAACGTCATCGTCCATACCTGACGAGTTTCTTACGTAGGTTCGCCTAGTGTACTACAAATCCACGTTGTTCGACAAATTAGCACGTCCGCTGGCAAACATTCGTTTCGCTACCTATTAGGTATCGTTGCATACGAAATGCCTAATGCCTGATACGCGTAACGCAAGTGTTGAAATGAAACTGGAAAGAAGAAACACATTTTATCGTGTCTTCTCTACCCCGCAATCGAAACATGGAAACTTTTGATTGTTGCATAAACATCCGGCAGTCTGGTTATTAGAAGACTGCAGATTTTATGCATTTATGGCAAAACAGAGAAACACGAAACATTCGGAACATGAAAGAGATTTAAGGGGGAAATAAAGTTTTTATTTCGTTCCAGTGCCGTGCAATTAGAAAACCTTTATTTTGCATAAAGAGCCGCAGACCTCTACACACTTCTCTCTCTCTCTCTCTCTCTCTCTCTCTCTCTCTCTCTCTCGCGCATGCTTTCTCCCTCAGCCACGCGCTCGGCGCTCAAAAAATCCGCCACGGAAATATCCTCGTTCCCCACGCCTTTAAAACGCGCTCGTAAACTCGTCCACGGACGTCGAGATCGCTCGGATGTCGGAAGTATCGTTCCGCCGCCATCCCCTTTTCGACGTCTTCCGCCATTACAAACTGGTCGGCCGTTAGGAACACCGGGCGCCGAAAAGTCCGAAAAACAATGGTGGCCGCGAGAACGCGGGATCTTCGCGAGCACAACCCTCCGGCCGGTGTATCGATTAAACGTTCACCTTGACACAGGTTATTTCCTCGAAACTGACCGTGCGTGCGTTCTCGCCGTTAAAGTTCGCGCCGACCACCGTCTCGACGTCCGAGCGTCGTTCCACGACGCTCGTTCATTCGGCTCGAATACGCTCTCTGAAATATCCGCGTCGCGACATCACTGTGGCCGCTTTACGACGTCCATAATGAAATACGTGGTCCAAGCGCGGAACGATCCATTCGTACTCGCGCGGACGACTATCGATCACGGTCGAACCGAGTCCTGTTCCGAAGAAAGATCTTATCTTTCGAACGTTATTCTCGGAAGTTGCCGAGTAAATCGCGATTTAAATCGCGTCGTATGAAAATAGACCGAAAATTAGAAACGAAATCTGTAACCCTCGCGCGAATAATCACCATTCTCTGTTCAACGACTCGATCTGTAGTTGAAAGTATAAACATCTACAATAATCTTGCACTTGAAAAGCGTTGAAGTGGCTCGACAAAATTAATCGAAAGCGGGTTATTGATGTAAGGATTGAAATGAGCACGGGAGGGACGTTATAAGATTTGTGCTGAAGAAAATTGACCATCTGAACTTCTAATTCTACCTTTCGCCCTGAAACACCTTCCCCTTGTTTCAACTTCAATCTTATTTCTTGTCTGCCTGCCAACTTAGCAAACATTATAGGATCGGATCCACTTAAAGTTATTAAGAATATTTCCCTCTGGAGGAGTTTGGGTATTTTGAACTGGAGATATTTGTGCTGAAGAAAATGGGAGGGACGTTATAAGATTATTGTAGTTACAGGAGCCCGAAAATAGATAATTCTTCGGTCGTTGCCATTAATCTCGCGGTGTAGGGCAATTACTTTGTATGCCGAGGAGGCGGCGAGCGCGATTCAATTTTAATTCTTTGGCGAACCGTGCGCAAAAGTCATAGGTCACGGATCCCAGCTAGCGGGCAGTGTTTCTCTTTCAGAATTGTATTTCTCGCAATCGCATCTGACGGTGAGGGTGCCCTATTCGCCCGCGGGGCAGATCAAGCTGCTCGGGCTGAGGACGTTGAGGAACGATTCGACGGAGCCGAGGAACGTTAAATATAGCGTGACATCGCCTCGCGAAGGTGACGTCGCCTCCATAGATCCTGAGAGCGACGTTCTTCTGTTGCGTCCGCCGACGCAATCGTCGAATCGAGGTAAGAACTGTACGGGGATAGAGGACTGTGTGCAAACTAATTGTCTGTCAATCATCTTCGATCACGCAGACCAGTTCAAACGAGATACGATCACCGTCGTGGTCCTGGCGGAGGAGAAGGCGGCCAGCAACCAGGCCTTCCTCGAGATCAAGGTCCAACCGATTCTGGTGGATCAGAAGGGAGTCAATTGCTCGGAATACATCGAGGTAAACATCCGCCTATCGAATAGGATGCCTCAGCGATATCGTGGAAAGAAATTATCTGCAGGAATGTCTGTTGATTTTCTATTTGGTTCTCCGCCATTCCGGTGAATCGTACGTTAACTCGTGGATTACCATGTTTGAGTTCGTTTTAACCGTATCTTTCGACTCGGCACTTTATGGCGATAAAATTGAAGTGGTAGTTCAACGAATGCAATAAAAGGATCAGTATACACCGGGGAAATGACGTTTACCCTCGAGCACTTCTAAATACGGCGAATTGGGACATTTATATTCTCGGAACGAAACTAGATCACCGGCTGTTTTATTCGGTACAGTGTGTAACTTAACAAGTGAGCGGCAGACGTCTGAGTGGACCTTTTTTTTTGAAGAAAAAACAAATCAGAAATCTTTGTCAGCAAATCTTCTCTGTCAGCAAAGATTCGTTTTGCATGATTTGTGCGACTAGGCTGCGGATCTTCGCGCAAAATAAAACTCGTATGCATAATTTAGAAGAGAAGGAAAGTTATTGACTCTTCTTCCGTTAATAATTTCAGTTATTTGAAAAATAATCTTCTCTCTTTTAATGCGTTTACAATTCCTTTCTCACTATTTCCTTTTTGAACATAAATATCCGCAGTCTATTCGCAGCCGATTTTCATTGCTTCCGCTTGCAGGACATGTGCTTCTGGAACGCGTCGATCTACAGGATCTACGAGAACCAACCGAGCACTATGATCGGCACCTTCGGACCCGCTCTTTACGGGGAACTGTGCCCCAACTTCCGGGTCACCGGCTACAAGCTGCTAAATGGCAAGTCGATTCAACTCTCTCGCACAGTACTGAAACAGATTCTATAGTTCGCGGGAACCGCGGCCGGCGGAATTAGCGTGATCGCAACGGCTGTCGGTCGACGCGCTTAGGCGAACGCCGCGTATTTTCGAAAATCTATATAGCCGACTACCGCAATGCTCCGCCATTTAAATGTGCACGGCTATGCAGAACGACGCAGGATTCCGGCATTACGCTTCGAACTTTAACTCGTCGGAAAGGAACGCCGCCATATTGGCTGCGTCAGCCTCGGCTATTTCACAAAATTGTCCGAAAATTGCGGACAAGCGATTGAAAGGCGGAACCTCGATTATCCGAACTGAACAAGGAAGCACGACTGTTCGAATATTCGAAAAGTTACTCGGTTGTAATGGCACGTTCGATTTCTATTAATTTGTGCAATAATTAACCCTTTGCACCCGGCGCTATTTTCGATCCAAAACTAAATTTTTCTTCAGTCTTAGAATATTTTAATTTTCTTCATACGAAACTGATCCGATCTCTACATATGATATTTAAATGTTTAGTAATCTATTAAATACAAATTTTGTAATGCAACAAATATTTCGTAATATTTTTTGTAATTTCTTTGAAATAATGCCACAACAATTTCTAGTGGTGCTTCAGAGTCACCACTCGAGTGCAAAGGGTTAATGCTGTATACGATTCGCCTTCGACTACAGGCATCGGACGTTCTGATAATCGAGGATCGAGGTTTTTAGATGACAAAATGTTAGTACTTATGTTTCTTTTTATTCGGGATTTTAGTTCTTGAGGCATGATGCTATTCTTAGTATCGATGGTAATAATTAGACTGCGGATTTTATGCATAATAAAAATTGATCGGTGCAGTTTTAAACGGGAGAAAAACTGCGGTATTTGGGGCACAACGATGCCCAGTGAATTCTCGATATATGTCAACGACACGGGTCTTGCAAGCGACATATATCGTCCAGGAGACATACCCGAGCCGTGTTGCGGGGATAACTCCGCGACGTTTATCGTCCAAGCCTTGGCGACGTATATGGAGAAATCACCGTACCATTTTTAACGCGTTCAAATTATTCCAGGAAGAATTGAATGTGCTGTAATCTCTACGCGGATAATTTTGACGGTGCACGAAGGTTCGCAGTCTAGTGATAAAAGATCCGTACCCGCGAGGGAATAAAACAGCGTTACCGACATTATTCAACCATAGAAATCGAAATAACATAGGACCTCCGTACCAATCCCGAACGTGTTAATGAGTTTCGAAGCGGCAGCGCGGAACGGTTCGAACAATTTCTGGATCCGCGAGGAATCCCGGGCCGCACTCTCGCGCGCGAGCTCGATTAATTTATAAGCCCGCTTTACCCGTATCTCCCGCCTCGAAAATTTATGTCTCGCGATTCTCCTGGTTCCGGGAACGCGCCCGGTGGTTCCAGGCATACCGGGGGGAGGGAAAACGTACGAAAACGCCGATTAATTTTTAGGCACCGAGTACTTTTACTCGGTGAACGAGACGCTGTTCGCGAACGCTTCGTTGGACAGGGACGCTCTGGGACCGCGGCCCTTGGGCCCGGGCCCGAAGATCAATTTGCAAGTGCAGTGCATCGTTTGGGAGGAGGTCACCGGAAGACAGTACGCGCCGATCAAGATCCTGAAGGTGGACATCCTCGACCAGGACGATAACGCTCCGGTCGCGCAAGGAAACGATTCCTTAACGATCAAGCTCGGCGACTTCACCGTGGTAAGCAGACAAATTGCAATTGAATCACAAAGTAATTCGATTATATTTTATTATTCGACCATTTTGTAGCACGTGCTGCCCCGTTCTAATTAAAATTTTCAATGCAACTCGTAAGTGAAATCTCTTGTTCAGTTCTATGAAAATGTAATTCGTCTTTGCGATTGAAATTACAAAGTGCAATTTAACATTGAATCAAGGGTCAAGGGTCATTGTATCATGCGAACGAAAACCTGTATGGTGACTCTACATGGAAAATTATTTCGGTAATATCTCGTTAGGTTCAGGCCAATGCTTTTTTAGCGCAAAATTTGGTGCTCGATACGTGACGCGAAGGCAGGTCTTTCTAGTTGCAGAACCCAAGGTGACCTTGAAATCGACTTTACGCACGTAAATAATGTTTACATCGCAATACTTCCCCCTCTATTACAACTTTCGTGTGTATTATTTGTTCACGGTGTGCGAGACGCGTGGACCACCCTGTATATCCAACCACTAACCCCGTCGCACTACGATTTATTTTGCGATTAGAATTATTACAACTTCTTCGACGTTTATTATTTACTAGGAGAAAAGGAAAATTTAAATTTATTGCATGTATTCTCAAATAGTTCAAAATTGTCTACGATAAAATAGAATTTTATTTCGATCGAAAGGAAATTAGGCGTTTACACTCGGAGCCATCGATTCTAGACTCATAATGTCCCCTTGGAGGGGATTTAAAAATTTAGCAGATTCTGTTCGACTCGATATTACAGAAGAGGTTAATCAAAAAGTAAATGGTAGGAAATTTTTGGAGCCGCTTTCCCGATTTTCGCGGATCACTTAAGGGGGCCGGCAGGCATTTGGCCTTGACTGTCACGCTATGTTAGGCTGTGCCTTTTTTCTAGGCATTTTACGTCTTAAATAAGTAACTAATCAATTAAAAATGCATACCACCGTGTTTGTACATGTCTTTGCTACGTCTGTACAGAGCCTTTTTTCGATACGAACACTAAATCTCTCGAAATTAAGAGAATCTCTCTGCAATGTACGTATATGAACTTGCAAGGGTCAAAATCTTGACAAATTGACGCTTCAATATTGCAATGAGCAGTTTAAAATTGGTCACTTGTGTTTCCTAAAAGTCCAATCTACGTCTGTACAGAGCCCAAATTGCGAATTTCTACCTCGTCGTGGAGTAATTTGTAATATTCGGCAGAAAACTCGCTTCCTGAAGCATGTATGACGTCACAAGATGGCTGCCGCAGAGAGATTCTCTTAATTTCGAGAGATTTAGCGTTCGTATCGAAAAAAAGGTTCCATACAGACGTAAAAAACACATGTACAAACACGGTGGTATGCATTTTTAATCGATTACTGACTTATTTAAGACGTAAAATGTTTCGAAAAAAATGCACAGCGTAACATGGCGTGACAGTCACGGCCAATGCCTGCCGGCCCCCTTAAGGGTTCGATCACTTCGAATTCGCGCGATCTTAACAATCCGCGCCGAGAATTGGCGTCGGTATCGATTTCCAGCGTTGACCCGAGTCGAGACGGGTCGACCTGACCCAAGGGTTCGTCCCGATCGCGTTATCCTGCACGAGAGATCGTCCCGAGGACGTCGGACGAGCGACGAACAGCACGGTAAGAGGCGAGAGGATCGGACAGAGGATCGGACTCATTCAAGCCCTTATTGTTCTCGCGATCGTTTCCGGCATTGTCTCCGCGAGCGGGCGCGAAAAGACTCGGAAACGACGAAAGAACCTCGAAAAAAGAACGGGTGAAAGGATAGGCGCGAGAAGCGGGAAAACGCCTGGGGGCTTCGTCTTGATTAAGCTCGGATCTCTCTTTGTTTCTTTTCTCGTTCGGGGCTGTTCGTCGTCGACGCGATACGCTCGGATTCCTACGCGCGATTCCCTCATGGTAGACCACGGTGTTTCCTCGAGTTTGCTTTCACACGGACGCGTCGCGACGCGTATCGCGCGATACACGGCTCCGGGAATGTTCTCGCGTTGATCGTTTCTCGCCTGAATCGACGAACCTGTTCCCGTGAACGTTTCTTCGTTTCCTCGCAGGGCGACAAGCTGGTGGACGAGAACAGTTTGATACTGACGGACGCGGACGAGGTGACAAGCAACCGGTACTCCGTTCGCATACTCGGCGACACTCATCATGCTCTGAACGTCACCTTCGACGCTGCGCCGATCGAGCTTCCTGGAGGCGTTCCATACACCGCGATATTCACCGGTAAGCGAACATCCGACTCCCTCCCACAGTGAATTCTCGTTACGAGTCAGTCCCGCCGTTCTTTTTACTGACTCTTAAACGAAGCCTGAGGTTCTCGCCGAGCGTCGCATTCGAAATACGCTCGACAGCTAAGAGACGTTATAGGAGAACAGGGTTATAAGAGTAACAGCTATAACAAGTTTAATCTTTCCAATTCTCGTTCGTTTAACAAAATTGCTTTAATTTCGCTGAGTTTTCTGGGGTTCTAATGTGGCTCTCAAAGTGCTAAAATGAGCGCTCAGGTGGACGTCTTCTCTTCCACGATCAATTAACGAGGTGGTAGCTCGTGATGAGTTCGATTCACCATTATTTTCACCCAAATTACAGTGAATTCTCGTTACGAGTCAGTTGCGCCGTTCTTTTTACTGACTCTTAAACGAAACTTGAGGTTCTCGCCGAGCGTCGCATTCGATATACACAGGGCACGCTGGACAGCTAAGAGTCACTCTCGTCTATAAGTCGTAAACCTATGACTACTATCCGATAGTGACAAGAAGACTGAGAGAATGTCTTTCTACGATACACTGTTGCACGTAGACACGGGACAACGAAGTTCGAGAGTATACCCCGCGGTGGTGTGGGTGGTTCCACTGACTCGAAACCGTAAGGTTGGCACCGACTCGTAACGAGAATTCACTGTAATCGGAGACTGTCCTCGGACACTCTGAACCTTGGAACGCCTAGAATCCTCCAAGA
This sequence comes from Halictus rubicundus, assembly GCF_050948215.1. Classification (NCBI taxonomy): domain Eukaryota; kingdom Metazoa; phylum Arthropoda; class Insecta; order Hymenoptera; family Halictidae; genus Halictus; species Halictus rubicundus. The sequence continues at coordinate 12,630,230 of NC_135160.1, forward strand.
ACGTATCAATTTCAAGGTTACGTGGAAGCAACATCGAGCAACTTTTCGTCGCCCCTCTTATTCTGTAGAAGATTGGCGACAAAAAATTGCTTAATGTTATCCCAGTCCCCGGACACATTATATCGGATGGACCGTTCACGCTACGCATTACGTTTGTTCCAAGCGTTTCAACGGAACGTTTCAGTCCTCGTAAATATTCGATTACGTTCTTTGAATCGGCGGTGGTCGTCTCCTACCAGCAGACAACTTTTATTTATTCAGGATGCAATTGCAAAGGGCGAATTGCTGGATGTCGTCCGCAGAACGATTCTTTTTCACAATAGCGTTCCTTCGGGTTCAGCTCGGAGTCGAAATTCCCGGTGCAGATGGTTTATCCCGCTGGTCTGTTACAGGGATATCCGCGAAGACGACGCTGCTGCCGAAATCGCCGTATCGCGTGACGCTTCAAGTGCAGGACATCACTCTTCTTTCGGGATCGGACGACAGCACGGTAAGCGCTAACAGAGAGGTCGCGAGCCGTGCGTGCTATCCTCGAGTTAGCTCAACTGTTACGCGTTCTGCTCCGGAATGAATCTGTGCAACGTTCGTGTAATCGCGGGGGGGGGGGGGTGAAACCGCGACGAATCAATTAAGACCGGAGTCTGTTCTCAAAGAAAGTCCTTCGGGGGGGAGGGGGAGGGGGAGGGAGAGGTGCTCTCTTCCCGGAGAGTCTTCGATGGAAATGATGGTACCGTTCGAGTGGCCAGACGCAACCACCGGGCGTCTCTTCCGTCTCTGCTACCAAATCCCACCGTTAACGAAGCGATTGAACGCACCCTGAGCCCGAGCGAGCTTGCCCGCGATCCCGGCTCGTTAAACAATTAGACGACGAACAGCAGCCACGAGAGAGAGAGAGAGAGAGAGAGGGAAAGAGAGAGAAAGAGAGAACAAGGGTAGGTGGGCGCGGCGGAGACTGCGGCGGCGGATGCGGTGGTTTTCGCTTCGACCCCCGCAGTTCCACGGATCCCGTTAAGCGGTAATTAATGGGGATCGTTTCGCGTTCTAATTGCGCGACGCGTCCTCGCGTGGGCGGAAGCTTCTTATTATCTCCGCGTCGAATTTCCGCTTCCGAACACTTTCCTGCTACCGCCCACCGGACAGTTCCTGCTCGTGTCGCTTCGACCTCCGATTTTCCGGTTGCTGTTCGACGTGACTCACCTGGACGACCATACCCTAGACATTCACAATGATCTTCCGCTTCGACCAACAGTTGAACATCACGCTGACCTTCCACGGACCGGAACACCTGCCCAGCACGACAACCCTGTCCCCGGTGTCGTTCAAGCAACAGTTCTCGTACCCTTCGAGCGCAAGGGTGGCTAGAATCGCGCCTCGTTACTCAAGAGTCGCGAGACCCTCGAGCGAGCCGCACTCCTCGGTCAGCTTCAGCATCTACGGGTCGTCCGCGTTTGCTGTCACACAGAAGGGAGGCATCGTGTACGTGGCCGACGAACAACTTCTCAAAACCGAGCCCGAGAACGTCACGTGAGTACATCGCCGCGGAGGACTTCCGGCCCACGGGTCCGCGAAATGGCGGACCGAATCGAGGTTTGACGCGTTGACTGCCGCGTTGATCACAAGAGGGTGATACAGTTTGTCGTCTAGCTTTACAAGCTAATTTTCTTCGTAATACAATTGCTTAAACCGAGCTTCATTCATCCCTTTGGTTAATGTTCGATGTGCCCTATGGGGTCTGCCCTCGCTTTACATTGCTGAAAATTTGATGAATTCACGACGCAAAATTTAGAATATTCCAAGGATTTATTAATTCTTTATCTTTGACTTATAAAAACGAAGAGGAAAAGAGATAAATGTGCGTATAGCGTCGTCAGCATTTTGCAATAAATGCAGACAATTTCTCTTTTGCTCGACAATTCGTTGTCTAGCGGTGAGCTTTGCCTCTATAGTTTCGACTACAGTGGGGGGGAAAAAAACTACTATAATCCTACTATATCGCCTGATTTTGTGGGAACTTTCGCGCGCGGCGGTCAGCGCGTTAACGGTCTCGGAGCACGGTGCGAATCATGTTCTCGTTGCAGGCTGAAGATCAAGTGGAACGGGAAGGATCGGGTCGCGTCCTCCTCGAGGATGATTCGGGTCAGTTTAGTGTCGGTGTCTGCGCCGAAACTGGACAGGTGTAATCGCAGCAATCGGAACGAACAATTGAGCTCTTGCGCGATCGCGGAGAAGGTGGAAACGTGCGAGTCGAGTTGCGGCGTGGCTAGCGGAGTGCTCAGGTACGTCAGCGTCTTCCGCTTCTTCTTCTCCCCTGGACCAACAAAGAGTTTCTTAATTGTATGTTCTAGCAATGACACGTTCTCGGGACAATGCGTGTGGCGCAACAACAACGCTTCCGGAATTTCGGAACACTACCAGACCTGTTCCCCGGACCTGTCCTACTGTCCCGACAACCGATGCGACGAACTCGAAGAGATGGACGCTCGCATCTGCCCGCAGGATTGCGTTTACGAGGCGCATTGGGCCGTTTTGAACAGCGACGATCGCGGAATCAAGAAAGGGGCGGGCACTTGCGCCTGCGACGTCGACGTTGCCAAGTGCACCTGCAACGTCGACAAACACCCCCTGCGACCCGATAATCCCGACAAGCAGGGCAAAGATTCGAGAAATGGGAAATCGAAAAATAGGGAGGACCCTCGAGAGGACAGCCGGGAGAACGAGATCGTCGTCACCGGGGCTCGGAAAGGTACCCGCCATTTTTCGCATTAACCCGTTTGCATCATAAAGAAATATGAAAAGAAGGCCTTTATCACCAAACTTTCTTTTTATTATTATATTTAAGTACAAAAATGACTGCAAGAACTTCATATTTCAGCATTATAAGAAAAAATCAGAATTAAGGTGGAGTGGGGTAAAACCGACTGAGAAATTGTAAAGTTTACTTTAAACTGATGCATTTTCTATCTATTCCACCAAAACCTAATAATCTTACTGTTTTTATTTAGCGCGTGGTTTATTCTTTAAGCTGCATTAATTTGGATTAAAAATATCTTCCGAAACTTATGATTTTCTTAATCAATTGAAAACAGTGCTGCTAGGGCGGACTTCCCCGGAACTGGGGCAAAACTGCACCTACCTGTTTCAAAATTATTGAATCTTGTTTCCTTATATTATGGGGCAAAAGCGGAATTATTATTAGTAATAAAATAACATAAGAATAAAAATTCAAATTTTTATTATTATATTATCCAAGGTTAACAGTCCATCGGAAAGACGTTTTTCATTTTCACGTGAAAGTATAGTGTTTCTTCCTCGGGATTCACTATTTTGTCCACTTTTTCCTCGGATTCGGTCACTAATTTTATTTTTTGGTATTTTATAGTGCTTACTAGCTCTATAAACAGTCGTTCGGCCAGCTTTAATTTCTGCCAATGCTTCAGCCAACATTTCCTTTGTATAGTGCGGTGTTGTTTTCTTTGCATAATTTCGGACCATCGTAGGGTTGCAAAAGTATTGTCAGTCTAAAAAATTCAAAATTAAATGCCTACCAAGAAGGGAATTTAATGAAACAGTTGAGTAAGTAAGAATTAAAATGTAACACTGGGTAAATTCGTGCTATAGTGCGGTTTTGCGCCGATGGATAGTCCGAATTTGCCCCGTGCTCAAATATTTCCTGAGTGAGGTTAGACTATTATTTTATCAAAAAATATAAAAGAACTGATATATTTTATTACTATAAAGGAAACTTACCTTACTATACGTTGTGCCTATCCAAGATAAACACATAGATTTGTAAACTATTGCTTAAATTATCGTTTCATAATGCTTAACTCGATCTTTGCTCTGCACCTGGAAACACCATGCACTTTGTCGAACGAGTTAAACGCGGGAGTCGCAGAATACATGGCAGCTATCTATGTTGATCATTGAATACTAACCAAAGGAAGATTTCTACCTTACAGTTGGTACAATGCAACGTATATTCGAATAAATAAGGGCCTAGTGCGGATTTGCCCCACTGCACCTTACTACTTTCGTCTCCGAGAACACCCTCCATTTCTATTTTCTAGCTAACGAATAATAATAGTGACCAACAAAGTTGAGCATATGCATACGGCTCCGGTGATAGTGACCAGGAAAATTGAGCGTATATACACGCTAATGATGCAAATGGGTTAACCTAATTCTCTGCACTCGGAGCCAGTTCCACCACAGAATTCATTGATTTCGCCTGATCTAGAATATTTCCGTTTGCCATTTTGTCCATGTGAAATCGAACGTGTGTACAGTGAGTTCACGATATATGTCAACAACACGAGTCTTGCCGGCGTCGTGTATCGTCCAGGAGACATATATAAAGAAATCATTGTACGTACTCGTACCAGACTTTAGTAATTTATTAACACCGGATCTACCGAGCCCGTCAAAATGGCGGATTTCAGATTTCTTCTTTTACAGTTCGTTATAGACATTTTTCAATATACTTCAATATACTTGATTCAAGTACACACATGTTACATTAGGACAGTGAAGTCTGCACCTTACACTATAATTTCGTCCATTTCAGAACGAGTAAATTGATACTCGGCGCTGCTGATTTGACGAGAATCCTTTTAAGCTGTAGCAGTGTTAAAATAGATCACCGTAGCAAAATGTTTTATAGATCCTACCGGGACGACGTTCGATTCTTGGTTTCTTCTTGTTCGATCGAGATTGTACAGACGTTGACCGTACTTGACGTTTCAGAGTTAGCTCGATCAGTTTGCTTCGAAGTTGCGCGATTTTCGGGGAATCTAATTCGGCCTTGAACGTGTTAAATCGTTTCCTGTTTCATCACCTCTGATTCGCGGAAAAGCCGTATATAGCGTTTCCGAATTGTCCGCTTTCCTGACAAATGAACGTCGGCCTGCGCCGGCTGGCATAACTGCGGCAGCATCAAAATTGCATAGTAAAAACAATAACGGCGGGATTAAAAAATGGCTGCTGCAGCAGCAGCAGCAGCAGCAGCAGGTAATCAATCAACATCCGTTTGCGACCGTACAGAGAAAACAATGCGGAAACGATTTGATAGTTCCTCCGCAGATCCGCCATGATTTTCTTTGTTTCCCGACAGCGTCCAGCGGTCCGTGCGGCCCTTTCTGCATGGTCGGAGCGATCGGTGGCAGTTTCTTCGTGTTGGTAGCGATCGTCGGCTCGTTCGTCACCTCGAGATACAGGTACGTTATCAAAAAAAAAAAAGGGGGGGGAGGGGCAATATTTGCCGAACCGACACAATGCGAACGCTTCACGGCAACGCGACAAACGCGAGGAACCGGCCGATAATTCTCGAAGGAGTCCTTTGTGCGCGATCCGTTTTGTCGGATCGACCCGGCTATCGAATTTCTTTCTCGATAGGGTAACACAGAGCCGCCGTACCATTCGATATTTCGGGGACGCGCGCGGTTATAGATACGCGCTTATCGAGGTGCACTATCGATTTCCCTCGGACCTTCTGCACGAGCCATCCGGCAAAGTAACCGGTGTTCTTCTTTTCATTGGACACGTGCCACTCCGGAGGCTCACGCTCCCGTCGTAAAACTGATCGCGGGAAACTGTCGTGTCGGAACAGGCCGCGTTAAATTATTCTGCGAATTCCGCATCTCGCCCGCCTAACCGGGACGACAACCGTTTCGATCGTTGCAGATTAAAAAACTTTTCACCGCGGCTTTATCGCGTTCTTCGGCTCGCGAGGCGGAAACGATCTCCACTCGGCCGCTGTTCCACAGATGGAAATTCGCGCTGTTACACGATTTTTATGGGGAACAATCTTATTCCCGAAGCGAGATCCGGGAAGAGCTGGCGCGGGACACGGATCCCGGGTCCCGAGTCGTCGATCAAATTATGCAAAGCGTCGGAGAATCGTTTCATGACGATGCGAAAGAAACACTCGCCTCGCGTAGTAACAAAAGAATCGGTATGCACTGTTTCTTGTCCCCAGAACCGAAGACTTTGATACGGAAATATTTCTCGCGTCTGAAAAAATCCTCGACCGCGAAGAGTTGACAGGGTGGTTTCTTTTTCCACTGCTGAACTCGTAAAATTGTTATAGAAATCGATGGAACTCCGAATTTTACGAACCGCGACCCAGTTTCGCTCACAATGAAATTGTCAATGTATGGGTTCGGCTCGTCGCGTATGAAATGACCGATTACATAATGCAAATTGTATAAAGCGTTTTAATCAAGAAATACTATTGTTATCTACAGGTTTATTATGTACACATACATGTGTACAGGGTGTTCATTTGAAGTCTGTTGCAGAATTGTACAGGAATGTAGAGCTATTTCAACAGATACCTTCAAAGTCTGTATTACTTTTTAGAAAACGACGGAGAACATTTTGAAAATTTGTTATGGTTACAAAGAAATTACAAACTTTCTCGCAGTATAAGTATTGACTCGCTCTACTTCTCTTTAAACGTCTCCGAAACTGGCGCGGATAAAAAAAGTATCCTACAAAAATTGGTCTTTTCACGTACAATGAGATCCCATAATAGAAAATATAGGTTTCCATTTGAAAAAGCAAAGTTGACCTTGAAAAGGCCATCCAAATACAAAACTGCTACTGCCCTCCTCTTTTCCCCTCGAAATCCTTGGTGTTCTACACTTTTTTAATATCTTTCATACTCTTCGGGATGAAAAGTTTTCAAATGAACACCCTGTATAATACACGCACGAGAGAAACTTGAAGTGGCAAGAATTATCGCCCGACCCGGTTTCGTACGATGATTCTTTTTCCGTTGAATTCGTTTCCTCCAGTTTTCTGGTGTCATGTAAAATTTTAGGATGGCCGCAAAGGGAGACCGCCGAGACAGCAAACGTAGAACAGGAAATGGCGACGCTACCGCGATCGGTATACTGCCATCCGACTACATAGATAGAGGCGACGGGCTGCTGATCGGATTGGACACGTTCACAGCGGCGAATCGTCATCTCCTCTTTTCGAAAAGCTGCCCGGTAAGTTCTGCCGTCGGGTTCACCCACTTTTGCGGCGTTTGAAAATTTTACCAGAAGTTTCTACGGTCCCAATATCTACCAACGAGAGTCCATCCACTTTCGACGTGAAAATTTAACCGAATGGATAACGGCCGCACGCTTTCGTGCTCGCGCATGTACCGTACACTGTGTACGGCATATAGCACGCGGGTGGTTGCTAATCCCACGCTTTCATCGAGGAGTTGAAAATCCGCGGAGTAATTCCAAATTTCGGAGGAAACTCGGAGGCGAATTAAACACCGACAACAATGTAGTTGTTGGGGGAGTCTGATTAATGGCGGTCTTAGGATATTGCTCTTCGCGCCGCGTCTGCTTCGGAGGACCGGCCGTTTATAGTGGAGTTGGCTGAATCGGCCGAATTGTTTGACCGAGTTGACTGCTTTCGAGCTATGCACTGTATTCGACCGATTCTGGTGGTTTCGAACTAGCTATTACAAGCCAGCTTTTTCGCCCTCGTCGACCATCGCCCCCACTATCGTCCTTTTTGTCGCCATTGTCGCAAGAAAAGTGGCCAACCTCGTGTCACCGCTCTTCCTGTAACGAGTTATCGGGTTATTAGAAGGGAAATGTCGCGAAAAGTATTAATTACGAGTAGACTGCGGATCTTTATGCACAGGAGCCAAATATAAATCTTTCAATTGTCATCTTGTTAGGCTGAAACTCAAATCTGTTTAATACGCTTTAAATTGTCGGTTCTTATTTTTGTGGCAAACGCATAAAATCCGCAGTCTAACGATGAAACTGACCGTGATTGACGAGGATCGCGATTTCGTGTGTGTCGTCAGACGGATCCGAAGTGGGAGTTTCCGAGATCGCGATTGAGCATCGAGCAGGTCCTGGGCGAGGGCGAGTTTGGTCGGGTTTTGCGGGCGAAAGCGATCGACATCGGAGGCTCTTCGGGTCCGACGACCGTCGCGGTGAAGACGTTGAAGGAGAACGCGTGCGCCTCTGAACTGGCGGACCTGCTGTCCGAGTACCAGCTGTTGAAGGAGGTCCATCATCCGAACGTGATCAGATTATTAGGCGCGTGCACAACGCCCGGCGCCCCTGTCTACCTGATCATCGAGTTCGCGGAGTTCGGCTCTTTGCGGTGAGTAACCGGCAGCGGATCGGGACAGTGGAATCTCGTATTGCGGAATTCCTCGGGCCGGGACAATAACCGGTCCGCGAGATGTTCACGTAGCGTTGCGGTAATTAAATTCTTCGCGCGGCCGTTGCCGGAGAAAATGCCTTTTCCGGCCGCGAAAGAGCGTTAACCGGCGCGACGCAGACCCGGCGCCAATGTCCCCCCTTCCTGTTTTCGCTATACTTTTCCTTCCCCTTGTTCCACGATATTACGGAAACGGCAATGCTCGTCGTTTGTAGGAACTACTTGAGACGCAGCCGACATTTGGATTCCGGGGGCAGGAACGCCTGCGAAGAAACGCCATCCGCCAACGTGAACAGCAACGAGGACGTCAATGTGACATCCACTTACACCGTGACGTCTCGCGACATACTCTCGTTCGCCTGGCAGATCAGCAAAGGGATGGCCTACCTGTCCGAGATCAAGGTAACGCGAGTCCGTCATCAACGAGTTCGATAAAATTGAACAGAGTGACTGCAGTGATTATTTCTCTATATGTGTCGCCAAGCCTGGATGATAAATGTCGCGGAATTATCCCCACCATCGTAGGGTATATATACTCCGTGAGGGGCGTAAACATAACACGGCTCGGGTATGTCTCCTGGGTGATAGACGACGTTGGCAAGGCCCGTGTCGTTGACATATATCGAGAATTCGCTGTACAGCGCTCTTACTTTCCGAGCATTCGAATTACATCATCGTTGGACTGCGGATTTTACGAATTTATGGAAAAAGTGTGTAGGAGCATTCTAAAACAGTTGAAAGAAAGAGAGTATTTAGGAATGTCAACACTTTTAAAATTGATAATGAAAGTAGTGAATTTTTCTTTGACATCTGTACCTTGCAATTGATGCACAAAAGTTTGCACAAAGATCCGCAGTCTACTCGACACGTCGGATGAAGTGTAGCTGTGCACCGCTTGCGAAAGGCTGGGGAGATATTAGGTTGGCAAGAAAGTAATTTCGGTATTTTTAGGTGAAATAAAATGCAATTTTTTTACCAAAGCAATGAACTTTAATCAATAAAATATTCTCCATCTTGTTCTATGATCTTTTGCCATCTTTCTGGTAGCTTCATAATTCCGCGCTCATAAAACTTCTGATCCTGTTCGGTGAAAAACTGATCCAAGTGCGATTTCAGACCGTCATCATTAGTGAAAGTTTTACCATTCAAAGAGTTTTGTAAACTTCGGAATGAATGATAATCTGATGGTGCAATGTCAGAGCTATATGGTGGATGTGACATCACTTCCCAACCAAGCTCGAATAACTTTTCACGTGTTACCAAAGATGTGTGTGGCCTAGCGTTATCATGGTGGAACACGATTCCTTTGCGATTTGCCAATTCTGGCCGTTTTTCTTTGATTGCTATGTCCAGTTTTGTTAGTTGTCGACAATAAACATCTGAATTAATGGTTTGGTTCCTTGGGAGAAGCTCAAAATACACAATACCTTTGTAATCCCACCAAACTGACAACGTGATCTTCTTTTGGTGCAATTCAGCTTTCGGCGTGGTTTGGGCTGATTCGTCACGCTTGGACCATAATCGTTTTCGAGTTGTGTTATTGCAAACAACCCATTTCTCGTCACCAGTGATGATTCGCTTCAGAAAAGGGTCGATTTCATTTCGTTTGAGATGCATATCGCATATGTCGATGCGTTGCGTTAAGTGAATTTCTTTCAATTCGTGTGGAACCCAAATATCGAGCTTCTTAACGATTCCGAGACTTTTTAAACGATATTCTATAGTTGTATGCGAGACATTTAACCTGTCTGCAGTCTCTCGGACAGTTATATGACGATCCGATACAATAATGGCTTTCATTTGGTCATCGTCAACTTCGGATGGTCGACCAGAACGTTGGTCGTCTTCAAGTGAGAAATTTCCAGAACGGAATTTTTTAAACCAATTCTGGCACGTGCGTTCTGTTAAGCAATCCACACCATAAACTTCACATATATCTTTGTGAGCCTCGGCAGCTTTTTTACCACTACGGAAATAAAAAAGCAATATGTGCCTGTAATGTTCGTTTTTGCACTCCATGTTCAAATTGGCACAGAACTAACAATTTTAATCAAAATTACGTGTAATTTGCTTCAAAAGTAACTTAAAAGATGCAGTTATGAAATGACAGAAAGAAAACAAATGCAACGTTAACAGAAGTCAATCAAACAAAACATAAAGCCATCTAGGCCCAAATTGAGTGGCGGTGTGGGAATCCATATATTCGTTCATACCGCTCAATGGGTTAACCACGCTCTGCTACCACTTGTGAGTGGAATAAAAAGAGGTAGATAAAATACTAAACTAATATAATTAAACAATATGTTTGAGGAATCATAAAGCCATCTATTAGTGAAAACCGAAATTACTTTCTTGCCAACCCAATAATTGCAAGTCTGATCGGTAAAGATTCGTAGAGGTTGAATCGTTTTCTGTTGCAGCTGGTTCACAGAGACCTGGCCGCCAGGAACGTGTTGCTCGCGACCGGGAAGGTCTGCAAGATCTCGGACTTCGGGCTGACCCGGGACGTGTACGAGGACGACGCGTACCTGAAACGCAGCAAGGGGCGAGGTGCGTGCAAACGATTCGTACAATTCCGAAACGAAACGCTCTTCTCGCTGTAACCGATTTATATCACCGGCCGTAAATCCCCGAGGATTTGCCGGAGCTCTTTCCCGCTGGCAGCGCACGGCCGTCGCCCGAAATCCCCGTTTAATCCAAGATTTTACTGGCCCGTAGTTCCCGTGAAATGGATGGCGCCCGAATCCCTCGCTGATCATGTGTACACCAGCAAGTCGGATGTTTGGAGCTTCGGTGTCCTCCTCTGGGAGTTGATCACTCTAGGCGCTTCTCCGTATCCCGGAGTCGACGTGCACAATCTCTACAACCTACTGAAAGCCGGCTACCGCATGGAGAGGCCGGCCAACTGCTCGCAGCAACTGTAGGCCATGATTTGCGCATTTAAAATCTAAAAATTAATAGCGTTCTTAAGTCAGTTTTAATCTTCTGATCAGTAAAACAAAAAAAATTGTCCTCCCATTTCAATATCGAGAAAGTATGTTCTGAAAATAGGAAATCGCATAAAGACCCTGCACTCTACGCGTTACTCTTCGTCTTTCCTAGGTACAAACTGATGGTGTCGTGCTGGCACCTGGAGCCTGGGTCTAGGCCGTCCTTCAAGGAGCTGACCATTCACTGGGAAAGGATGCTGGAGGACAGCGTCGACTACTTGGACCTGAACCCCAGAACGGTGCAGAACAGGTCTTACTTCGCGTCCCTTCACGCGTTGGACAGTCCGAGCAGTGAGTAACAAAGATCTTCGACGCTTGTTTAAACAGTCGTTGAATATCTGTCCTCTTCCGGTCGCAGGTTCCGGCAACGACGAAGCCGACGACCCAACCGAAGAGACGAACACCTTCGGCAACAGCGTGGTCAACTACCTGGAGAAACCGTCTTTCGACAAGGTGACCAAGTGCGACAAGATCGACAAGCTGCACACCCTCTGGCAGGAGCCTATAGCGTCCTTCCCCGACGCCATCGAAGGGATCAAACCGTCCTACGTGAACGATCAACGAACGAACCTGCTGGATAATCATTATGAGAGCCCGATCAAGTTCGCGAGGAACGCGAGCGTCACGAGCGACAGCGAGAATGATCTAGCCACGCCGACCAGCGAACGTCCGCAGTCCTACATCGACATGGAAGGGAAAAAGTTCCTGGAGTCGGAGAATCTGCTGGTGCCTACCGCCGTGAACGACCGTAAAAGCAAAGGCAAAGAAAACTGAAGGGATCGAGGATCGAAACGGTAACAATCGATGAATCCGCGTCGCGTGTGCGCGCGACCGATTCGCGAGGAGAGACCGCACGGTATCGGAAATCACTAAATCTTGCAGTGGACATCCAGAACGGAAAAAACCCTAATGGTGTTTTGTCAACGACGCCATTACGGTTTTTCAGGGTATACATACAAGATTTAGATACCCTTCCCCGAAAAGCGATTTCCGATACCGTGCGGTCTCCGACTGATCAGACTGATCGAGCGAAACCTCTGAAGGTGATGTTCAACAAATCGCGTAACGAGAAAGACTTATTTTTACGTATGAAATACTGGGAATGTAACGTACCAGCCCCCTAAACTCGATTAGTTTAGTTCGATAAGTTCGTTCTACTCCTGTGTAGCTAAACAGCACCGCCCCTTCACTCTCTTCCACTGTCCATCGAGATTGTCGATGATCATTCGACGATCGAACAACGACCTATCGTCGAACCGTCTGACAATGCGAACAAAATTGATCGGAGGAGTATAGATCTGGAATTCGTACAGTATTTTAAGCTTCGAGCAGCGCGAGATGCATTTGTTAGCGCACGTGCTTACAGCTTCCGAGCGCACGCTATCAAACGACAGGTGTACATACATGCGATCATTTTCGTAATCGTGAAAACAAAGTACATAAGCTATTATATAGTTTAACTTGCGGACGAGACAACACGTTTTCTCAGAGCCTCGTCGAAGAAACAAGTCGGTTTGTATTTATGTATAAAGCAGAGCAGAGCATTCCATTACATTAGTTAGTTAGCGGCGACATCAATTGTCGCGCGAACGTCCGCGTACAAATTTCGGTTTCTACCGCTCGTACTTGTGTTTCGTTCGTCGTCGAGCTGCGAGAGTTGACTAGTTTTAATGAAAGAGAAACAAAGATGCACTTCCCCTTTGAGTATGTATTTGTTATCGTGTCATCGTTACCTTCTTGTACCTAATATCTTCGTATGCGTATAATGTATTCAATAAACTCGTCGGACGGACAGTTGCAAAACACACACACACTGAGAACGGACGCAAAGGGTTTACGTACGGCGACGAATGATTCCCCCTGTTTATTGAATCGGCAGTCGTTACAGATATACAAAAGAGACGTCATCCTACCAGCAGCGCGTTAGTAAAAAAAAAAAAAGAAACTGTCTTGCGTGGACAAACGCGTTGGGCCACGAATTGTCCCGAGATCGGTGTGTTGTCGAACGTTTCGGTAAAAAACTTAACGTAGCTAGAAAATAGTACGGAATCACAATTTCAATTCGTCGACGCGAAACGCGCCGGTTTCGCCGATCGAAGATCTGCGAGCGAACGTTGTTTCCGTGTCCGTTTCGGTCTCCCCGAGCAAATTCAGTTCGTCGATATTGGTCGCGAACGTTTGAGACAGTACGTCGTTGGCCTTCGTCGACACGGGACTCTGTTTGTCCGGCGCTCGCTCGGATTCCGGCCTCAACAAATTCTCTGAAACAATAGACAAATTACTATTGAAGCATAAATAAATACATTATCTACCGGAGGATATTTTATAATTTTTTTAAATCTATGCTACACGGGTAAGGATTTTTTAATGGATCTTCCCAATAGCAACAGCAATTTCAATCGTGAACCAACAAGTAACGTAAAAAAATCTTTAACTTTTCTTTTAGCACGATTATTGAAAATTCTATTAACAAGCTCCCGGTAGATAAAGTGTTAAGAAAACGGAAATGGGTACTGTGAGAAACAGACCGGTCTCTCGTGCGTCTCTAGAGTTGCTGTCCTCCCCGAGCATCTCCAATTTCGCTAACTTGACGCTATCTAAGAACTCTTTGTCGGACACGTAAACGCAGCCTACGCAATCTATCTTGTGGATCACTTTGACAAGGTTCGGCAGCTCTTTCGGTAAGGAGAATCTTCTGAGATGTCGCGTTTCCTCGGGCACGTCTTCCGGCTTGCAGTATGGCAACTGCACGATGTAGCACCGTTTCTCTTTTCGCGCCTGGTTCTCCTTAACCAACTTTAACAGGTGATTATCGTTGTCGCGGTAAATGAACGACACGGTGGGCTTCTTAGGCGGCGGGGAAGCAGCGACCAGGACAACGTCCGCGCTTCGAAAAGCGGCTCCGCAACATTCCTTTGGATCCTGCGTGAATGCAAAATCTCGTTCGGGCTGAAAATTGAAAAGAAGGAAATTACAACGCAGTAGTCGACCTTGAAAACTGAATTGTAACCGACTGCGTCTGTTACTGACATTTCCTGTGGCGTCGTTGACGTCGAGTGTGTCTATCACAGTCACATTCGAATTCCTCAGGTATTTAGCTAGCTCGTTCATCGCGTTAATGTGAGTCAGTCGTGTTGGCGAGTAGATCAGCAGACAGGTTGGCTTTCGTCTTCGCTTCAGGGCCTCTGAAAACGAACACGAGGTTGCAGAGCGTCTTGACTGAAACAGTTGGTTGCCCTAACGCAACTTTACCCCTTCTACACCGCTTGTACAGATGATAGAGAACATATAGTATCACCGGTGGTATCCAAACTGTACTGATGATCATGATAATGAGGCGACGACGGGATACTTCTTCTGCTAAATAGAAAAATTTGTTAATCCGTGTTAAGGTGCGAATACACTAGCAAGTAACTTGCAAAAACGTGTACACTTGTTTTGCAAATACTACAAAATACATTGTTTTGTCCTCCAAGAGCAACTGTCACAAATGACTTGTTAGTGCATTCGCACCTTAATGTGTAATTGTAAAAATACATGATCAGCTGTTCCTCTCACTTACGCACAGTAATGTATGGCGTGGTACTGTTCACGCAGCCATATTTCCCGCAATCGGAATGTATGGCGGAGACTTTGAAGTGGAAGTCTCCAGTGCGACCGGTGAAGTCGTACAACAACTCTTCGTTGCTCGTAGTCGAGAAGTGTCTCGTCTCCACGGCATCCGTCGCGTTCATCAACCAAACCCTGTACTCTGACACGTTGTACGATTCTGGCAGAGGCTGGATGTGCAGCAAGAAACGTGGCTTGTTCGACACGTCGACGTAGATGAACGGTGTGTAATATTGCACGCCCACATCTTCTTCTATGGAAGAAAACGATTACGCTGTTGAAAGTTCAAAGATTTTGTCCAACACTGGTCAACGCATTACAATATAAAGTTATACAGTAGGAAATTATGGTTACCAATGAATCTGTGCCGGGGTACATTAAAAATATACATTTTGCTGTAATTGTACGTTTCGCCAGTTAGCAGGATATCTAACTTATAAGAGGTTAACTCATAAGTTTCGTCATGGAACGGGCATGAAACGTATAGTTCTTTCGGCGAGGGATGCGTCTCATTTCCATAGAATTTTACATGTCTACACGCTGACTCATTCGAATGATTTAAATTCTGGTAGCGCGTAATCAGTCCTGTGTTATTGTCAACAAAATTAATGTTGTTTCTTCCATTATTCGCAAATTCGCTCGCTACAAGCTCTTACCATGAAAATTCGCGTCGGTCACGCTCAAGTTAAACGCAGTTACTTTCTGGGTGAGATTGTTCTCGTAAGCACGAAGACTCACTCTGTTGAAATCCTTGTTTGTACCTTCTTTATGAGATGTTTCAAATGTAAGATTATCACATTCTGGAATGCAAATTTATCTATTACTTTAATTCTTGATCATTGTTAGTTTAATTCTACGCGTGTACAAACTGTATTTCGATGGATAATCTTGAACAGAGCCTTATATGCTTGTTTTCGTACCTTCACCATGTTCGACCCTTGTTAATAGACACTGAAATCCAGGTATCAGAGTAAAGTCCGTCTAAAAAATAATTTTACACAGATGATAAATTTGAACTACTAAGTAGATAGTGTAGGGCGTTGAGTAATTCCCCCGCGATAAAAAGAAGAAAGAGATATGGAGTCATAGATAACATAGATTGCAATACTTTTCATGACACTTATAATGACAGTTTTAAAGACATATACTTTGATGTACACCAAAGTATATATACTATATGATTGACAAGAAAAGCATAATGTAGGAAAAATACGTTACCGTGTAATGACAGTAGTCGGAATAACAAATGGAAGCTGTAACGCTTCTGCGAAAGTAACAAAGAAGTATCACCAAGTTGATGATGTTCCGCATCGTAAAGATATAGTTGCGAGTCTGAACGCAGCTGTTTTCAAAATGAACATATCTGTGTTACACCGTGCAGCAATTGTTTAGGCAACACAGTCTATTTCTCGGTGATGCTGACAGCGATGCTACCCTACTACAGTTTGACACAACGTGTTTGCGAAAAAAAAAACATTGGATGCTTGGTGTCGCAATCTCGTACAGAGCGCTCTCTACCTCAATTATTGGTATAAAACATGATTCGTGCCGGTACATTCATTGTATTTTACGGGGGGAACGGCAACAATTATTTGCACCGTAAAATCTGAAAATAGCGACATTCCTCGTAGCGGAAAAACGCTCAAACTAGTAGACAAATGTTACCGACAAACGCATTTTTCCAAGAAAAAAGCAATGGTGCCATCTATGCAAAAACGACGCAACTTTTACCTCAGTCGCTTTTACCTACGTCACTGATTTGTTCCGAAAGGGTTCAATTACAATCGAGATATAGGAGTATAGACGAGGTATAGAAATAGACTCTACCCCTACACCTCGTTTGTGATATTAGATCTAAAAGCAAATTTTTTTCCTTCCCTAAATTATACAAAACTTGGTCAATGAATTCTAATTTATGCTAGCGTGAAAGCTATTTCGGATCACTGCTAAAAAATAATGTAGGTTATGATCCATCAAGGCCGCCTGGCCGTGGATCCATGCTAAATATGATGTACGTAGGTTCTGATCCATGCTAAAGATGAGACAGATTGCAGTACTATACTGGAGGTACCGAAATCCCGGGCGTGAGCATTCTCCTTTCCACACTGATTCAACTACAGGTTCTGTAAGTGAATATATTTTTCTAAATATTAATAAAAATAGATGTTAAACTCATTATTTTGTCATTAATCGTCAGCAATAACATGTCGTCAGCCAATGAGAACAACTTCCCCTGCTCTCGAACGTATCAAGAGCGAGTAGACGTTATGAAGGCGTCTACTGTCACCTTTGCAGCCAACTAGCGAGGAATCTCTGTACTTATTTTCTGCCTTCTAACACGATGATTGCACGATGACACATTTTCCACCAATCGGTTACGGAGAAAGTATATGGTTTGCAAACGACTAAAAATCTCCCGGTTATTAATTCTTGAAGTCTCGATTTCTAATTTATTAGCAAATTTAATAGTGCTAATATTCTGTCAGATGTTTTTAAAAGATTTCAAGTGATCCTTATACAGATAGAGAGGCTTATAGATATAGTTACCATCATCCTTAAGTCCATAGTTCCCTTAAAAAATGGAAGGTAGTAATAAATTGAGGAGAGCTCCACTTTCCATGAAGCAGAGGCTGGAAATTGTACAGCATTTAGAAAGCGGTGTACCTATTGGCACGTTGGCTGCTGAATACAATGTCACTCCTGTTACAATCCGTCGGATCAAACGAAACGCAGTGACTGTTAGTCAGTTCACCGATCAAGGTGTAGACAAAGCGCATAGAAGAACTTTACGAAAGCCTGAGAATGAGGAATTGGATAATCGTTTGTACACATGGTTCATAGAACGTAAAACACTTGGCGAGCCCATCACGGATGTGCGAATGGTAGAAAGAGCAGCAGAAGTAAATAAAGAAATTGGAGGACCTTCGAGTTTTAAAGCTAGTAGAGGCTGGCTATGGAGATTTAAGAATCGCCATGGCATTAGATTATTTGGACAAAATGTTGATGCCAATACAGCAGTTGCCCAAGAATTTGTAGAAACTTTTGCTAGACAACTGGAAGAAGAGGATATCGACAAAGAAAATGTTTATAATATGAATGCAACCAGTCTATCGTGGAAAACTATTTCCAAGAAGATTTTTGCGCACAGCGGGGAGAAAAGGATTGAAGAAAAGAATATGAATAAGGATAGGGTAACTATAGGCCTGTGCACTAATGTAACAGGGAGTCATAAGCTTGCACCTTTGTTTATTAACAGATTTGAAAATCCAAGAGTATTAAAACATTCAAAACATCGGCTACCTGTGATTTACAAAGCCCAGCAACAAGCTTTTATGGATCAAACTGTGTTCGCTGATTGGTATCAAAATCATTTTAAACCAGAGGTGATGAAGTATCAATTACACAATGGTACCTGTGGGAAAGTTATCCTTATTTTAGATAACTCTCGTGGCTATAATCTAAACTTTCTTGAAGAGTTGCAAAAAGACGAGCGTTTTCAAATAATATTTCTACCCCCAAACACTAGCCACTTGCTGCAACCCATAGATCAAGTGCTAGAGAAGACAAAAAAATCTTATCGTCATAAGATGTTAACTAGAGCAATGGGTTACGCGGATGGGATACAAGAATTCTACTCTAATTACGACCTTAAGGATTGTATTCATTTATTATACGAGGCATGGTTGGAAACTAGCATTTTGGATATTCGAAATTCATGGAAAAACCTGATCAAACAAGTCCCAGAAGTACCAGGAATACAGAACCCAGAGGATTTGTTTGAGTCTGACTTGAAAATCATGAATACCGAAGAGCAAGGAGAAGGATCCACTGACTTTTTGTTGAGATGCATGGAAGTTAAAAAAAATTCTTTAGAAAGAACTGAAAGCATTTCCAATGATGATAGCGAATCGTCACTGCCTAAAAAAGACGAGATCATACAAGCTATTAAAACTCTCATGATCTGGTCTAAACGGGAACCAAATTTTATAAAAATGAATGTAAAATATTTACGATATTATTGTAAACATAGATGATGTAATATAGTCTAAGCAATATGAGTGGGTGTAGAGAACGGTTGTAAAAATGTGATATGTATATATAAAGTATATAAGTTAATTTAAACACTTAATTTAATTACGACAGAGGCACTCGATTTCGTTCAACGTTACGTTTCTCGAGCAATAAGAATATCTTATTCTTGTATGTATTAAGAGCTTGAATTCTTATAAATTTCTTTATTAATTGCTGTTAAATACACTTCGATAAAAAGAATGTATAACAAAATAATTGCAAGTCCCTTTGCTACAACTCTTCGTGATTAGTGGAAGATGATCTTTCTGTGGGAAAGCCCCAAAAGAATGTGGGATATCCCTTTACTTCTCTTTCTCTTGCAACAAAAGCCGAGAAAGAAGAGATACAGTTTCCTATGAAGTAATTTGCCCTTCCAAGAATTGCTAAATCTAAATGGGGAGATGCAGGTGAGTCCAGCTTAAAAACTAGCACCTGCGAAAAAACCAAAACATTCCTGTTTCATCTGATACATTTTTGTGATATCATCAAAGCAAGCAAGATATTCAGGTGACCTATATATCCTGTTTATTTATAGTACATATTAAGAAATTTCTTACCTCCATGCGTGCCAGAGCTTTAGTAAGTTCTTTGATCATGTAATTATTATCAGATGCCACAAAGACTGATTTGATGTCATTACCATTGCGAATGACACGTTTAATATGACGTATTATTACTTCGAATGATGGTAAGCACATAGCAGAAGTTGCTTTTCCTCTTTCATTTCGATAACCCAGACATTGAGGTGCAGCAAAAAGATTTGGTGTACTGGATATAAATTCACAAGCCCGGACCTGTAAAAAGAACCTTTATATGTTTGCACTGTGCTGGCGTTACAAAACTAATATAAACATTTACCCAATCAATTCCATTGCGTAAATGAATCCCTATGAATGCTCCCTTTGGCAAAGTTTGTTTTATAAACGCTTTTGCTTTATTAAGCATTTCTGTATTCCATTCGAGACATTTCTGCAATTGTTTATTTTCTAGCTGAACAGGGAAGCTGGCAGGTGCACCAGTGAATGCCAGCACTGGCCAACTTATAGCAGGATATTTTTTCTTCCACTGTATCGCTACATCTGTATGATAAACATCATAGTGAAGCGGACCATAAAATTCTGATTTCACGAAATCAATATTGTAAGTGTCCCAGAATGGGCCAAATGGATTTCCCTCTTTAGCATTGCAGGAGTCTCCTTTACCACGCGCCGAATAACAGAAAGCTGAAAATAATATGTCTCAGAAGGATGCCTAATGTTTTTTATTTAACATCACAAACTTACATACTCTTTCCTTAGGTTGCCATATTTTTGGAGCAATATCTTCCATAAAAATTTCCATTGACATCGCTTTATGGCAATTCTGCACTCGTGAGATGTTAAAATATGTATCAAAGGGAACTTGTATCTAAATAATCAATCAAAAATACTTAGTTATCAGAGTCATAATATCCCTTAAATTATTCAAATTGATCAGTTACTAACAGATTTAGTCTCTCCAGTTCTATATTCAACCCATGGTGGTAGCACCAAGGTACGATTTAATGCTTTCGCAAACCCTAAGGCACCTAAAAAGTGATCTGCTTGATTTCCAAATCTTCCTAAAATAAGTAATAAAATTAGTGGCTTGCATAAACCACGAATTATCATTTTCAGTATTCAAGTAACACTGAAAGTATTATAGATTGTAGTCTGAATAAAATCTTACCCATACACGGACAGTAAACAATGTACCCATTGGTATCAATATCAAAATCTTCACAGTGTACGTTGTAAAACCTGGTCAATAATAAAACGCAGAAAATAATACTGAACATATTGATCATAATTACGAACCGATCCTTTTAAATATAAAATGTATAGTACGTAAATATATAATACGTATTTGTTTAACAACACAATCGGTCTGGACTACTCCAATACTACTAAACACATTTCTTTCGTTGCTATGGTTATATTCATTGAACACTCTGGAAAAATGATCTGTGCTTCTTCAGTGAGTCGTACAGTTTAAAAATATTTTCTTTGTAAATTTTCAACTTTCTATTTTTATCCAGATACTATAATTGAAGGATCTATCATTCATAAGCACTCAATCATCTTATAATAAATGCAATGGTGGTTCAAAATTCAAAATTCACAGTGTCATAACGTCATAGCGTTGTAGTTAGTACCAGAATCCACCATACGGTGTGCACAAGTCAGTTTAGGGATACTTCTGAACTTCTGGTTGCTGGCCACTCTTCACTCTTGTCCACGCAAGCACTGATATATATATATATATATATATATATATATATGGTATATCAGTGGTTTAGTTAGATGCGCGGATTATTAGTGTTGAATATTGATTATATAATGGATAAAATAAGGTGAAAAGAGTATATTGCACATGTATTTACATTTATAATATATAAGTAATTAGATTAACAATAATATGTAAGGACCATAAACCATAAACCATTATTATGTTGGTGCATATAAGATGTCCAAATTTAGAATAAAGCTCTTAGTTATTAATATCTTCAATTCATATGTCAACGAGAAAATCGGTCGAATTTTAATTAACATTTGTTAAAAATGTGGGGATCTTTGCGCCACAAGATAAAATCCCCTAGGCACGCGCTTAAGACTTTTCGAATTTTATTACTGTCCTATACCTCGTCTGTGGTACGGGGGGATGTAGTACACCGGTGTATAACTGGCGGCGCTGGCATGTAAAGCCAGTATCAATTCGTTTGACGGCATCTCGAATCCATAGTATATACACATATATATATATATCAGTGCACGCAAGTCATAGCAAGAGTGCATACATAGTGAA
Source organism: Halictus rubicundus (assembly GCF_050948215.1). Taxonomy (NCBI): domain Eukaryota; kingdom Metazoa; phylum Arthropoda; class Insecta; order Hymenoptera; family Halictidae; genus Halictus; species Halictus rubicundus. Next base: position 12,651,904 of record NC_135160.1, read on the forward strand.
ATTTTCCGTGAATATTTACTGTACTCCGATCATCGACTGTCTTAGACAGAGCGCCGATTTTATCATTATTTGAGCAGCTAAAAAGTTCCCGATAAAGAACAAGTATCGTTGACGATTGAATGAGACTTTTAATTCTATGAAAACATGTTTCGCCCTTTCGGAAAGAATTTCAGACACGGGAATCAACGGCGGAAAGAGCATGGTACGTCAAATTTTCTAGACACCTTGACCAATTTAAGAACAGCGTTGACAACACGAACCGAGCCTCGAGATTATGAAATTCGTTTAATCGAAATTTTAAGAATTGGCATGGATTGATGTCGCGACGCTTGTTTTGATGTCTTCAACATGTGGAGGCTTTGATGCTGTCAGTCTTGACATTATTATTACCATGGGCGAGATATTTCGCTATGTCGCGTATACGACGCTACGCGATGCTATGTTACAAACACTGGAGTTTGTATTTTAAATCGTCAGATATTTCGTCGAAAGCGTCGAGTAACGAGCGTTTTGACGCGAAATATCTCGTCGATAGCGTCGTACACGCGACATGGTGGTAGCGAGATATCTCGTCCGTGGTAACGGAAGGGTTAATCTACCAACCGATCGATACCGTTCCATGTTGAGACCCCCTATCCCCCAAAGAGTTAAATAATGAAACTATATAGAATGCGGAATTAGCGGAAGCTATATAGACATTTATGTCTCCTTTAAATGACTTTAGTGAATTGAAAATAATGGTATGCCTAATTTTTTAAAAAATGTTCTTACTGTTTTGCATTTGATATGTTTTCCATTCGATAAAATTTCGTCTTGTATGTTTTGTGTGTCATTGATAAATTTGAGAACAATTCGAACATTTGCTTAGGTTAGATTTTTCAAATGAATAGAGAGAATTATTTTACGCAAGTTTATTTTGGAAATATAGGTGGCGAAGGTGAAAATGCTCAATCTGGATCCTCACACTTCAAGCAGGGTAGTAGAAGTGGCAGAGGACAAGGAAGGCCCCCATGGTTAAGAGGCGAAGAAATAGGTCTCTATTATCGAGACAGAGGAAAAGCAATGAAGGCGCAGCAAGTAGCTAAAGTCATTACAATACCAGAAAATGTTGAACACAAGCTTCAAAGAGCATTGAACACCAAGGGATTTTATAATAAGTTAAACAACAGCCAGGAACAAGCGGAGAATACAAATAGGAAATTGGAGGAAAAATATAGCTACATTCAGGATGCACAGTTTAAGAGAAAGTTCTTAAATATAGTATCCGGTAATATACAGGAAAACATTTGTAAAGCTCTGCTTCAGAGCTCAAGATTAGAAAGGAATAGCAATTTAGACGATATGTTACTAGCTGAATATAGGTCGAAAATATCTTCAGAAGAATATGAAAGTATGCTAGAGTTTCGAACAAGGTTGCCTGCATATCAGGAGAGATCAAAAATCTTAAAGCTAGTAAAAGAAAATCAAGTTGTTGTAATAAGCGGCGAGACTGGTGAGTTTATATGCAGTACTTATGATTGTAACACAGTTTAAGTAATACTTAATCCTTGGACAAAATGATAATTGTATTTTAGGTTGTGGGAAAACAACACAAGTTGCTCAATTTATATTGGATGATCAAATAGAGCAAGGTAATGGTAGTATTACTCGAATAGTATGTACTCAACCAAGGAGGATATCTGCGATTTCTGTTGCCGAAAGAGTTGCTGCTGAGAGAGCAGAGAGACTCGGAACATCTATAGGTTTTCAAATTAGACTTGAACGGTATGCTTTCGTGTTTCTACCAGTTTTTCATTCAGTGTACAATATGTTTATATGTTTTCTCTGCTTACAGAGTAATGCCTAGAGATAGAGGAAGCATAACATTTTGTACCTCTGGAATGCTGTTGAAATTCATGGAAAGTGATCCAGCCCTAAATAATTACTCTCATATTATTTTAGACGAGATTCACGAACGTTCTACAGAAATCGATTTCACGATGACTTTATTAAAACTAATTATATCGAAAGTAAGCGAAATTAAATTAATTGTGCATACGAATTCCATTACGGCGTGTGAAAAAATTCTATTGATGCATCTGAATTTGATATTTTAGAGACCGGATTTAAAAGTTCTTCTCATGAGTGCAACACTTAATTCGGAAAGTTTTTCGAAGTATTACAATGATTGTCCAATAATTCATATACCAGGCTTTACTTATCCAGTAGAAGAATTTTATTTAGAGGACGTGTTAGAAATTACCCGGTAAGACTATTTATTACCATTTTTCCTGGAATCTAACAAGGAAAAGGAATTGTAATGGCAATTGATTTACAGATTCAAATTTAGCAAACATATCGACGATTATAGACAAACTCAGAGAGATGAGTCTGCTTCCATAATAGATTCGTATATACGACGACTTGCGATCGAGGTACATTTCATTTTCACTCTTCGATGCTTTCATTCTCGTTTGCGTTCAATTCGTTACATGTTGTAATTTAGAAAAAGTATTCGAAGAATGTGATCGATCAACTGAAGAATCCTAACAGAGAGGATCTGTCTCTTCTTCTGATAGAAGAATTAATTCGACACATTTGTAGAGCAAAACCACCTGGAGCTATTCTAGTTTTTTTACCGGGTTTGATGGACATCTCGCAGCTTCATAAAATGATGATGCAAAACGGACAATACCCACCAGGCAAGCATACTTAAAACATTGCTACCGAAACGTGTAGATGGTAATATTAATATTTATCCAAATTTTTTTTATGCACAGATAGATATGTTATTTATCCGCTGCACTCCCGCATGTCAACAGTCCACCAAAAGCTAATATTTAAACAACCGCCCCATGGTATACGAAAGATTATCATTGCAACATCGATAGCGGAAGCATCCGTAACTATCGAGGACGTGGTCTACGTCATCGACAGCGGCAAAATGAAGTTTCTCAAGTTCGATTGTAATAGAAACATTGAAACTTTAAAGCCCGAGTGGGTATCTTTAGCTAACTCCAAACAGAGACGGGGTAGGGCAGGCAGGTGAGATAAAAATGATTAGCATATTTAATATTTCACTTATCACACTGTGTTTCATATACATACATCTTTCACTCTAGAGTGAAGCCTGGCATTTGCTATCACCTTTATACGAGAGCTAGAGAGAGCTTGCTCGATCAGTATCCGTTACCAGAAATGCTCATAACTCGTTTAGAGGAGGTAATTTTGCGAATAAAAATTTTGCAATTAGGAGATGTTCAATCTTTCCTATGCAACGTCATGGACCCTCCCAGTTCTGCAGCTATAGAGTTGTCTTTGAAACTGCTCAGACAACTGAAGGCGTTGGATGATCAGGAAAACTTGACTCCGCTAGGATATCACTTGGCACAATTGCCTCTTGACCCACGAACAGGTGACTAATTTGAATGATTTCGTTAATAAATTGTAGGAAATATTTTTCTGTGTAATAATAATTTTTGTTACCACAGGGAAGATGATTATATGGGCAGCGTTATTTTCCTGCGTGGAACCGGTCTTCGCAATTGCTGCAAGCCTGTCGTTCAAGGATGCATTCTTATTTCCTCTGGAAAACGAGACAAGAGCGAGGCTGAAGAAACTCGAACTCGGTTTGAAGGAATACAGCGATCACATTGCGCTAGCCGAGGCTTTGAGGAGGTTCGAAAATTGCTACAAACACGGAGATGCTGGCTATTTCTGTAAAGAGTATTTTCTTTCGTTCAACACGCTGAAACTTCTTTCCGAAATGAAAACTCAGTTCGCGCAACACTTGTGCGAAATGAAATTTTTAGAAAGTGAAAATCCGAGCTATAGGAATGCCAACAGGAATTCTGATAATGTCGCGTTAGTCAAGGCGATAGTATGTGCTGGATTGTATCCGAATATTGTGACAGTAACGTACGTATGGTTTTCAATTGATCAAAGATCAGTTATTTTCGTATTCCTTTAAATGTATAAAGAATGCATATAAATTTCAGGAGGGTGACGAGGGGTGTAGTACGCGCCTGGACTGCCGAGGATGGTTGCGTTTTCATACATCCGTCGAGCATAAATGCTAAACTTTTCAGCAGTCATCCTAGCCGCTATATTACATATTTCACGAAACAACGGTCTACATCGACGTATATACACGATACCACATTCATTACCACTCCAATTTTATTGTTCGCCGCTTCGTTCAAGAACATACGTAAGATACACGCTTCTTCGTTTTGTTTATTAATAAACTGCGGATCTTTATGCAAAATGAAAATTTTCTTTGCGAATTACAAGGGACTGGAACCAAATGAAAATTTGTTTCTCCCTTTAATACTGTTAGCAGGACAAAAGTAATGCGTCGATACTCTTCGACACTTTTAATGCTTCTGCTGTTTAAGATTGTAGCTACCCGTTTTTGTCGTGAATGCATAAAATGAGCAGTCTATTTATAAGTTACATTGACGGAGGTGTGTCTAATAATTGTATTAATTGTACAGAGAAACAAGGAAATAATTACGTTATCAATTGGACGTGTTCGACGGATAAGAGTATTACGTGCGATTTACGAACAGCGCGAATTATTGAGGTAAGAATGAGTTTAAAGTTTCGATAAAGAAATAGTTTGCAAGTATATGTTTGTGTATACGTTTGTTTCGATTATAGAAACTGCACGAAGAATTTAATGATTGGATAACGTATAAACTAACGCATCCGGGAACAACCAGATGGGAAACCAACGAGGGCGATCTTTTAAAGTAAGTAAATATAATATATTGTACACGAATACGGTATAGTTATGTTGAAATATATTAATATCGTTTATCGATTGTAGCGCGATTATAGATTTAGTCAGCCTGAAAGACACGAACGTGGGACTTCCCGACACTCGCGGCGAAGAGGGCTAAGATAATTCGTATTCTCTCTGATTATCATGTGATTACCTCGGCTGCTTTAGATTGTAACGAATTAGGTTCAGACAATTGGGTTTCTAAAACCCTTTTTCACCAATTTAATAGAGTGAATTATTGTATTTAATCGATCCGATTTTATTGATCAATTTTGTCTACGTACCAAAACTAATAGAAATAGCACGAACAATAGAAGTATTATCATCTTTGTAGTATATGAACAGAAAAATAAACTTTTAAAGAAAGATAACCGTTAGTAGCAGTGCAAAAACGAACGATAAAACAGTATCTTTCGATTCAATGCTCGATCCTGTTATACACCATGTTCCACGGTTTGAAATAAAAATATGACAAATATTTTTAGAACCTTACTCACTTTATGGCATAAGTTACCGACGACGGGGCATCGCTTTGTCGTATTAACATGTAAATTGTGGACTATCAAAGGTCAATGATCGCGGAGGAAACGCTGTAATCGATATGTCGGACATTCTGTATTAAATCTTGCTCGTCCACAATTTAAACGAAACTACTCTTCTCCTTCAAACATTCATTCGGATTCGAGGGTAGACAAATTCTCATTTTAGCTGAAATTACTCAAAATACTGCGTCCATTGACTCTCATGTCAATACATCCCTGTCAATTTTTTTTTAAAGCTTCTTTAATGCTTTTACCGACCAATAGTAAGATTATTGTAGATTTGTATGTTCTTGGGCGATCACTAAAAACTATCAAGTGTGACAGAATGTCGTACACAATTTTGGTAATTGACATACGAGTTAAAGACTTGAGAGACAATGATTGCAAAAAAAAAGATTGAAAAAGATTGAAAACTTCGAAATTATTTTGTATTTGGGAAATTATAAAAACCGGGAAATTTAAAGTATTGTCCAACATTTTGTCAGGGGGTTGTGCTTGCTATCAGTATACTGGAAATTTCTGTATTTACGAGTAGTGAAGTTGTCAGAAGATTTTCCGTTTATTGAAACTATTGAACAAATACCCCGCAACCGATGCGGAAAATTTTTATCAAAAAATCCGCGGGTTATCCGTTTTATGGGGTGAACAGTTTCAAAGTACTATCAAAAATCTTCTGTCGGGGGTCAGTGTGTATCAATTTGAAGAAGTGAACAATTTTGAAGCGACGTCTAAAATCTTCTGTGGTGGGTAAATAGGTGTTATCAGTTTCATGGAGTGACACCTACAATTGTCTGTGGGGGTAACAAATGGGTGCTATCAGTTCAATGAAGCGAGATAGAAAATTTGTAATTTTTCGCTTTTCGGGCACGAGCGATTGTGGGTGGCTGTAGAGAATTTTCGTAGACGAAGAAGAAGAAGAAGAAGGAGGAGGAGGAGAAGGAGAAGGAGGAGGAGGAGGAAAGTGGGCAAGTTTCTCCGGCGAGCGATCCTGGCCGAGAGGCTGAAAGAGAAAAAACTTCCCCTCCGTGGCAGCCGAGCGAGCGTTCGCGCGTCGTCAGTAAAAATGAGCCTGGGGTCTGGCACGAGCTGATAGCCGCCACCGCGGATAGAAGTAAATAGGGGGAAGAGAAAGAGGAACGAGCGAGAAAGAAGGGAGGGTGGACAGGAGGGACGTTCCGGCAATACAGGAGCGGGGCACGTAGCGTCCGATTCAGTCTGCATCCGACCGCCGCGAGTGTCGCGTCGCGAAGCTGTGGTCGATTCATTCGGGGGGGACACGAGGCTCCAGTAAACGAGTCGGTCTCGTGTGCGTGCGAGTGCGCGCGATACGGCACTGCGCTCTCCCTTATCCGGTCTCTAACGTGCCCTACCACCCCTTGCCCTACCCGTGTCTCCGCTATATACATCTCTATATACTCTACGTATACGCCAGTATACATCTCGTTGGTTTCGAGAAGAGTTGCGGCGGGTTGATCGAGCCGAGCCGAGCTGAGCCGAGCCGAGCTGAGCTGAGCTGAGCCGAGCCGCGAAAAGGAAACCTAGTGAAAAATCACACGCAGCCGCCCGGGGTGTATCGGTGTTCCGAGAGACAGACGGACAGACAGAGAAATAGAGTGGGTCACTGAACGACCGTACGAAGGTAGGAAGAAAGAGAGAAAGAAAAATAAAAGAGAGAGAGAGCGAGAGAGAAAGAGAGAGAAAGAGAGAGAGAGATTCTCGTCGCGACGACGTATATACACGTGCGAAAGCAGAGGAGAGATGTGAATACGCGCGTGCGCACCCGCGTATCCCTCACACACACGCGCGTACCTATACCACCTTTCGTATATATGTATATATATATATCGCACGTGTGTATATATATATACATATATATATACGTACTACATAGCTGTGTACAGAGGGCGAGAGAGTGAAAAAGGGTGAAAGAGAGAGAGAGGGACGACGAGCACAGCGCGCAGGAAGAGGCGAGAGAGAGAAAGAGAGAGAGAGAGAGAGAGAGAGAGAGCCAGTGACATCGGGAGGGTCGGGTGTTCCTCGTGCGAAACCGCCACCGGAATATATGTCGTGAGTGTGCGGCCGAAGATCCGCGGATAGAGGCCGGCCGATAGTGCGTGCGGGGCTTTAACCAGGGAAGACGAAAAGAAAGAGAAAAAAAAAAATAAAAAAGCGCGCAGAGGGACTCTCCGGGTGAAAAGCAATGCGGGTTCATTGACTGCGCGCCGCGCAATGGCCGCATGTTCGTGGCCGGTGCACAGTGCATGTGTGACAGGAGCTACGAGGAGGAGAACGCCGAGGCCAAAGATACCGGCGGCGGCTAACGTCGAACCCGAGACCCACTGAAATTTTCTTCGGGTTCCCCGGCCGCGATCGAGGACGAGTCTCTCGATCGGAGCTACGATAACAACCGAGAAGAGAGAACACTCTGCGGATCCGTCGTCACCGCTCTTTCTAGGTAAGAGAATTCTACGCGAAACTCTTTTCGTTCCCCGACGCACTTTTGCCCTTCTTCTCGCGAGATCGAATCCTCAATCTCTCGATTTTTCGTCCCGAGAACCCACCGGCTATCGTGACACCTCGGTGCTGCAGTTGCCCCACAATTCGCTTATACTTGAGCGAAAAGTTAAGTTTTAGTGGGCCACGGCACACTCTTGGGAATTTTGAGTAACATGTTGTATATGAAGAAAAGTCAGGTTTCCAACGGGGGAAATTATGCCCGGCCCTCTTAACACGTTCGGCGCCGCGTCACCCATATTTGGGTGACGGAATTGTTTGTGCTGGTTTTACAATGAATTTTTACATTTTTACATTTTTAACTTGATTAGGATCTGTAACATGCAAGAAAGTTGGAGGATTACGATCAGTGTCATACATTTAATTTTTTGCAATTTTTATTTCATTAAATAACTTACTTTGATTTTATGGAATTTTTCGGGCTTCTAGCTGGGCGTCCAAAGTGTTAAAGGTTAACCCTGTGCACTCGAGTGGTGACTCTGAACCGCCACTGAAAATTGTTGTGGCATTATTTCAGAGAAATTAGAACAAATATCGCAAAATATTTGATACATTAGAAAATTTGTAAGATTGTGAAACATTTAAATATAATATATGTGGATATCGAATCAGCTTCGCATGAAGATATTCTAAGACGGAAGAAAAATTTCGTTTTGGAATTAACACTAGGTTTACGGAGCACTAAAAATGACTGTTTTACATTTCCTTATAAAAATAACACGAATATATCGATCAAAATCTGTAGCCATTTTTTTTTAAATAATATATACCTAGAGAAATCAATTTGTTAAATAATTCCTGTTTGTTTGCAATCTCAATATTCGCGAATTAAAAATATTAGAATCCGTCATTTTGACGGGTTCCGTAAATCTAGTGTTAAAATAGCGCCAAAGGGTTAAAAGCTTGGTGCTAGCGGAATTTATTCGAATTTTTTCGAATCTCACGGTATCCTAAACGCTAGAGAATTCCTGTCGGAGAGGATCGCCGCGATGCATCGTCGCTGGCAGCATCGGGGCGACCTAATTTTTCAGTTGGACGGTGCTTAATGATCCGCGGCTTGTTCGCGAGCGGCGCGTTTTCGATTTGAGTTTCGAATCGAGGGAATCAAGGGCGTAGGGCCGTTCACTGGGACCGGTGTTCTCTCGTTCGAAGGTTGTCCGTACATCACTGTCTCGTTCTAAGAAAGCATCTTGATCGTGGTACAGGTAGTATCGACGCTGTTTAAAGGTAGGTTTGTGGGACGTGCTCTTATCGCGTTTCGCGCTCGTACGTGTACGAGACGCTACGTAACGCAACATTTTCTGCGCGATGGTTTCTCGGTCGAAAATTGCGACCTTATGGGAGCGATTTACAAGCGAGGTTTTCGATGATCTTATCGGCAAACAGATATTCGACCGTTAAAAATTTACGGCCGAGGACGACCGACCGAAGGACAGGTACGGCCGTCTCTTGTAATGACCTCATCATCGATGCGCTGACCTTACCTACGGTAGATATTACGAACAAATGTATTTTAGTAAATGGTACTTTATTGACTTTGTTCGTTCGGTCGTGATCGTCTTTTTCAACTGTTTTCTGTGTTTCAATCGAATCGAATCGAATCGAATCGAGATCCGGACGCAGGTTGTTGGCATCGTCGAAAGAAGATCCATTTTGGTACTTTGCTCGGCGAGTTTCTAATTTCATATCTAATCAACGAATAGCAGACTTTGCCACGAGTCGACAACGCTTTATCATCTCGCGGTCTCTACGTCTCTATTTCTGTGGCCCGTTTCTCGAAAATTCGGATAAACTAACGCGAAAGAAAAAAAACAATAGAGCCAGATTGATAGGAACAAATTCCGGATAACGATTGTGCGAATATGGCGTCGCACGCGACTGTTCCCATTTCTAATCTTTATTTTTTTTTTCGATATTAGGAGGCAAAGTACCTTAATTAAGGTGTATGTTTGATTTCCGAAGCTTGAAAACATCGATTACGTTGATACACGGCGTATCGAATCAAACAACTTCGTTTTTGGAACGGATCCAACCGACTGGCTTGTATATTCTAATCAAGTAAATCGGGATAAGTACGTGTTTTCGCTTGATTGCTGGGTAATTAGTCGACGAGGAAGCAGAAAAAAAGTTAAGTCACACGGCCGCGCACTGTCAAACGGTCGTTTGCATTGTTTATGTAACGTTTCCTTTGTCCGTGCCAAATTAGTTTTCCCCCCTGCATTGTCATTCGGCCGGCTGTCTCTTTCTCTTTCTCCTCTCTCGCTCTCGCTCTCGCTCTCTTTCTCTTTCTCTACGGTCGCGCGTTCAATTGCATGACAATTAGTTTATTCAAGGGAACAAGAATGGTTTCATTCGAGCGAAAACAAATCTCGTCTGTAACGTTCGAGATAAACAAACGACCCTGGTGCAGGAAGTCTAAAACGTCGGTGGAAAAGTATGACCTTGAGTGTCCTTGACATCCCACCGACTTTCTACCGCCTCGATATCAGTATTTTTCGGTTGAAAATAAAATTGCAAGTTGCAAGTTGTTGCAAATAATTCGAATACGGCGGCTGAGTTAATCGATAGTCGATATATCGAATTATCGATCGACAGTTCCACACGATATTAAAAACAGATGGCGACGCCCGACGACAGTTTGAAAACATAGAAAATTTGTTCCAAGCCCGTTCTGTTTCGAACGTATTAGTTCGGACAAAGTGTAGAGCAATTCGACGAAGTGTATTTATAAATACCAGATGCAAGTGCCGGGTAATCGTCGAGTGGACGGTCGATCCATCGAAATTCAAACTCGTAATCTCGTTTGTGGTTATCGAGTGTTCATTGATCTGACGGTTTAATGGACGAGATCGTTGCTCCCGCGATACGAGACGCTACTACACTCGATGAGATAATTGCTCTTAATTATCGTATATTGTCATTGATAAAATGTACGTTGTCGAAGATATTTTTAGTATTACCGCAAACTCAGAAGAATCTCTGCGCGATACAATAGCCGCTTACCCTTGTTCCAAGGTGAACAGAACTCTCGAAAATATTTCTTTCCTAGGTCGTACACTTTCCCGCGCTTTTTCGAATCATTCTACAGTCGATTTTTATCGCGGGTGAGAATACAGGTTGGCACACTTATCGATACGTGACGATGAAACGCTTTTCGGAACGCGCGGAAGCTTGTTGCTATTTTTCAAATCGATCGGCCACGATGTAAACAAACCTTGAGCTTCCACGCGACGGGCGATACAAGCGCCAATAAAAACTTTCGTAACACGCCGAGTTTAGTCGTTTTTCGTGATTATGGCCGTCAATCGATTCCGTCGAGACGCGGGGGAATCAACGGTATTATTTTCAAGACTGTGCCATTACCTTCCTCAATGTTCTCGATTTCGATCACAGCGCCGCGATGGGAACCGATACAACGAGCACCGGCGACGGCGTCGCGTCAACCCATTGGTACTAATTTCACGTTCGAAGGTTGACATGCTTGGCGAAATCGTCGCCGATCGGAATTGGAAGGAGACAACTCCACGGTGGTCTGAATCGTGACAAGTTCTATCACAGACATCTTATGGGACTTCGTGTCTCATGTTCTGAAATATCGACTGTTCAGAAAATCAGAGATTTTTCGAATTATTCGTTTATTTTCTCGTACTCGCGAGACTGCAGTGACTATGTATACAGTCAGTCCCATAAGTATTCGTAAAAATCGCATAATTTTGTCAATATTGGACTATACTACTTGAATTTTTTTGAGAAGTTCGAACAATTGGATCGCTACAGAAAGTTATGGGACTGACTGTAGCTACTTTTAATTTTGATTCCTACCACTGAGGATGCTGTCAGCAAACTTTAGTTCGAATTGGTAATACAAGATGCGACACGAAAAAGGTAATGGGGTTACGTGACCCCAAAAATGTGGGCCACAAAAATACATTGGATGATAGGTCTATCCTATACCTCGTCCGTGGTTCTATCAACTCCCAGCGAATGTTCTCTCAGAAATCTCTCGAAACCGAAGTCATTCAATTTCGTTCGTCAGTCAACTCGTGTATCGAATGTAATATTTTTCAATCGTTAACGCTCCGTTAACAATCGTACTACATTCGAAAAGAGTTCTTCTCGCTTTCATGTCGCACGTTTTAATAGGCTGTCCTACTTGAGAGCTGTATCTTTGAGACGGGCGAGCCGCATATTCCGCACTTTTATAATTGTCCCGGTTGTGTTCGACGCTACGTGCGACAACGGCACACAGTGGTGCCAAATGGCCAAAAAGCGGCAAAAAATCTGTAAAAACGAAACTATCCAACGAATTTGTTTGAAAATTTGTGGAGAGATTGCCACAGGTACAACGCTTATTTGGCAAAAAAAACTTTTGTAAAAGGTGTTAACATTAAGTAATATGGGCTAATCGAAAATCTCTGTCTTCTGCCCATTTTTTATTTATGGAAGCATACAACAAATACTTTAATAGATTTTAGTCTGAAACTAATCGTTTTGGCAAGGTGTAATATTGATCTAACCTCGTGCAAAAAATCATGAGACCCTTCGAGACCCTTTCGCCGCAATTTAAGTTTAAATATCAACTTTCAGAATTTCCAAGAGTGAATCGTGCGGAGGTTACGATTATTTGATGTTCGGGGTGAAATTTTTTAGGAATATTTCTAAATAATAAAGAAAAATGTGCAGTGCATATGATTTATTAATTTGTTATGTATAAAAAAATATTTAATAACAATTTATTTTATCTTACATAAATTATTTTTATAGCGTTCATTGGAGCACTACCAAAAAATACCTGTTGCACTTTTGCGACAGTTATTTACCAAAAATCTGACTTTGGCACATCGTGCACGCACTATTAGGCTATACAAAAACAAATTTTTTTTTTATAAAAATCGCAATTTTATAAAAAGGATTTTTTCCCGTCTTGGCACCACTGCCGCGGCAGTTCGCCGTGTGGTATTGTGATCAGCGGCGATGGTGTTTGCCGCGTGACCGTGAAATTCAAATCTCGCGCCTCGATCTAGTTTCGAATCAGCTAATTAGGGGCGCGGCGTTCGAGATCCTGCGCGGCGATGACCGGTGTCGTATACGCGCCACTCATCCGTGACTAATGCTTAACAGTTGGCGGGTGAAAATTGGCGCGATGTAAATATGGGACGAGTTCTCATGAACGCGGCGTATATCCGCTCGATTTACTTCGTCAGCTTCAAACGCAACGTGCACGACCATTGCACTCGCGCCTCTTTCCCCTCCGCTCCCCCTCCCCCCTCCCCTCCGCCGCCCCACCGTCGCCGCCCGCCATGTTTGTCTTCGTTCCCGATGCGCGCGAACCACGGTTGAACGACTAACAAATCTCGCCGATAAATAACGGCCGCTTTTCTAACGGGTGATATCCAGCGATTTTGGTTATGCAAAGAATTCGGAAGCCGATCCGGTCGCGGCCAGCCCCGCGTAGAAGGTTGTCGGACCGAAATAGGTGACCTATATATTTATATACATATATGCGTATTTCTGTTTCGCGAAATCGAACCCCGGTCTCCCCTCATCTGTTTTTCATTCGAACGACATTTTCTCGCCGATTCTTGCGAACGTCCGTAGAATTCGCCGACTAGCTAATTTATTTTCTCGTTCCGAGAGAGTCAGAGTGTGACTATTCCGACACTCTATATTGCGCGTAATGTGGGTCACGTGGACGCCACTCGTTTTCAATGTTATTCGGTGAACACGAAAATGAAATTAGTCTCGGTTTCAACGTGCTTCCGAGTTTATTGTCTTGGCCGGCGTTATCGCGAAATTACTGTATTTAAATGCGCGCAGAATTTTCCGGACGTCGTTTACGTTTAATAGGGCGCACTTAACTAGATTCCTCTCTGTATGTGTAGCAGATCGAATGATACTACCGGCTACGTCGTTCGATACGCTTCTAAACTCGTTTCTGGTTGAATTGTAATTAAGAGTGGAGTTAGGTTAGATTTTCTTCGGGGGAGGGGAGGAGCAGGGGCGGGGTCAACGGCGTATTAAAGGGTTATCGAAATTGGGGGTAGCTCGGTTTAACGTTTCCGATTTATCGGTTTAATCTTCTACAAAGTCGAGGAATATATTCGGTTTTTGAGAGTGGGATGAATGTAAGCCTTAGAACTCTTTTTAATATCCGCATTTCAAAAATATTAGTTCACCCTGTTGCTTACATTAAATTCCCAAAGATTCCTACATTTTCGCCCGTGTAATTTTCCACTTTAATTTTACTTAGGGCCACCCGAGCATAATCAGCGTTTCTAGGCGCATAAACGCGGCCTCTGACTACCGTATACTGTTGGCAGGGTTGCGGTAGCGAAGTTAGTAAACATGCGGTCTCCGTCGGAAGCGGAAGAGCCCTCTACACGTTCTCCCTGGTATCTAGAATCGCATGATTGTTCGGAACGAAGCCCGGTCCCATCGTCGCAACGACTTTCGAGCAACTTGGCCCATTGATTCGTATAGCTCTCGAGGGCCAGAGAAAAGGGGGAAAAAAAAAAGAAAAAGCGGCGCACCGTTGAAAATAACAACGATCTCGCGGAGCAAACGTTTCGCCGAGGGGAAACGTTTTTGCCGGCCACGTCAACGGTAACGGATTACCCTAACAGACACGATTACCTTCGCCAGTAGCAATAGACGATCATGAATGAACGGCTGCGGCGCTCGTTGCGAGTTGCATTCGGCTGCACGCGCTTCTCGTAATTCGAAACTCGCAGATTGAAATCAACTTTTCACCCTCGGACGGCAGACCGTTCTTGTAACTATAATCATTGATTTGTTTAGGACCAAACATGCTTGTGAATATGTTTTGAAACATTTGTAAAGGTGCTTCTTGTAGACACCTTAGTCATTCTATTGTTCACTCAGTTTTTCCATTTCATTGAGCCGCCAGACACTGAGTAATTTCGATACTCTGGGTCACAGTAGACCCGGACCCTGCCGTCGGAGGATTAAAAGGATTCTGTCTGAACTTTGATACGTTTCTTTTGGAAAAACATCTGGTCCTATTTTTACGGAAAGAATAGATATTATTATTATGCAGACTCTAAAATGAGTATTAGGATTTGTAATAACTGCATTATATCAAACCAGAACTTAAAAATCCTCTTTTAAAAAATAATTCTGAAAGAAACATTCCTGAATGTGGCTCGATGGTTCATTACCGAGATAACCATGTTAATAATTCGTTAAGAAATTCCCAGTATGTGTTAATGCAGACATATGGTACTAATTATTTTCGACTTGGAAAATCGCCTAATAGGTGAACGATCCCAGGGAGTTCAACTTTCAACCCTAAAGAGACTAGGGCCTTCGGTTGGAGAACGCTAAAAACGCATTATCTCTAACAGAGTTTGAAAAAATCGATTTATAGCTTTTCCAAGGCAGAGCGATAATACTTTTGAAAACATAGAATATTGGAAACGGTTACGTACGGCAGATAAGATTTGTAGCGTCAGGCCTCGGTTCGGTAGGATCGCACAGTGGTCGATTTTTGTAAAAAGTGGGACGAAAATCAGAAACGACTTGAAGATTTAATTTATCCACAACTGAGAGACTAAAAGATCCGAAAATATTCATTGAAGTCCCTACGTTAACGTATGATAAAATATATATCGAAAAGAAAGAAAGAATAAATCAAATTATGTAAAAATTTGCTAAAATATTCTTTTTTGTTCCCCAATTTTCCTTCGATTGTTCATACTTATCGACCACTGTGGCAGAGTGTGTTCTCGGTGTCGTGGAATCCGTAACGGGCGACTAAAATCCTGTTTCTTCTTTTCCAGATAGCGGAGGAAGACGAAGAGGTCTGAGCGCGTCTCAGCCGACGAATCGGGGATCCGCCAATCGCGTTGTTGTCTGGAACTTGATTCCGCTGTCGTGATAAATCATTCGTACCAAAGAGAGGCCTCACGGGAGACTCGCGAACAAACAACGCCAGAGAACAGAACAGGGAAACGAATTCTCTCTCCTCTCGCCGCGAGATCATCGAAGCCCTGGGAATTTTCTTTCTCTCTTCTGATCGTGCTATTTGTCCACGCAGGCGCCGTAGAAAGGTGTACGCCTCGTGCTCTTCCGAGAGAGAGAGAAGAAGAAGAAGAAGAAGAGGAAGAAGAATAGACAATCTAGATCTCGCGTAGTCGGATCCTAGGGCAACCGCGGACTTAATGCTTGCGACCGGGTGCGATAGTATCGAATCATCGGCGTCCAGTCGCGTCAGCGATAGTAACAGCATCATTGTAAACGGCGGCATCGATCGCTGGCGAAAATGCACCGTTGCTGACGATCGTCGACGACGCCGCCGGCAGGTCTCACGTCGCGGTGCAGCACGTTCCTCGGTCCGGATCGGCCTGGACGTATTTAGGCGGCGGGACAGTGTTCACATCATTCAGTACGCGTTGTTTCCCGTCCTGCTCTCGTCAACGGAGCGCGTTGTTCAGCCAGTGGTGTACGTTGTAAGCCAGTGAGCGAAAGATAAGCGGGAGAGGCGGGCAGCTATAACCGGCAACCACACGGTGGACATGATTATTTCAAAGGATCTGTTCCTCTTTGGCGACCAAGATTACCTGCGCCTTCCCAGTAACGAGAAGCGCCAGCCACGGGCAATGGGACAACCAATCATCAATGCTCCCAGGTGAGTCCGACGCTTGCTTTCTTTCTTTCTTTCTTTCTTTCTCACCTGTTCGTTCTCTTCTTCTCTCCATACAGTGCACTGTGGTTCCATTACTCTTGCCACTGGCTGGACAAAATTACTCTTTTCACGGTGTTAACCACTTTCACTATAATATCGGATCAGACTCCTGATGAGGATTTCTAACTGGATCCAATAAATATGTGTACGATTAATTTACTTCAAGCTGGGACAAGATTCCACTTTGTTGCCATTCATACGTAGCATCTGGAGAGTATACAGGCATATAAAAAACAAACAAGGTTTTCTTTTACTTACAGAAAATTATGAAAAGTTCTACTCACTGCGATCGTAGGATAAATCGCAGTGCAAGATCATTTGAGATTTGAATTGTTAGAACACAAGTCAGTTCTGTATTACAGTTTATAATCTCATTAAAAATGTCAATGACAAATGTTAACGCTAGACCTATCACCGCTGGTCAAATGACCGGCTTCAAATTTTTTTATTTTGTAATCGTTGAAATGATAAAGACGCCTCCATTTTTTTTATTCTAGTTTACGTTATCATAAAAATCGCACAAAATCTAAATAAATTCAGGCTTGTTATTTTCATAAGAGTATATGTACTAGCCGCAGAACGATTCGGCGTGCTCTCCTGGGTACAGTGATGTATTTTTTTTTTTATAACATTACGAACTTTTGAACGTGTCTAAACAATGTTTAAAGCCTTTAATCAGTTTTCCTGCAACGCGCTGTAACGTCGCGCGGACGGTGTTTCCATTATTTTTGTCTAAAGTGCGGCCCGACTTTTTCTTCTCGAGTGCTATTGAATTAATTAGACTCCGGATGCACCAGCACTTGCGCATACATCAGAGTCTCCTTTCACATGCTTTTTTAAACGCGTTTTATTCATAGTTGTACGATTTTCATAAACCTGCTGTGTTCTTCGAGCCCATTCGATCCGTTCGCATTTATATAACGATTGTGCAATATTATTGAAAGCTGAAAATTGCATTGGCAACCCGTCTTCAATTATTCATAAGTGGTTCGATGTTTTCTAAACATCTCTGCATAAATCTTTAAACCAGTTGCAGGCAGCTATAGAAAAACCAAGATGTACATTCAGATTTCCGATAATTTATCCGTTACCGGTGAATTATATAATTTCAAGAGAAAAAAGAATCGCCGAGAAGGAAAAGATGGCGACGACTTTTAATAGTCTTCAATATCAACCGAACAATCTTGATTCGTTAGCCTAACGTACCCCAATTGTTTCATTCGAGATTATAATCTACAAGTAAACTGTTAATGTTCTTCTAGATGCAAGTCATTAAGGAAACCTATTAATAGGCTTCCGGTAGCTAACGTGTCAATTGTATTTCTCTCATAATAATACTATGATTTGCATGCTGGCTTTTATGCTTTCTTCCGTTGCATTTTAATCGCGGCGGAACGATATCGCGTATTTATATTGTCGACCGTTTAACTCGACGCTGGAAATACTTATTCCCCGGTATTTCATTAGACTTTACTCCGTATTAATTATCGCCGGTTTTTCTCAACACCTCGAGGCTGTTCGTTCTACTTTGATCTGGCGATGCGAGACGTTGCTTTACTTTCGAATTTATCATGCGTTAGAAGAAAAGCGATTTCCCGGGTTATTTCGCGCATATTTTAGAAACTCACCGGATCCAAAGTCTATTGCGCTGGACATTTTCGCACGAATTCGCAAATATTCGATCCCTTTGCCAATTGATAACTGTTAAAAATTCGCTAATAACGGAATTCGTTCTCTGCAATATTTCGTTGCAAGGTTTCCGACCATTTTTAACTAAAAGAGATTAACACTAGGTTTACGGAGCATTAAAAGTGAATATTTTGCATCACTTCATAGAGATAACAAGAACGTGCTACCCCAAATTTTAGCAATATTTTTAAAGTAATATATACCCAAAGAAATAAATTTGCTAAATAATTTCTGATCTATGCATCCTTACAATCTTAATATTTTTATATTAAAAATATTAAAACCCGTCATTTTGACGGGTTCCGTAAACCAAAGAGGCTAACCGACAGTTAGCCGTAACGCTGTTTACATGTTTTTTGGTCCATTTGTGATAATCGCACAGCTTTTTCAGTATCTCTCTGCACCACTTGATTCTCGTTATTTCATCAATTTTCGTGCACATTACGATTTTCCCAATGTTCAATAGTACCTTAAGTGCTCGAAGTTTCGAATGTTCTATTTCTTTTCACTGGCGTTCGAGCAGCATAATAAACCGAGGCAGCGTCGCTTTTACAATCGGCGAGCGTTGCTCGAAATCGCATTTCCACCAATCCCCTGAATTAAGAATGCAAAATAAGCTCTACCTCTCGGCCCGGAGTCTGGGGAGGGCATTATTTTATTTGTGGAATTCTAAATTTAAACCGTTTCGAGTCGAATTCGAAGTTGCTCCTCGCGAGCTCCCGATGCAAAGTGGCTCGAACGCGCGTTTCCGGTTTCCCTCGACAAACGGAATTCAATAGAATCGAGAGGATAGGCTAATTTCAAGAGTAGCCGCCGCCGCCGCCGCCGCCGCCGCTCGTTCTACATCGAACCTACGGGATCCTAACCGATTAGATGCATCCTGAAAATTAGATTCCTCCTGGCCGATAAGGCGGCTGCCGTTCGTTTGCTGGTCTAACGAGACAAAGAGGGCAAAGAAGGAAGAACGAACGAGCCAGCGTAATTAGCGTGGTCGTTTCCGCGCACGACCGTTAAATCCCTTATCGCGACTGATAGTCGATGATCTCTTTCGAAAGAACCCCGAGGCGACGCTTAGGTCCCTTATCATCGTCACCGTCGTAAAAATATATATCACTGGCGCGAGTTGTTGGTAGAACTCGAAAAGAGAAACTCGGAACGTTTTCGTTTAATTCCGCCAACGGATTTCGTCACGCGATTCAACAAAATTCATTTCAAAGTTCGAACCTGTTTTTCAATTGTCCGATACAGTTTTCAGGAGTCTATAAAATTGCGAAGGGTTCGGGAACTTCGAGGCTTATCGCAGGAATTGTTTGAAAATTGCGAAGGCGTCCCGGCTCGTTGAACTTTCGAGTCTTGCGACGATCGTTCGAAATATTCGCAAGACGCATGCGAGAGAGCATCGAGGCTGATCGAGCCAGCTGTACGGTTGCTTCACGCATCGAAATTATCGGCGGTGGTTGGTCGTTGCACCGCGTCACCGTTTTATCATCCGTTCCTGCTCGACAAATTTATTTATACGGTTGTTTATCCTGTGGGCGAGATTTAACGAATGTCGACGCGCAGCTCTACTAGCTGTTTGCGTACGCGAGCCGCTGTTTGAACGTTCCCCGTAGTCTTTGTTCTGTCTACCAATCGACGGCCAAACAATGACGAGCGGATTTGTTAAGCTCGCCGCGAGACTTCTTGAAAAATATACGACCCAGTCTTCCAGGCTTTCGCGGGGTCGACAGTTTTCTGTATTTTTGCGACGCAGCTCGCGCGTACCCCTCGTCGACGCTAGACTTCCCTGGGAACTCGTTTCCATTCGAAAAACAAGCTAGAAACGATCACCAGACTGTGCTTTTGCTTGGTAACCGTGGGAAAGTCCATTGATACTGAAATAATATCAACATGATACAATAATATATCTGGGAACCCTTTAAAGCCGATAAAAACTATTCACAATACGAGTGCCCACGATTTTCTCTATGGCTGCCATTTTGCTTTCTGCAGTGGCCGCCATTAGCCATTTACTTAATTACATTTATCTGGTTACAGAGATAGTTACTTCGGGTTTGATACGAAATTTTTTATAGGAATAGAATCTCTCCTTCGTGATCTATGCGTTGGTTATATTAAAATCAATGTAAACGCAGTATAGTGAACGCTGTATGCGCATGAATTCGCGAGGTGAGGGGCGGCGGCCATGTTGGAAATTGTTGAAGCTCAGTCACTAATAATTTCTCCTTGAATTGAATTGATGCGGAACTTACGACGGTCGAACGACAGATTGTTTACTGAAATCATGATGATGTCTTCTTGAAAAGTGGAGAAATTAGTTTTACAAACAAATTCTCGAATGTTGTTCGTACAAAGCATCAGTTACTTTTAGTGCTCGATAGGTTCAGCACTGAACGAAAATCGAAGATGGCGCAACTTCGTTTGAAATGCAGCTTTCTCGGATACCCTGCTTGCGTTTTTCAGGTCAGAGACGCTTCAAAATCGGTACAGTGAGGTTCCATCGAAGAAATCGGGTTTCGAAACCTCGAGGAACGTTGATCGATACTGGGAAACGCTTTCGAAAC
Source organism: Halictus rubicundus (assembly GCF_050948215.1). Classification (NCBI taxonomy): domain Eukaryota; kingdom Metazoa; phylum Arthropoda; class Insecta; order Hymenoptera; family Halictidae; genus Halictus; species Halictus rubicundus. The sequence goes on from NC_135160.1 coordinate 12,672,682, forward strand.
GAAGATCCACGGTCTGCGCGACACGGAACGCGCTCTCGTCGAAACTCGGTTTATCATTTCCGCGAATCGCGACGACACTTTCCGCATTTCGTTTCGCGATCATCACGATCGATCGAGAAATTCCGCGAAAAATTGCCGTCCGAACTCCGTGCGATTCTTTCGAGAACGAATTCGGCTAGTTTCACGGGTCCACGAAAACGATCGAAAAGTTTTCGCAGTTTCGAGCGCCGAGAGTCCGCGCCGATTAGCGTCCGATTCTTTATCAATGCCTGATAATGGACTGTCTCTTTGCGAACTGTAAATAAATGGAAGAAAGCACGACGTTATCGTCGCCGAGACCCCGGGATACACGCGTCTACATACACTCGCTTCGAGCGTCTCGTGATTTTTCGAGGAAGACGTTCGTAAATCACGACCGCGCTTTTGTTTCTCCAGAAACTCCGCCGCTGATAACTTTCCCCTTTATCTGGCCGAGCATTATCAAGCCTACCGCCGCCAGCCAATCAATATTCAAACTCGCTCCGGACCGCCTGCTTTATTATTATTTTTCTCCGCCCTCCCACCCCCCTCCTCTCTTTCTCTCTTCTAGTTATTTTGTTTTTCGACCCGACCTTGGCGAAACAGCCTCGCCGCTCTTGCTACAATAATAATAATCGCGACTTTATTACACACCGAGAGACAACGTGTGCAAATAACACAGAACTGAATTTGAGCTGTGCGGAAACGTATCAGGACAATGCCTTTACCATGTGAGCGTACGTGTTTCTCACGAGCTGCAAATAACGCGAACTGAAAATTCGAGTCGCTCGAAAACGTAGCAGAGAATCGGGAATTTTTCCAATTTTCAAGCTCGCGTACACAGGCCGTGTTTCCGAATTTGAATGTGATTTTACATGCAAAAGCAGATCTAAAAAATACAGTAACTTCTCTTTCGTTCGACCCCTCGTTTTCGAGGAAATTACGCTATCAAATAGGAATCGTCTGACGCGTCTGATCGTGGCCAACCAATTCTACTTGCTGCATATAGAGTATGCGAACCCAACGGATCATCAAACTCATTTTTCTTGCGAGTCTGACATTTCGTATAATTTTTTCAAAGTTCAGACTGTTGTAAATGTGACTGCGGTATCTGTACACGGATAATATCGATTCAGACTCGTTACGAAGACTTTGAGTGGAATCTGCTAAACATGTATGTTGTTAACAGTAAACCTGCCGCGGTCAAATTGACCGGCTTTCCATTTCACAATTATTAACCCTTTGCACTCGAAGCTATTTTAACTTCAAAACGAAACATTTCTTCTGACCTAGAATATTGCCCTTCTATATATATTTTTTCATGTTATACATACGAAAATGGTGCAATTTACTCGTACACTACCAAAATGTTTAGTAATTTATTCTTTTTTCTTGTTTCTTATTTATTCTTTTGTAGTTTATTCTTGTATTTATTTATTCTTAGTGGCGCCTCAGAGTCGGCACTCGAGTCCCAAGGGTTAAAATTATAAAAACGTTCTCACAGGAAATTATTGAATTCACCTCTTTATTTAGCACATATAATGAAAATCGTTCAAAGTTTAAATAAATTCAATCTCCTTTCTACAAGACGTTTCACTTTTATATATTTTGTGCTTTGTAAGTTTTAGCGTTAATTTCGTTTGAATTGAAACGAATATTTTTCTTTTTTTCCAGCGAATTATAAATATCGAAATAAATCGTAATACAACCTAATTAAATAACAAAAATTCGCCTGTTAATATATAAAACATTAATTCAAACAAGCTCTACAATCACAAGAATTTCACTCTGAATTTCCGAATTTTGTTTTTAGAGTTAATGCCCCGCTCGCGCAATGATCTAAAATGGTTAGTATTTTGGATTTCGAAGGTTCGAAGGGTTACCTAGTTGTGTCTAGAAAAAACTGTCTCGAGAAAATGAAATTTTGAGGCAGGACAAACGGGTCTCGAGTCGGCGCGCGTCCCGGCCATGGTTACGGCAGACACATCGGACTTATTATGGCTAGGGGTATGATATAGTGTGGAACCGGCGTGACGGCGGTCGCAATTATTTCTCGTTCCACCGGCAGGTGTTTGTCGCAACGTTTCAGCCCGTGAATCTAGCAGATTTCACGCCGCGACGATTTTCTGCGTTCACCGAAGGCGCGCGAGCGTTCGTAATAACTCTTGTCGTTCAAGCGTATCCGGAAACATGCTGTTAACCATGAAACCCGTAAAGAAATGACTTCTATACCGATTTCATAATCGTACAGACCAAAGAGAAACGTAGGAGGAGGAGGAGGAGGAGGAGGAGAGACGGTTTAAGTCGACCGATTAATTACTTCCTTTTTGCAATCGCGCGTAAAAGAAAGAGTATCGACTTCTCGTTTTATCGATCTCTCGGAGTTTCGCGGATTAAATCGAGTCTGTCCGACAGGCGACCGAACCGGCTCCGAATATATTTATATAACTGAGAAATTGCAGGCGGACGGCCGTTCATTATTCCGAAATCGTTCAATTATATTCCCGATGAACGTCGCACGTCTCCTGTGATCGTCGGCGACTTAGAAAACAGCTATTCGAAAGCTACCGCGTGCTCCTTGCGTACCGTTCTCGCTTACGGCCAAAGCGATCCGTGTTGTAATTGTTTCGTTAATCGCGTTAAGTCAATTGATTCGTTCAACGGCGTTTAGCGGGACGCGGATCTTCGCGAACCTCGCTATGCAAATTTAATCGCGCCGGGATCGCCGGAAGTTCGTTTGGACGGCGGTGCATGTTGGAATTGCGGAATTGAAACGCCGAGACAAGAACTGCTTGACGCAGGGATTTGTATAAATGGAAATGCAGAAAACTGAAACATCGACAGGACTTTGGAAGAAAGTTACAAAATTCATTACTAGGCTACAGATTTTCTGGATTTAGGACGCGAATGAACGGGCAAATAGCGAGAGATTTAAATGAATTTGAGAATGTTAATTTCGGTGTATCAAGATCACCGAGAGAGGAAATTTTCATGCTTGGATAAAATTGTTTCGCATACAAATTCGCAGTCTATTAACGACAGTCGAAAGGGGGGACCAAGTTGGCCTCTGTCATTTATTAGAAAATGTCACTGCAAATGTAGGATCTCGCTGAACCAAAGATATACCCATTAACCGAATACTTGTTAATTATATTGCGTGTAATTCGTTTCAGGCCGATTCGTGTACAATAACGAGTTAGTCTGGCCTAAATGGTTAGTTAGTGTAAATGGGTATTGTCCCCGGAACGCTCTTCCAAGCAATTTGTTTGCAAGCTAAGGGGGCAGTCATGTGATGCCAGGAATGATAATAAATTGCAAAACGTTACTGCGTCAGACCTATAGAATGATACTTGGCTATCGAAATTCACTCGCATTCGCGAATAACGTATTCTCGATGCGACTCCCAGCGACATTGGCCCCGGTATGTTGCCCGTGGGGGCAAAGGAGAATGCTCCCATGGATCGGCCCCATGGCGAAGAACGTTGGTTTCCCATAGGCGAAAAGGTGCGCGAAGGAACTATGATAGAGGCGAAGCTCTCGGACAACCGATGCAGAGGCATGCGTTACACGGTCGCGTGTGCACACTTTATACTCGTCATTCCGCGGTAAATTAGACGCGAAGCTGATAGGGGATTCAAGGCCGCGGCACGCTGCGAAGGAGAATAGCGCATTTTTCTAGGCTATTGATTGCGTCTACCGAATATAGGGTAATATTCAATCTACTTAATGGCACGGTTGCCTGCGTGCACCGTCCTCGATTTCATCTCACCGTCGTCGTCGTCGTCTTCGTCGTCGAATACCGGGCCTTCAAGCTCTTTTTTTCGTTCCACTTCTACGCGTTCTAAGCGAAATATCCGCGGCGGGAGCAACAACCGTCGCGCCGCAACCATTTCGTTTCGTTCCTTCTCTCTCGGCCATTTTCATTTGACGTTGCATCTGCAAAGAAGCGGCTACCATTTTGCAATACTAATTTCTAACAATCCCCGGAATGTATCTTTCAGATTTTTCTAGCGATTTCTATCGCAAAACTATGTCCACGAATTTGTTCGATCATTTGTCCAAACCATTCAACTTTCCAGTCAATAGTTTCGCGAATAATTCGACTGGAATGACTTAGCCCTTTGCACTCGGCGCTATTTTCATTCTAAAACTAAATTTTTCTCGCCCGTCTTAGAATATTTTCAGTTTATTCATACGAAACTGATCGGATCTCCACGTATAATATTTAAATGTTTAGTAATCTGTTAAATACAAATTTTGTAATGTAACAAACACATTGTAATATTTGTTGTAATTTCTTTTAGAAGTAATTATTCAATTTTATTGCATTTATCATTGAAATGACTAGCTGAAATAACATGGTGTTTTCTGTATCTTACAATTTTCCATAAAGATCCCGCGGGGTTTACAGTGATTATTAGACTGATCTTTATGCAAAATAAAATATATTTGCATTGATTGCAAGGCGCAGGAGCGAAATAAAAATTTCTTTCTTCTTTCAATTATTTTATTAAGCTACAACCAACACGCTGGCGACTGTAAGGCGCCACTAAGAATTGCTGTATTATTATTCAAAATATTTTTTTCTTTACTAAATTTGTTTGTATTTAATAAATTACTAAATACTTCGGTATTTTACGAGTAAATTGCACCATTTTCGCATGTATAACATGAAGAAAGATATGTAGAAGGGAAATATTCTAGGTCGGAAGAAATGTTTCGTTTTGGAGTTAAAATAGCTTCGAGTGCAAAGGGTTAATATGTCCACTGCTTTAAATTGTCATAAATGTCTACTGATTAGACAGTGATCATTAGACTGCGGATTTTGTGCATCTACTGCACAAAAAAACCGAAAGGCGCGATTTCTGCTAGGTCAATACTTCTATTTTCCACAGAGATCCGCAGTCTAACGATCACAAATGGGACAGTAATGGGACAATAATTAAATTCAACGAATTCCTTGATCCTCTATAACGATCGTCGACCACTAATCTATTCGAACGATTCGAAGCTAGACTCTAGAACCATTCATTTGCACGAAGATCCACTATTCAGCGATAACGCGTAACAAATTCCCGGCGTGTCTCGATAAATCGGTTTCGCAGCGCGATCGAGTTCGATCGAGTGATTCACTCGACGGAATTAGTCAGAGCCTCGATCGAGAGAGCTCGTCGATCCTCGCCTGATCGATCAAAATAATTGCCGGAATTAATGAAAACAATCGAGAACGTACCCGCGCCGTTGGTTTCCATCGTAAAATCGTATTTTAAGATCTGAAAAAGGTAAACGCGACACTTAATAATATCCGTTGACGTTAATGTTAAGCTAGAGCTTGTGAAATTCACGGAGCACTGGAAGCGACTATTTTACAGTGCCTTGTGCAAATAACAAAATTGTGGTTGTTTAGATTTTCAGCGATTTTTATCCTAATATCACAAGTACGTTCTTGCACTCTTAATAATTGCAAAAATCCGTCATTTTGGCGGGCTGGGTCTCGCAAATCTAGCGTTAAGAGAGATGTCACCGTTGCTATTGTCTAGACATTGTTTGACACGGCGAGTAATCATTTTTCCACGAAATTAAGTTAAGAGTTTTGCCCGGCTGATTAGCATTCGTCGAGGCAGTGTGGATTTGAGAGAAACGCGTCCGTTTCGATCCGCTCTGCTCCGCTCCGCTCCGCTCGGAGCGCAGCCGTCCTCTCCATAAAAGTCTCTCGATAACTGGGTTTCTCTCGCGGCGGCGTTACTTCTTGCGGCGTCGCATTCAAAACACGATCTCCTTTCTTTTTCGCTCGGTTCGTGGAACGGGGGAAGGAGTAAGGGACCGTTCGCGTGCGTTTTATGCAATTCCACCGCGTCTAAAGACACATCGGCCACTGTCCCGCTTATGGGGCCTTCTCTTATTCATACACGCGCGGCCTGGTGAAAATTGCACCCCGGAGTGCAAACATCCACGGCAACGAGGGCCGGGCATGAGATCTTCATCGGCTATAGAACTGTCCGACCAACCGATTCTTATGCTCCCTCAAATTTATCATCGCTTCGTCAGATTTTGAAAGACGCCGCTCCTCTTCGAAATTATTCAATCGTTTACTCGCTCATTATGCCGACAGTTGGCTGACCATGAGCGTGCTCTTGTAGCTCTCGCAGGAAATTATTGGGTACTAACATAATACTCGTGCCAATATCTTCGACTACAGAATCACGATCGAATCGGTTACACAGTCATTCACTCTGAGCGACTTCAGTTTAAATTTAATTGTTTAAAAAAGCCAGCGTACGTGAACCTATCCTGGCAGGAAGCGTGCAGTGTGTCTAAACAATTCTTCATACATTCATTGTCACAAAGAATGTCTGAATGATAATCAGACTGCGGATCTTTGTGCGAAATAAAAGATATTTGCTTTGTTTACCAGGCACTAGAGCGAAATAAAAATGTCTTTCTTCTTTTAATTATTTCATTAATCTGAAACCAATACGCTGGTGCCCTTATATCTTTTTAATATGTCTACTGCTTTGAATTTTGCGCACTCATTTTTATCGTAAATGCATAAAATCGGCAGTCTAATGGTAATGTATAAATTTGGATCACGTTCTATGAATGCCTGTCGAGCATGTCGATGCAAAATAAAATTTGCGTTAATATCATGGCACAAAAATCACTGTAATCGTGTGAGACAACGGTATTATAAAATTCTTCAAATATGTTTTCTCTTTTGCATTCGATGTAGTCACCTTTACCGTAAACGCATCAAATCCGCGACAATGAACGATCCGGCTAGATGTCGACGACGCAACGTCGTCCGACCCTGTTACCTTCAGATTTGCAAGCTTCTCATTAGACTGCGGATCTTTATGCAAAATAAAAATGTTCTACCTGAACTGCAACAGACTGGAGGGAAATAGAAATGTATTTTCTTAATATCTTTAGTGGTTTGAAAATAATGTAACAGTGTTTTAAAATACCCATTTTTGTCATAAATGCATAAAGTCTTCAGTATACTTCTCATATCAACACGTTGACTGCCATGTCACCCATATGCATGTGACGGAATTATTTGTCCAGGTTTTAAAATGAATTGTCACGTTAATATATTCATTGCACCAAATTCGATTAGGATCTGTAAAATGCAAGAAAGTTGGAGGACTACTGAATATCATACATTTAATTCTTTCAATTTTGATTTCATTAAATAACTTACTTTGATTTTATGGAATTTTTGAGGTTCATAGTTTGGCAGTGAAAGTATTAAATTTGGAACAACAGTGTTTGCACGTCGATTAGAAGGAACCTCTTCGATGACAGAGAAGTTCTTTTCGGAAAGTCGCGTGACCGATGAAGATAAAACTGACCGAGTATAAAGGAGCAATATAATAATTCGAATGTGGGTTCGAGGAAGCGTTGCAGCGGAAATTTCTCCGATTCCTCGACGAAGATCCGCGACCTCGAAATCCACTATCGTCTAATAAACGGCTTTCCATCGGACCCGGAAACGTCTCGCGTCTAATATCCATTAAGCCGGCGGTGTGTTCCCGACTCTTTTCCCTATCAATCAGCTAATGATCCGCTCGACCCAGAGCCGCGGCGCGCACGCGCTCCAATTTCCCGTCCGATACCAGGACAGAAAAAAGGAACGTCGAGACCCGCGTGGACAGGATCGAGAGAGCTTGTCCGGGTTTCCCGCGATCCGAATAAACCGAAGACAAAACGAACAGAAGCGACGCGAAAGGATTTCTAACGATCTAGCCTCGCCTCGCATCGAGCAGGCGTGTGTAGCATCTGCTTCTCAAGGCGGAGAAGCCTACGCACCTCCGTAACCTAGAAACGGCCTATCGAAAGAAAAATCGGTGGTTTCTCCTCCGGTGAAAAATCGAGTCTTCCGCCTCGGTCTCGACGAGACCGTTCCAGTTTCCCATGCGTGACCCACTGCAGGCGATACGAGGAGAACCGGCCGCGTGTCTGCTTCTGCCTTACACTTCTGCATCTGTTTCTGCTGTCTCTTCGACTCTCTCGCGTTCTTGCCACCTGGGGAACGGACCACGCTCGCCTCGGACCAAGGAAAACCTGACCGGAGACGCACGCCGCTTCTTCTTGCTACTTTTACCAACGTTTCTGCGAACATTTTTAACCCGGCTACGTCTCCTCCCGTTTCCGTTCTCGATCCTTTCTTTCACCCTTTGCGACTCGAATCTGTTCCGAAAACGTTGCACAACTTTGCTCGTCCGCGTTTCATTTTATTATGACGGGTTTTTCTTCGGAGGAACTTCCGTGGATATACCGTGGAATTTTACTCGATCGTCTAATTTGAACACTAGTTTTAGAATAATAGAACAATCACCTGGCTACAGAGTCGGATTAAATCTTGACCGATACGCAGGCGCGTGGATTTTCATGCGAAATCAAAATTTGCCACATGAGCGGCACTTTGACTTGCTGGGTCCAATGTCGCGTATATGTTGGCAAAAATTAAAAAATAAAATAGAAATATTTTCCTTTCTATACTTGATATAAAAATGTTGAGATTTTTCTGAAATTTTCCTTTCTGTACTTGATATAAAAATGCTGAGGTTTTTTTGAAATTTTCCTTTCTATACTTGATGTAAAAATGTTGAGATTTTTTTGAAATTTTCCTTTCTATACTTGATATAAAAACGTTGAGATATTTTTGAAATTTTCCTTTCTATACTTGATATAAAAATGTTGAGATTTTTCTGAAATTTTCCTTTCTGTACTTGATATAAAAATGCTGAGGTTTTTTTGAAATTTTCCTTTCTATACTTGATGTAAAAATGTTGAGATTTTTTTGAAATTTTCCTTTCTATACTTGATATAAAAACGTTGAGATATTTTTGAAATTTTCCTTTCTATACTTGATATAAAAATGTTGAGATTTTTTTGAAATTTTCCTTTTTGTACTTGATATAAAAATGTTGAGATTTTTTTGAAATTTTCCTTTCTATACTTGATATAAAAATGCTGAGATTTTTTTGAAATTTTCCTTTCTATACTTGATGTAAAAATGTTGAGATTTTTTTGAAATTTTCCTTTCTATACTTGATATAAAAACGTTGAGATTTTTTTGAAATTTTCCTTTCTATACTTGATATAAAAATGTTGAGATTTTTTTGAAATTTTCCTTTCTATACTTGATATAAAAATGCTGAGATTTTTTTGAAATTTTCCTTTCTATACTTGATGTAAAAATGTTGAGATTTTTTTGAAATTTTCCTTTCTATACTTGATACAAAAATGTTGAGATCTTTTTGAAATTTTCCTTTCTATACTTGATATAAAAATGTCGAGTTCTCTTCGTATGAAAAATAGCTTGTGGGAAGTAAACTCGAGATACTTCCGTTCCCTTAAGGGTTAATTGGCAAGTACAGCAGCCACGTAGACGCTAATTTATTTTCTCGAGGCTTTCGACATCATTTTTGAGTCGTTCGAACGTTTTCACCGAGTTGGATTTACACTTGTTTTGTCGTAAACGCGTAAAATAAATTACGCTGTACACGGTTCACGATTGGGATGATTGCGTGCGAAGTACGTGTCCGGATAATGGAGAATTTGTTTGCACAAGCGCGCTGTACAGTTTCAATTATGAAGCTCGAGGAGATCGGACAAAGAACGTGTCGATGCGCAAAACGAAGATCGCGGGAGCGTCGTCTCATCGACGCCACGCTCTCGGAGATGTATCGGGAGCGCTATCTTGATCAAAACTGGATCCTCGATAATAGTTCGCGTGGAGAGGTAAAGGTCCTTGAAAATAACGCCGCGCGCTCGAGTTACATTGTACGAACGCGACCGGACTTCTGATTATAAGGCCGGGTACGCGCCGCGGGTACATAGTTACATAGAAATAGCCGTCGATGCAGGTTCAAGAACGATGCGGCTACTGTTCGATTTATATGCGCGGAGGAGTCGCTCGAACGATGCCTTGCGATTTCGAACAAGGGAATCGATCGATCGATCGAATTTTTTTTTTTTCTAATTCCCGCTGAATTTTCTTTCCACGACCGTTCATTTTCGTGACGATGACGGGCTATTGGAAAAATTATAGACGATTCGACGAAACGAGGAGCGCCAATTTGATTTCCTCGGAGAAGGCCGCACCTTGGATTCGTTTCTCCGATGGTCAGCGCAGATGACACTACGTGATTACGCGGGATTTTAATAGTTTTGTGAAGCGTGGCGCGAGGCGAACGGCACCGGGGAATGATTTCTCCCGTGAGAGTGACACTGACCCGCTTCCCCGGCTAAATCGTTCCGTTAGAGAACGATTTTCTTCGCTGAAAATACCTCCGCGGATGATTATTCTATTTTAAGAAACTCTGGCCTGTCGCCGATAAACATTGCTATCCGCTCGAACGCTCATCTGCAACTTTTCTTCACGGAGGATCCATGTCTTGCTTCAATTTCACAGGAATTCGCAAGGTCTTGTTTTTTCGCTGAAATGTACAGTAATTTCTCCATATAGGTCGTCGAGACCTGATTGATAAATGTCGCGGAATTGCCCTCACTACTGTGGGGCATACCGGAAATCTTTAATTGTAATTGTCTTTTCGCTGAAATATATTTCTCTATATATGTCGTCGAGACCTGGACGATAAATGTCGCGGAATTGCCCTCACTACTGTGGGGCATATCGGAAACCTTTAATTGTAATTGTCTTTTCGCTGAAATATATTTCTCTATATATGTCGTCGAGACCTGGACGATAAATGTCGCGGAATTATCCCCACTACTGTGGGGTATACCGGAAATCTTTAATTGTTATTTGTTTTTCCCTGAAATATATTTCTCTATATATGTCGTCGAGACCTGGACGATAAATGTCGCGGAATTATCCCCACTACTGTGGGGTATACCGGAAATATTTAATTGTTATTTGTTTTTCCCTGAAATATATTTCTCTATATATGTCGTCGAGACCTGAACGATAAATGTCGCGGAATTTCCCTCACTACTGTGGGGCATATCGGAAACCTTTAATTGTTATTTGTTTTTCCCTGAAATATATTTCTCTATATATGTCGTCGAGACCTGGACGATAAATGTCTTGACGCTGACAAGACCCATGTTGTTGACATATATCGAGAATTCACTGTGTAGATTAATTTAATATCAGCTTGTATACATTGCACGATCGATAGGCTAAGTGTTATCAACTCCAGAAAATCCTGCAACGTGAAAATCATTTGATTAGAGAAGCTGAAACTAGGAAACTAAAATTGATCGCAGTGCGTGCCACTTTAAACCTTTTGCATTCGAAACATTCAATTTGAAATTCGATCATACGGACAGTCAGCGTGTTAAGAACAAGATCTTTGCCAAAATGAAATGTTCATATTAACCTAATTCAACCCTCAAAGTAGGAATGCCTAAATTAGCTGAACAGCGGCGCTAGGATCGATACCCCTCGAGGTTTAATTAATACTCCATTTTATCTGGACACTCGAGCATTCCATTTTAATATCCGATATTAATCCTGCGGGTGCGAATTATTTTACACGGTACAGTGACTTCAAAAAAGTGGTGTAAAATTGAGACAATCAACCCCTCCATGAGCACATTTATTTTTCGCACCTTCCGCAAGCATATTAGATCGTTTAAGTCCAGGGCTATCTTTTTTCCGGCTTAAAAAAAAATCAGAAAAATTCTAGGGTACTAGGCTCTGGTTTAATACTGTTATCAGTAATAATTTTACGGATTAAATTCGGACATAATTAAGGTTTTCCCTGCTTTTCCTTGGAAAGGATTCGAAACTGAAATTTTTCTAAATTACAGAGGGTTAAGAGATTATCAGATAGATAAATTCCAGGGCGAATAGATTCGAGTAGATTTCGAACAAAGATTTAGGATCTCTTGATTCTTGAGTTTATCGACGCTGTGGATCCAACGCAACGTTTCTTTGCGCCTCATGCTTCCTCATTTTCCGGCGAATAAGGAAAGGCGACGGGGTCGCGGGAGGGGGGGCCGAGGGGGCCGTAAAGTGCCAGTCCCTCGGACACAATTCGCATGCGAATGTCCCGACGAAGCCCATTCCGAAAATGAATCATTCCCGAGCCCGAGGACGCCTGACCTGCCCCACGCGACTCGAGAACCGCCTCTATTGGGTGTGTGCGAAATACCGCGAAACTTCTCGCCGATATGTCCGCCTCTTCTCTAATTAACCTCCTTCCATTATTATGCAATTCGTATTCGAGAAATCCTCGTTCGATTTTTATTCCGATCCGCCGGAATAGAACGAATACGGCTGTCCGATTTCGATTTTAACGAGCTTTGTAACGTACCGGTAGAATGGGCGTGCGGATTCGTAATAAACGGACTGCCGGATATTATGCGTACATTGCAGAAGTGATTAGGCGAGGTTGAAAACCGTAGAAAAATTACGAGAAATTGAGACTGGCCGTGTATTCGATTTATTAACCCTCAGCACTCGAGTGGCGACTCTGAAGCACCGCTAGAGATTGTTTTGGCATTATTTCAAAGAAATTACTAAAAATATTACAGAATATTTGTTACATTACGAAATTTGTATTTAATAGATCACTAAACATTTAAATATTATATGTAGAAATCGGATCAGTTTCGTATGAATAAAATGAAAATATTCTAAGACGGAAGGGTTAAGGCAAAGGGTTAAAATTGTTCGGGGAGAAGGATACTTGTGTTTTGCTCCTGTGTGTCTTGCAATTCATGCTGACAATATATATTTCGCATACAGATCCACGGTTCAATAATGATACAGACTGCAAATTTTATGCATTTATTGGAAAAATTAAACGATTAAAAAAAGAGAACAACTTTCTGTTTCGCTCCAATTTGTTGCAATTCAGTTAGAAAATTTTTATTTTGCAGGAAGATCCACTGTCTGGATATATAGGAAATATTAGGACGCCTCTTTAGCAGTATCGTCTTTTATATCTTGCTCGGAACGAATAGGAACTTCTTCATTTTCGTCGAATAACCGATTTTATATATTTTATAATTTTATTTTGCAATCGTTGACGTTACACAGATGTTTTCGTGGGCAATTTACTCGTGACGGCACATATTATAATCAAAATTGCAGTCGAAAGCGCATCGACGATTGCGGGAAGTAGAAAAGGTGAGCCATGTGCAGACACATTAGCTGGCCCTTTGAACTCGATTATCTCGGAGACAAAGCGTCCTGGAAAAAAATGTTATTCTATCTTTTCGATTCTTCTTTTCACGGAGATTCACTCTGGTTTACCAGTGTTGCCGATTCAACAACGGTTTGCGTGACATTTCGCTAATTTTCCGGACACTTGATATCAATCAACGTCGAACCCGACGGAGGACCTTTTTTCGACGAAAATCGTCAATTAAAAATTTTTTTAAGCTCATGGGAACGCTAGTGCGATTTTCACGTTGCTCAAAACGCTTTATCGATCGATCACGAGTCAAGCGAGCATGAACAGTTCTGTACAAGCGAGCGTGAATAATTTCTGTAGCGTTGTCTAACCACAATGTCGACTAAAATTGCATTGTCGGCGATCGTTTCGCGCGATGAAACGCGTTATCTTTTAATCCCTTCAACTACGATTTATTTTACGATTGCAGCGGTTAGAACCCTTTTGACATATAGAATTTTGTAGGAAAAATGAAAATTTATATTTATTGTATACTAGGCATGTGTTATTGACATTGATCTACCATAAAACAGAATTTCATTTCGATTTAAGGGGAATTCATAACGTTTAGCAAATTCTGCTCGAATGTTAAGTCTCGAGACTTTCGAGCACACCCAATACGTGGAAAAACGAGCTAGCCGAGTAAAAAGGGAGGAAAAAAGCCATACTCTGTTCCTTAAATCAGACCAGCTCTCTCGGCCAGGGCTAGGAATGCAAATGGCTCGTTTAAGACGAATCACGTCGAGATGGGGAATAGCAGGAACCAGAGATAGAGAGGAGGGGTGGGGGGAAGACGGGGTCGTCTGAAAATCACAAGGTGCACGCCGAACAATGCGCGGAGAAGTTGTCTTTTGTTCGAGACGCTTCTTATTCATGGGGTGAAAGACGGGAGACTCATAGCTCTCCCTCTCTCCTCGTCTCTCTCTCTCTCTCTCTCTCTCTCTCTCTCTCTCTCTCTCTCTTTCTCTCTCGTAGACGTGGAACAAATTCATGGTTAATAACTCGTCCGGACGGGACACGTAGACGAGGAGCGCGCTGCGAGGAATTCCAGCGAAATTCGCCTAACCGGGAAACCGTTTCGCGGAGACGACAGTTGCCTGATGGCAGTCGGACAGATGTACAGGATGGTTCGTTCTCTCGAGTCCTTCGCGAACATTCTCGAGTCGCAAGCTCGATATCTTTTCCATTTTCTCCGCGCAACGATTTCGAGACGGTTAACACTTTGGTCGAACTGACAAAAAAATTGAGGTCTGCAAATATAATCGAGAAATTAGTGAACGAACACTTGGAAGATTTCATTCGTGCTGGTGGACAACGGATTTGATGAAAACTCATGATCAAAATTAATTGATGAAAGGGGAATTGGCGGAAATATTTGCATAATTTCGACACACTTGTATTTTGTTAACTGATTGGTGGATTTGATGGGAAAAATTGAGAACACGAAATGGAACGAGTTTAACGGTGCGTTATTCGCATGATTCTTAAACTGATTAAGAGAAGAAGAACCTGTACGGTTCTGCTCGTTTAGTGGAGGATCGTTTGGCCGAGCCGCTTGTCGCGTTTATTTTCCGAGGATTATCGCCCGGCGGCCATGATTATATTATATTATACATCCGTGCATAAAATATGGTTGCACCGCGCGTGTTGCACTCGCTTCTTTGTTATCGCGGTTGTTGCCGTCCCAGTTTCTTCGGTCCGATACACGCAGCGCGTTTTCAATACGAACAGCGCGGCAAGCACAATGCTCGACGCCGTTGGAACAATGACACGATTTGTTCGCCGATATCGCACCGGGGTCCGACCGTCCCGTCCTGTCCCGTGTCACTGCGAAACCGATCGGTTTGACGGTTTTTGTCACCGGTTTCATAACCGGCCCCGTTCACCGTTCGAGTTTTCCTTCTTTCCCCCAGCCGCGACACCTAACCTATCAGGGGCTATCCCGGTTTTCCCTTTCCAAAAAGGCGATAAAAATTTCCCTTCTCCCATTTTCTCCAGCACTAACAAACGAACCTAACCTCGATCAAACGATCGAAACTGCGCCACGATTCCGAAAGACCGGAATCCGTCCATGAATCGTCGATCCATGTTTTTCCAGAACATATAAAAATATAACTCGCGTAACTTCGATGATTTCGACTGGAAAAAAATCACACAAGCACTTCGAACACCAACGAATACACGAGAAAAATCTCGATGCAAAAGGTTCGATGGTTTTTTCGGGAAAAAATGCCGTGCAGAAACGTTCTCGAGACACGGAATACCTCCTTGACGCTTCACCGGTCGGTCCTACGTACCGGGTGACCCTATTCGCTTAAAACGAACGGGGGAGCGGGGAGGGGAGGAATATTCGCGATGCGAGTTCTAATCCTCGGGCAAAGTTACGAGGCATAAAAGTCACGGGGAATACCCGTGGCTCGTATCCTCCGGGGAACGAGGCGGTGTTCGTATCTCGACGTTCGAGGAGGAATCCCGAGGTTTCAGGAGGAACCTTTTACTTCTCTCGCTTTTTTAGAGACAGGCTTTTTCGAAAAAGAAAATCAGAAAATTGTGTCCGAGTTCATCGGATGATTCGCGAGACCTCGACTTCCTCCGAAATCTGCATTTTTTCGATTTTTTTTCGTGTTTTTCGATTTTTACAGCCAGAGTTTGCAACGGAGAAATCTGAAAACGACTCAAAGTATGTGGTTTGGTGTCCGGAATATGTCAGATTTTTTTCAGAATTTTAAACTGTCATTAAATGGGGAAAATGGGCCAAAAACTGGATTTTCGCTTATCCTCTGTAACTACCCTCACAGATGAGCTGTAGTGCTAAAAATTGGCTGAAAGGTATCTTTTTTGGTAAAATCCCTTCCAGGGCCGATTTGACCCCCAAAACCGGCTATAGCCTACAATTTTTTTCTAGTTTTATCTCATTAAATAACTTACTTTTATGGAATTTTTGAGGTTCGGCAGTCAAAGTAACCCTTTGCACTCGAGTGGTGACTCTGAAGCGCCACTAAAAATTGTAGTGGCACTATTTCAAAGAAATTGCAAAAAATATTACAGAATATTTGGTACATTACAAAATTTGTATTTCATAGATCACTAAACGTTTAAATATTATATGTGGAAATCGGATCAGTTTCGTATGAATAGAATGAAAATATTCTAAGACGGAAGAAAAATGTTGTTTTAGAATTAAAATAACGCCGAGTGCAAAGGGTTGAACAGTGGTTAAAGCATGGTCTCGTTGTCGTTATTGATCACTGTCTTTTAGTCAAGTGGCTCGGAGACGGGCTAGGGAAAATTGTCCGACTAGTTTTTTGCGAGCTCTGTCCGTCTCATTAGAACAAGTTTTCTTTTTAACATAATTGACTTGCATAGATTGACCGCGGATTGGATTTACAACAAAAATCGGTAGATGTACTTTGAGATAGTAAACGCATTGGAAGAATTCAACAATATTAACAATATTAACACTAAACCTGCCGAGCCTTGGGTAACTAATACATGTGGTCTCATACAAATGACAAGATTGAATTTATATGGATTTTGTGCGGTTCGTATTACAATACATGCTCTCCTAAATATATTTACTAATCATTTCCCACGAAAGCACCTACATAATTTCAGTAATTGTGAAATAAAAAATCTGCTACCGGTCATTTTGACTGGTGGTGGTAGATTTAGTGTTAAAACAGAAAAAAATAGCTGTCTATTTTCAACTCCAGTTCGTTGCAATTATGGTAGAAAATTTTTACCTCGCGCAAAGATCATATTCATAGAATTGTATTACGTAGCTGGGGCCAGAGTACCGAAGATATTATTACATGCTGCCGATTTCAAAATAAGCTTCTTTTAAATTCCATTCTTTCGTCTAATCTCTACAGAACGTGATCACCATCGGGTGGGTTGTTGTCTCGACTAGATCACAGATATAATGCATTTGCAACAGAAGTGAGCAGACGAAGTGTGAAATAATTGAAGGACTCGATATTTAACCGGAGAAACAACTTTCTGTCTGTCTCCTGTTTCTCACAAACGTAAATTTCATTTTCCATAAAATCCGCAGTCTCACGGCGTTTCATCTTCGAAAAATTCAAGAGGACAAACAAGAGTTTCCGCTTCTGGTGATCGACGCAGAAAATCTTCCCTTCGCACGAAGATCCAGGACGATCGACAGCACAGCGATCGGAAGAAGAGGATGGCAAGAAAAATGCTTTTCGCGGTTCCGCGAGGAAAAACGCGGTGCAGTTTCGGACAATTTGGCCCCCACGGTCCCGGGGGCCATTGATTTCTCGGATCGCGACGCCGTTGGAATAGGCGTCCGACCTGTTCCAGTTGCTCGGTGACCACCCTGTATATCACGAACGAGGGAGAAAGTTTCCATTGCTCGTTTCGAGTGCCCCTCGCCTCGAACCGAGTCGAGGAGCGACAGAGAAAGCCTAGAGAAAGAGAGGGAGAGAGAGAGAGAGAGAGAGAGAGAGAGAAAGAGGTGGATGTCGCGAGACGAACAGACTCGATGAACAGAGACGAAACCATCGAGTCAGAGCGAGGAAGAGTCGGCTAGAAGGGAGAGAGGAATAAAGAGAGAGAGAGAGAGAGACGGAGAGGAGAAGAGAGAGAGAAAGGAATACGGCGCCGGTCATTGGCCCGTTGACGCAGGTATATACACCAACGCCTAACGGAGTGTACACGTCCGTGTTATGTACTTGCATTCGCCGAGTCAAGGATGCGATTTGCATACGGTCATCGGATGTCTCTACATTCGCACCAGAGCCACCACTCTGACGTCTGGTATTCGGTCTCTGTCGTTGGCCCGTTCATACGAATACGCACCGGGAATAAAAGAGAAGAGACCCCGGAGAGGGCTCTTCCCCATCTTCTTCTTCCTCCTCCTCTTCTTCTTCTAATTTCCTTTCTGCTTCTACTCCTTCTTCTTCTTCTTCTTCTTCTTCTTCTTCTTCTTCTTCTTCTTCTTCTTTGGCCAAACACCGATCCTGCCTCTGTTTGTGCTTAACCCCGTAATCATAATGAGTCTCGACCCGGGTCGCATTATTCTTCTGCTCGCCTACCCTCGAGTTTTTTTTTCTCTCTCTCTCTCTCTCTCTCTCTCTCTCGATTTTCTTTCACTCGAGGAAGCCTTTTTCTCTTTTACTCGCTTTCTTCGTCTCCGGTCCTCTTGCCGGTTGCTCCTCTGTGTTTTTTTTTCTTCGTGTGGTTTTGCGACGATTGCGACCCGCGATCTGTCATCCCGGTTTAACGGCCGATTTAAGCCTACCCGGTGTCCGGGAAGTCTGCAAGGTCCGCGAGAAAGTAAAGCGGAAACGAGGAGCGCCGCGGGCGCTTTCAGGGTATCAGTAGAAACGGACGGCGGTGGACAGACAACCGGTACGCGTAAATCACGAATTCTCTTTTGCTTTTTCGAGCGTTTTACCTACCCGGCAGCTTGACCGATCGATTTCCTCGAAATCGAATCGATTCTTCCGTTGAGTGTCTCTTTCGCCTGCGCTTTTCTTCGACAAGCGATAACAATTGCGGAGTCAACGAAACGTGTCCGGCGGACACGGACAATGTTGTCCAGAGGAAAATGATCGCTTTCTAGGTGTTTCATAGTCATTGAGAAACTTTGCGAACCACCGAGCGCCGTCAAAATGGCGGGCGTCGGAATTTTTTCCTTTTACTAAGTTATCGAAATATTTGCATTTTCATATTTTCAACCTGTGATTCGAAACGACCTACCAAGCGGTGGTAGGTTCGCCGCCATGTTCAAATTGTCCAATTATTGTCGAATGCCGCTGCTATAAATTTTACGAAAACAGTAAAGCAAAGTGAGAAGGAATTACATTTTTATTGCATAACAAATTAGCAATTCGTCAACGTTAACCGCGCCGCAATAGAGTTTTGGATAATATCAATTTGTATTATAATGTATCATAATGTATTATAATTTTCGAATAAATTTTATGAGATATTGGTACGGTAATCTTATTGGTTAATATCAACTCACACCGCCCTCGAGTTTTCTGCGCTCCTGTTCGTACGAACAGACGAACAATCGTCTCGCCGAAGAAACGATTTCACCGGTTCGATTTTTGTTCGAAAGCTGAAAAATCCGGAAGGTTGACGATCCACCGGGATCGAAGGGGACGTCGATCGAGAGGCGGTCACGGATCGCGTTGCGCCGCTCGTTCGGGAATGCCTGGTGGCTTTCGAGCGAGACTCGAAAAGAAACGGAACAGGTTCACCGAACTGGCGAGCGAAGCTGCCCGAAAAACTGCACTGATCCGTAAATCATTTGGGAAACCGGGGCCTGGTTGCACCGCGAGAGTCTTCCCATTCAGCCTGCTCGGCATATCTGCGGCGAAATCGCGCGTCCCGGGCCACGATTCCGCGAAACTTTCGGCGATCCCATCGATCCTTCGAACCGGGGATCGATGGGAATTATCGTCACCGAATTCCGACTCCGTTGGGAAAAGGATCTCGATCGTCAATTCATAGGATGACCCAATTCAGACGACTGAACCTCCCAGCCGTGTGCGACGAGTATACTCGTCAAGAAAATTGATCTGCTCGCCAGTTGTGTTAAAATTTCCGTGGAAACCGAAACGTGCTCGTAATTTTCAGACGAATGTTTCAAGCGAAGGTGAAGCAAAGAGATTGTGCGAGCGATAAAATATGGAAAAACTTTCGCGACCCACTTCCGGAAAATTAACCTACAGAATTGAGAGGTTAACAGAGTCGAGCAGATGCACTTTAGAGCAACCAGACACGGTTTCGAAGCGAGCGACGTGCGTGTTCGGAAGCTGGTAAACGATTTTTCGGAGCGATAGATCGGACCATAGTCCGCGGAAAATCATTGGAAACCGTGTTAGAGACCGGGTCGTGTTTTTCGGAGCGGATCGGCCCGCGCTTGTAAAACCGCTCGTAAACGGTTGGTCTTCTCCGCTGGTCGTGACAGACGTCTCCATGCGGATTGCGTGACGAACGAGGAGCCCTCCCGACCAGTTTCCAAAAGCTACCCAGCTGGAGGCAATAAACGTTCCCGCTGACACGATTATTGCAACGACGCCGACGGCCGACTATTAAAAGTTCCGTCGATGATGCATACGCCCGGCGAGATCGTAAAACGTTTGTTTACGAGACCGGAGATGCGATGTTCCCGCGATCCCGGGCTCATTAGGCCGGATAGAACAGCTCCGCGAGCTAGCGAACGAGCTAGCGAGAAGCTAACGCTCTCTCTCCTCTCTCTCTCTCTCTCTCTCTCTCTCTCTCTCTCTCTCTCTCTCTCTCTCTCTGGCCGACCCACGATTTATTTCTGTCGGATAAATCGATCGGGACGCCGCCGCTGCCCGATCGTTCCTCCCATTGCTATCGGCGTGCCCCGGTGCACTTTTGCGTTTCGCAAAATTTTTCAAACTCGCCAACGAGAGTCGCCCGGGGATTTCATTCGAAAGCCTGATCTCACGGCTGGGGATCACAGTTTTCACCGTCGATGATTTCTCGAAGAGGTGGACGAATCCGTCATTTTAATCGATTTTTTCCCGCGTTTCCGTCGGGTGAACGTCGCGCACCACGGTTCTTTCGGGCAGCTTCGGAGACACTTGGCTGCCGGCGATCACTGTACCCTGTTTATATACCTATACAGAGGCTCTTACATGCCGGAGACCGCCTCGCGCCCGTACAGAAATAGCCTTACAGCTCTCGATGCCGAGACGCGCGTTACGCGCTCTGTATCACCGTGTGCCGCAGCTTCTCGAAACGGGACAGCTCTCCTCGCTTTTCCCGCGGTCCTGCGCCCTTTAACCCGCACGCGTAACCACGCACGCAACGTGGACACACCGTGATGCCTGTCGACCCTAACGGGAATCAATTGAAATTGAAAGTGATTCACTTGGAAAGTGATTTGGACCTAAAATTTCCTTGTAACCTAAAACCTAAAATTGCAACATTTAGCTTTTTTGCAATCCTGACGCGTCGTTAATGCTCGCTAGGTTTGGGGTTGATACGCATTTTCCTGACCGGCGATTTCGAGCCGAAACCAGACTGCGCACAGAAAGAATTTTCCTTATTTAACCTCTTAAGCACTGTATGTACACGCCACTACAGTGTTTTCCGTGGAAAGCATCAAATGGAACGGTACGAACCACTATAGTGGTTTCCATGGAAATCATCAGACTGAACAGTACGAACCACTATACTGATTTCCGTGGAAAGCATCAGTTTGAACAGTTTGAACCACTATAGTGGTTTCCGTGGAAAGCATCAGTTTGAACAGTTTGAACCACTATAGTGGTATCCGTGGAAAGCATCAGCTTGAACAGTACGAACCACTATAGTGGTTTCCGTGCAAAGCATCAGTTTGAACAGTTTGAACCACCATAGTGGATTCCGTGGACAGCTTCAGTTTGAACAGTACGGACCACTATACTGATTTCCGTGGAAAGCATCAGGTTGAACAGTTTGAACCACTATAGTGGTTTCCGTGGAAAGCATCAGTTTGAACAGTTTGAACCACTATAGTGGTTTCCGTGGAAAGCATCAGCTTGAACACTGCGAACCACTATAGTGGTTTTCCGTGGAAAGCATTAGTTTGAACGGTGCGAACCACTATAGTGGTTTCCGTGGAAAGCATCAGTTTGAACAGTTTGAACCACTATAGTGGTTTCCGTGGAAAGCATCAGTTTGAACAGTTTGAACCACTATAGTGGTTTCCGTGGAAAGCATCAGCTTGAACAGTACGAACCACTATAGTGGTTTCCGTGCAAAGCATCAGTTTGAACAGTTTGAACCACCATAGTGGATTCCGTGGACAGCTTCAGTTTGAACAGTACGGATCACTATACTGATTTCCGTGGAAAGCATCAGTTTGAACAGTTTGAACCACTATAGTGGTTTCCGTGGAAAGCATCAGTTTGAACAGTTTGAACCACTATAGTGGTTTCCGTGGAAAGTATCAGTTTGAACAGTATGGACCACTATACTGATTTCTGTGGAAAGCATCAGTTTGAACAGTTTGAACAGTTTGAACCACCATAGTGGTTTTTCGTGGAAAGCAGCAGTTTGAACGGTGCGAACCAGTATAGTGGTTTTCCGTGGAAAGCATCAGTTTGAACAGCACGAACCACTATAGTGGCTTTTTAGCCATCCGCGGCTATGCGCGCCGTCCCTGGGTGACAGCGTCGCGGACAGTTGGGAGTTGAACACAAGACGAAAGCCTTGCGTTCCATAAATTTTACCCTATACTGAGGCAATTAAGAGTGCCTAAACTGCTGTTAAAAAGACCCCTGTTCCTGGAAAACTCTGTTCGCAGCGTTTCTTGACGCAGGACTCGGCTGATTTGCAGCGCGCGATTAATTATTTTTCGGCTCGAACGAGACGGCCACATGCGTGGGGCCGTCCGTAGATTGTTTTCAATGAAAAGAGCCCGCGCGATTTACGAGACGATTACGGGCCGCGAGATTTAGGGGACAAGGATGATCCACGAGGATTTTCATTCGGTTATCGCGAGCCGTCGCGCGTTATCGCCTTAAAATTCTGCACACATCGCCACGCCTTCTTGCAGCACTCGGGACGGGGACTGTCGTTCGTGAAATGAAGTTTGCACGATTTTATTGGCTCCGTTGATATACGGGGTGACCCTCCATCGAGGAATCCGAAGTTCGAACGGTTCTACGTAGACGGGGTCCGATTTAAAAGTTCATTTTTATGGTGATGCCAGCGAGAGAGCCGACGGCGAAGTGGATGATTCTCTTAACGCTGAGATGACTCATTCGAAATTCTTCGTTTTACGATGATCGAACGCGTAAACGAAACTCTGTTCGAATAAATCGATTCGATCGCCGAGATGTCCCAATTTGGGGACCTTGCGGAATTTTTTAATTTGGTAATAGATAGTTCTGCTGTTCCTTTCTCAGTGGATCTTTACGTAAAAATAAAAACAGGATGGCCAGGTGGAAAAATTAATTTTTACGCCGGTAAGAAATTTTGCATGGTTCCTAGCTAATTTTTCGCGAGAGAGGGGGGACAGATTATGGTTTCGCTGAGCCGCGGAGGCGTTCGTAGGAAGGAAGTCGTCGTTAACCGGCGAATTTGCATTTATTTAGTCGTTTCGCATTCGAGCTTGTCGTTGGATTATTTTCGGCGGCTCTCCATTCGTCCTCGCGATCGAAGCCAAACACAGCTGTCCCTCGAGAGCAAGAGAAGAGACACGAAGAGAGAAAGAGAGGGAGAGACAGATCTCTCTCACCTATCTCGAAGTGTCCGCTCGATAAGGCGTAGAGAGGCGGGGCCTGGCAATAAAAATCCGAGGGCATTGCAAAAATCCGTATTCCACCGTTGACCGTTCAATTAAGCAAGCCAGATCTTCTCGCCGGTGCATCGAACTCGTAAAACTCCACTCCGCGTTCTTCCAAAGAAGCTCATTTTCGGGCCAGCTTCGATCCCCATCTTTTTACGACACCGAGCCTCGGAAACAGGGCGTAAAACGATTTTCAGGAGAAATAAAATTCGGAGATCCTCCTTTTCCTTATTAGTCGCGCGATAAACGCAACTTTCGGCGTTCTTCGCTCCGAAATTCTCGTTCTCGAAATTAGTTTCGTTTACCGGACGTCCTGGCGGTCGACGCGTACGGTTGCACTCAGCGGACACGTTGCAACGAGACTGCGACGCACCGCGCTGCAAATATTAAACAATTTCTCTTCGTCCACAAGATTTCCATTTTATACTTTGTTTTACTCATTCGAAAAGAGTGCAATCGCGTTGACGTTAAAATAAGATTGAATTAAAAGGAAATTTATATACTTAAATTAAAATCGAAGACAGTTGCACTCAGTTGTACGGTTGCAACGAGACTGCGACGCACCGCGCTGCAAAAATTAAACAATTTCTCTTCGTCCACAAGATTTCCATTTTATACTTTGTTGTACTCATACGAAAAGAGTGCAATCGCGTTGACGTTAAAATAAGATTGATTTAAAAGTAAATTTGTATACTTAAATTAAAATCGAAGACAGGACTTCGGATCAGCTCTGTTCCTCGAAGTGATACACACAGCAAATCATTAGACTAGAATAAAATTACTCGATCGAAATGCTTTACGACACCTACATTCGGACACTCAATGTACAGCAACCTAATAGCTCCTGTATCTTGGAATTAAAAGAAGACTATTTTAATAATAGGCAATTAGACCCGCGTCCTTCGCGTGTTTACAGGCATTAGGCAGACTGATCTGCCTACGTTTGAACGGAGACGAAAATTGGCGAAAGGACGCTCGGCGACGGGAATTGTCTCGTACCGGTGAACGCGTATAGTGAACTTGATCGCATGAGTGGGCGGTCGTGGCACACGAAAATCGTGACGGGCGAAAGTGTGACGGAATTCAGGGAGGCGCGTCAATTGGCCCGCTCGCGCTCGTTTATGAGAAAATAACTATGTTGGTACGTGAAGCCCGGTTAGGGGCTTGGGGGGTGGGGGAGGGAACGGCGGAGGAACACAGTCCAGAATTGACCCCCGCGCTTAAAGGTCAGCTCGGCGCGGTGGTAACGACTCGATAACCACCATGATTGCACATATATTGCCCATCTTATCAAACGACGCGTCGTGGGCATTAAATTCTATCACTTCCCCCCACCCCTCCCCTCCCCTTCCCACCGTTAGGTCTCCCTTCGGTGTCTCTCCCTTTCGGTCCCCCTTTCGGTCCCTCTGCGGCCCAGCCCCAGGCCGTTTCGCAGAGTCGTCGCCGAGAGTAGACGTTGCCAACGACTTTCGGGGGGATCTCGTTCGACAAAACGTCTACAAGCTGTCTCATAACGCGCGCGACAGCTGTTTCAACGACGGTGGTGGCTTCGGCGGGGGTGGGCCGCGTTCCCAGATCGATGGGAAAAAAATTTATGCGAGCCTCCTCCGCCGCCGCCGCCTTACACCGTCCAGACTTTCGAGTTTTGTGCCATACTCTGCTCTGGATCGGAATTTTACACCATCACAGGGTTGCGATTCGGTTCGCTATCTTTTACGAACCCGAGTCAGACTCAACGAGCAAACTTCGTTTCAGCTAATTTCATTTTAACTCTCTTCGAATTTCAACAGCGAATACCATTGCCTAGATAAAAATTAACAGTTCGCAATTTGGATAAAAATTTTTACTCGGATATGGGAAAGAATAGTTGATAATACGTATAATTTCCTCGTGAATGAAGGACTACGCGGACCTTTATGCGACATAAAAATTGTTCGGGTTGATTGTGGTGAACAAGAACCGAACAGAAATTTTGCTGTTACTTTAATCATTGCGATAAGCTGAGACTTAGACACTGGAGGTTCTAAATTCGTTTGATCTATACACTGCTTAACACTTAACCTAGCGAGTCTTAAAAGTATACATGTTGTCTTATAAAAATGACGAGATTGAATTTATTATATTTTGTGCGGTTAGTATTGTAATACAAGCTCTACTAAATTTTGTGTAATCATTTCGTAGGAAAGCACCTTTGTAATTGTAAAATAAAGAATTCAGTTCAGTGTTAAAATCGCGGCTACTCATTTTGATCATAAAATCCGCTGCACCGTAAATGCATAAAATCCACAGTCTAGTAATTGTTTTCGATCATTCTCGTTGAGGGAAGACAATTCGATCGAGACGCCAAGTAAAGGAAGAGTTCTAAGAGCGGCCAACTCTTGCACTCAAAAGTCTGAAAAGTTCTATTATTTTGGTAACTTTTTATGATTCCGATACCACCAAATCATTGTTAAAATACCACCCAAAAAATTGGTGGAAAATCTGCTACTTCTAATATGGTTACGACAACGGTTAGCATATTAAACCAACCTATGAAATTAATGTATTTGTCTATTATTTTGAGTAATTTTAATAGAGCCCGCGGGAGAAAAGAGTTTCGGGAAAATCGAAAGAATCCGTTCTCGAGGGCCCAGGAAAGATCCGTCGTTTTCTAAGCGACGATCTCAGTAACCGAAGATGATCTTCTGGTTGTATTTTCGAGCGAGATAAGGGCCAACCGCGACTTATCTGTCGAAACGTCCTCATTCCGTTCCATCAGCCACGTTCCATAGACGCCGTTATGCTAATCGTTTTAACGGCCAATAAAATATTATTCGTCGGTGACGGAGTCCAGGCTGCGACGCGACGGAATTCGCATTTTCTGCTTCGTTCCATTTACATACTTTCTGCTTCCAATCATGCTTTTCATCGATCAATTCAAGTAATATTCTGTGAGAATTAATTGAGGTTTAATAGGACGCTCTTTATCTCATCAAATCTCCTATCAGTAGGGTTTTTAATAATTGTGCTGTGCTAAGAAGAAACGGAAAAATTCTCTTTCGTATATTAATCCCACACGAAATTATCAAACTACGTTATTAGTAGAAAATTTTCTACCTGAACTGCAACAGACTGGAGTGAAATAGAAATTGATTTTCTTTCTTAATATGTTTAACCAGTTAAGTGTGTTTGACGTGCATACACGTCAAACCAGATCTCTATTACGGTGCGTTCGACGTGTATACTCGTCGTGAAAAATATAAAATTACCATTGACTATAAAAACTCGAAATTTTAAATACGATAAGAATATTATTATAAAATAGGACCACTAAAAAAAAAAAAGACAAAAAAAATTTATAATAGGACCATTTTGCCTTGCGTTCGACGCGTATGCACGTCATTGCTTGATTTTAATTCCGCACACTGTCGGGGGGTTTTTTAAAACTAAGTTCCACGCATAACTGGTTAATAGGCTGAAAATAATGTAACAGTAATTTAAAATTTTTCTAATATTTTTACTGTTTTAAAATACGCCTGGCCATTTTTGTCATAATTGCGTAAAATCCGCAGTCTAGTGAAATCACAGCCGTTAAAAAAATGATGAAATCGATAGATTAAGAAATGTCCACACAGAGGTGTCTATTCATTGCAAATGCAAAGTAAGTTATATATAAACTCTGGAAGATTATGTGAAGTGCTCAAGTTGGACAGAGTCAGTGAGGCCTTCGTTGCAATATATGAATTAGCAGATGATAACGACATGAAGATTATAGCAATGTCTCTCTCTCTCTTTGATGGAGGATATGCTCGTTGCTTGAACGTGAAAAGGTACAGAAGAATTTGGCATAATTTGACGGTGCGCGTGCTCGCAAAAGTACGCGGCAGCCATCGCGCGCGTGCGGTGCGTGTGGTCGCTCGAACACCGTCGAAAGTGAGAGTTCCACGGGACTCGCACACACGACCGTGTGTCACGCACACGCATTGCCACGCGGTTCGCACACGAAGAAAACCGCCGGCGTCGTTTAGCGATGGGATGGAGCACCTAGCAAGTAGACTCGAGCCTCGAACGATTCGACTCGAATCCCCACGAATATCTGAAAAAATCATAACAACGCGTCCCAAGGTACTTCATCACAACCATTGTTACATGATGCAGTGCATCACCGTCAACCTATCCCGCAGATTTCGCCATTATCTTCTCAGAAGAAAGATCAATACTTCGTTATTAACCATTGTAAAATGGTGAACTGCATCGCCTCAAAGTGTAGTTTTCTTATTAGGAAGCTTCTTGAATGGAAGATCAATACTTCATTATGACCATTATGAAATGGTGGGGTGCATCACCGTTAAACCTGCTTTAGATTATTTATCGGAAAAACAAGTCGGTGCAATTTGAAACGGTAGAAACATTAGAGGAATTTAAGGACGATTGTTATGATTGTTAGGGAACAAGAGAATTGTTTATGTGGTTACTGTTTCGTGCTATTGTCGACAGAAATATGTATTTTGCATAGAGATCCGCAGTTTATAGGAATGTTTTTGTTAGAAGGGAGTAGACTAAAAATAAGTAGACTTTGTGCGAAATAAAAATTGTCCAAGTCGATCATAAGAAATGGAAGTCGGATAAAATGGAATTTAAGGGCGTTAATATATTGTTATCGACCTGTTAAGGTTGTCAAGCAACAAAATAAAAATTTATATGTTTACTGTTTCTAGCAATTGACCCAAAAATTTGTATTTTGCATAGAGATCCGCAGTCTGTGGGAATCTTCTTGTTGGAAGGAAGTAGACTAAAAATAAGTAGACTTTGTGCAAAATAAAAATTGTCCAAGTCGGTCATAAGAAATGGAAGTCGGATCAAATGGAATATAAGGGCGTTAATATATTGTTATCGACCTGTTAAGGTTGTCAAGCAACAAAATAAAAATTTATGTGTTTACTGTTTCTAGCAATTGACCCAAAAATTTGTATTTTGCATAGAGATCCGCAGTCTGTGGGAATCTTCTTGTTGGAAGGAAGTAGACTAAAAATAAGTAGACTTTGTGCAAAATAAAAATTGTCCAAGTCGGTCATAAGAAATGGAAGTCTTTCTCAAATCGTTTTCAATAATTTTGGCATGACGAAAAGAGGATAACAATATTTTGGGAATTCTGCTAATGCCTTCGCAGTTTAGTTTTCCACTCATCAATTATCGTCACGAATACATAAAATCCGCAGTCTATTCATTAAGTACAACTGGACTGCTTTCGAATAGGAATCGGCGCTGACAAAATCAAGTTGTTTCAGATTCTTCGGGATGCATATTGAACTTGATCCCATCCCTAGCGATCGTCTCTCCTCTATTAGCGAGGCAGTTCTGTGTGTTTGCTCGCGCGAGAGCAATCGCTCGCGAGAAACCAAATGAGAGAGAGAGAGAGAGAGAGAGACAGTGTGTGAGCGTGTGTGTGAGAGAGATAGAGGAAAAAAAAGGGAGAGAGAAATCGTACGGGACATGTGGGTGCACGTGTACGCAATCGACCGAGAACCGCATCCGCGAGAAGGATGCGGCCAATGCATCGATGCAGTTTCGTTCGACGACTGGAATGTCCGGTGCGCAAGCTTTATCGAGCCGGCCGATCGTGTATCCGATCCGAAACCGCGTGGGCGTCGGTATGCTAAATAGACAACGGTGTCCTAGTAACGCTGCGCGTCGGTGTGCCAGTTACAGAGCACACCCTTCTCCTCTGCAACCCTTGCAGGATCGATCATCGATCGAACTCTCTCTCTCTCTCTTTCTCTCTCTCTCTCTCTCTCTCTCTCTCTCTCTCTCTCTCTCTCCATCTGTTTATCGATCTCCCGGCTTGTGCTCTCTTTCGTATCGAATTCGCTTGCTCGGTGCACTGTGTGGGATCTCGCGGTAAGTGCTCGAGAGTTTACGCGAGTGTCGAGATTCCGTTTATTAGTTAGGCAATGATTCGACAGAGTTTGCAATTAAATGACGACTCTCTATCGACACTTTGAGCGCCTTGTATTCTGGAAATCGTAGATGCAATTTTCAGTCCGGATTTTTGTAAATCAATTTTTGGTGCGTTGAGTATAGCAAGTTTAGTTAGGAAGTCTATTAACCACTTGCACTAGGATTTATTTTACGGTTTCAGTGATTAGAACTTTTTTGTAATTCGTAAGTTTGCTAAAAAATGTATATCTATTGTGTATATGTTCTCCAATAGCTGTACATTCAGAACGCCAAAATAGAATTTTATTTAAAGAAAATTAATAACATATTTATTAGACTCTGTTCAGGATCTTCATCACGAGTACGACTCGATATTACAGGGCTAATAGGATTTTCAGTAACAGTGTCAAAATGCAGTTAAAAACTCACCTTTCCTGATCGAAGATGCTGTTGGTACTTAATCTACCGAAATCATGTTAATCAGAATTTTTCTAGAAATCATCTTCCGTATAACAGTCTCGCACGATTAGATTACGTTATCGAGGGTCAGTTGTTCGTCACGATCGGGATTGCTGTTGAAGGATCTATTGCAAAATCGTTAACCAGAGACCGTCGCCGAAATGATCGCCGGTAGACAATGCGTTAAGAGGTATTTAGCTGCGAATCGTAGATTCGAAAAAATGATTGAACAATCACCGGTCTGTTGCAGAGAAATTGTCGGTTTTATCGCAGACACGCAGTCCTGACACGTTCGACGCTATTCAGCGAAAGCCTGATCGCGAGATTCGTCCGCAAAGGGTTAATAATAGCTCGAAACTGCGCCTCCCTCTTTACACCCTGTTTCGCGCGTGTTTAGTGCATCGAATTTATGACCGCACACCTGTTGTAGCGAGATATCGAGTCGGACTCCTGACGAAGATTTCGAGCGTCTCAAGGTTCTAATTAAAAATCTAAAATCACATCGCTGTTCGACACCGAATCCACCAAGCGTTAACGGTCACCGGAAACGTTTCACCTTGTTCACATTGTGTGCAACCTTCATCGCAATTTCGGAAGCTTCTTATAATTTCAACAATTGTGAAATAATAAATGCGAATCCGGTAGGTTCGGTGCAAAGTTCAGTTCGACCAATTTCGTGTTTTCCACTTGCCGCTAAAGGGGTCAGCCAGGAATCGCCTAACCGGCTGAAGTGGTTAGGTGTAGAAATGGCGTTAGGGGTTGCGTTTTCAGGGGTTGTGGAAGGGTGTCCGAGCCCTTCGGACAGAAAGACGCACGAAAAGTTCGCGAGAGACACGGAGTGCTCGCTTTCGGCGTGGAGGGGGCTCGGTTTTGCGTCGAAGGGTGGCGGGAGAGAGAGAGAGAGAGAGAGAGAGAGAGAGGGAGAGAGAGAGGGAGAGAGAGAGGGAGAGAGAGGGAGAGAGAGGGAGAGAGGGACGAGTCGATGGATCGTTGAACTCCGGCAGTGATCGCAGTCTGTGCTCAATGCGCGGCCGCGTGAAAGTGCATCGGTGTGCAGCTGCGTCCGTGTGCTGCACACTGTGGCCCGACGGTGAACGAGAGCCGCGGAGAAAAAGAGAGGGGGCACCAACGGAGAGAAAGAGAGAGAGAGAGAGAGAGAGAGAGAGAGAGAGAGAGAGAGGAGAACGAGCGAGAGGGCAGCATAAGGCCAGGCCAGTCAGTAACGATGTCATTAGTTTAGTCAGTCAGCGAGTCAACAACTATACTGCTGCTCCGCGCGGCCGTTTTCGTGTGGGCCCCTGCCCCCCCCGCTGGTCCCCCCGGCTTCTTACCGGGCCCCCTTCTCTCCGGCTCTCCCTTCTCTCTCATCGATTGCCCGCGAAATCTCTCGAAATTTGCGACTGGCATTGTCACTCGGAGGCGCGACACCATTGCACCGTCCAACTTCAGATTCAAGAATTTTTCCAGCGGCAACCACGAAAGCTAGACGAACGATTTTTGCGTAGATCGATTCTGTAGACTCTTCTGAATACAGTACATTTTTAAATTATACTATCAAGCTGTTTAAATACAAAGAGAAACGCCTCCGACACCGGCGCTCCCTGAGCAGCCCTAGTTTTGAAGGAGACGTCGAATTTTGAACTTTGGGAATTTTTTCTGCTGAAGCTATAGAAACTATAACAATATTTCTAGCACAGAACGATTCTATAGACTCTCCCGAATACAACAGTATTTATATGTTTGTTATATTGTAAGCCTTTAACGTGTTTAAATAACGTTTACAGAGTTGAGGGAGAGCTCGGTTTCGGAACGTGTTCGAAAACTCATGGTGTTTGCGACAGGTTAGCGACGCGCGGTTGGCTGAATTGGCTTTCGCGGGATTCTTGGTGATATTCGAGACGTACCCAGAAAAATGATGGAGCAACGTGGCCGTCTCTGCTCGTTTCGCAACCTCTTCCCACAATCCCCCGGATTTAATTGAGTCTCGAATAATGACGTCGACCGGTTCCGACTAGTTTTCGTAGAGCTGGCCTGTGTTGTTTGTTGTTGTTGAGCGGCGCGGCGCGGCGCGGCGCGGCGGCTGGCGGTATTCCGGCGCGCGATAGATATTGAAATAATAGAGTTAGAGCGCCACAGAAGCGTTACGTTCACCACCAATTAAAGCTGAGTCGCGGCGGTTAACCCCGGCCGCGCAATTCCTTAATCGGCCATGTTTTCGCAAATGGGACACATGGTTCTCGCCGCGAGAATTCGCGCTGGCTTGGAGAGACGATGCTGCTTCAACCGAAAATTAATCGCGCGAAACTCTTCGAAAATTTGCGCATTCTCCTGGACAAATTCGGCGAACCGATCTCACCTTGCCCGTACTAATTAATCCTCGAGAGCGGGCCCTTCTCGCAACTACATAATTAACGCTGTTCTCGCAGACCCAGTACTCTTTCCGATTTATTCGATTCAATCGCTAGAAAAAGAGTGATTTTAATAGCCCGGTGCAGAATAGTCTGCAACTGATTGAAAGTTACATCCGGTTCACTCGTTCGAATTTCAACAAATCGTATGCGCACGTACGATTTTATTGATCGGCAAGAACACTGCGTTCTGAATTTCTCGATATGCTCTCGAAGTGTTCGACTTCGTGGTGGCAGTCGGTCCGGCCCTGAGCGGCACGGCAAATATTGGAGATTTTCAAAATTATACATGCAACATTAAATAGCCGTCTACCTTGGGCCACTATAGTGGCCGCGCTCCGGCCATCTAAAGGTTAATAGACTGTGGATTTTATGCATTCGCGACTGAAATAAACGGGCGAAACAGGAAACGGTGAAAGCGCGAAAAAAAAAAAGTTAAGGACGCTGTTGTATTTTTATCAATCTGTTAAATCTTCGTTCCGTATCGGACGATCGCAAAAGTTCGTGTCTGATTCTCGAGAGAAAATCGGCTTGCGAAACGTCCGGAAACTGTTCCAGAAAATGGCGCGCGGTGACCGTATAAAATTGTCGAACTCGACAGTATCGTTATTAATATTAATGCGAAAAATTGCGTTAGGAGCGTTTCACCTTGAAATCGGATAGATTCGCGATCGAACGTCGAACGCGGTGACGTCACGCACGCGGTAAACGCGAAAAGAGCGGTGGTCGAATAATCGTGGTCGCAGGCGACACGTTAAAAATAATTGTTCCGGCACGTAGCAACGGTGGCCAAGCGCGGGATCGAGATCGAGAGAAAGAGAGAGGAGGGGAGGAGGGCGCCGGCGGCCGGAGCGGAGCGGTCCGAATGAAATAATTTGATTCGAAGGTTAAAATATCGATCGCGGAGAGGACGAAGTCAACGACTCGGAGAAGAAGCAGAAGACGAAGACGGGGACCGCGAGAGAGTAGTCCCAGAAGCGAAAGCGGAAAGAGAAAAAGAAAGGGGAGGGGCAGAAAAGCAAAAAGAAGTCGGAGGACCTGTCCTCCGAAGCTCGCCGCTACGCGCGAAGAGTTTCCCAAGCGCGGGCACGCGCTTTTCGCGTCTCTCTCTCTCTCTGTCTCTCTCTGCACGTAATAATAATAACCAGCGGGGAACACAATCCCCGCGAACACACGATCCCGCGTTGTGCAACGCTGCAACTGCAGTGCAGTGCACCGGCAGCGGCTGCAGCCTGCCGGTCGGCTCCTCCAGAAAAATCGAAAAAGTCATTCTCCGATGTCGACACACCGTTTCTGAAACCATTAAATTGTATTCTAGTATCCGAACCATCATTTTTTGCCGACAATTAGAAAAATTGAATCGAGAGTTTGTCACACAGGCGCGTACACTGCAGCTCAAAAGTATCGACCGCGGTGGATACGTCGATGAATCTCGTATTTAATTTGAGCGTAGTATTGGTAAGTTCCTAACTAAGTTGGATATCTCGTACGAAACTAATGAGAATCGATTTTAGTCACTGATACAACTTTTATGCGATGCTGATACATATTTCGCAAGAGTCCGGATACTTTTGAGCGGTAGTGTATATTGGGTTACACTTGAACATATTCATTGTGTAGTTAAATGAAGTTCCTTTAATGTTGGACCGACTTTTTGAGAAGCTGGATGGCTCAGTTTACTAGATGAATAAAATTGTGAGATAGTAAAGATTGATTTTTATAACATAACTGCTGTGGTGATTCCGCGATTCAAAATGGTGGAAATCTGACGTTCCAACGATTACAATCGATATATGGAGTCTGTGTTTTGACTCAAACCCGAACTCTCTCGCATGTTTACGTTTTCACGTAACAGCTCACGTTTTCTCAAAAAACCGCATTTTTATAAAAACCTATACTTTTCGAAAGCCTTGATTGAGCAACTCTGCTCCCGAATTTGATTTCAGAATGAGAAAAGTTTCGTTTTATAGGACTGTGTTGCCGGCTTGCAACTGCAATTTTCACGAGTTTTTCCGTGTATGTCATCCGACAGTGAATGTACAGTCTTCTCAAACAGTTTTGAGATGCACCGTGCACTTTTACTCGGTTTTCAGCTGCGAATCGATTCCAAGGTCGCGACGGCTCTCGAACAAAAAAAAAATCATTGAACGAATCATGAATCCCGTGGATTGGACGCCCCGATTAGTAGGTGCGAGAAAATCGTTGGATTTTTGTCGAGAAAACGGTGCAGTTTTCGCGGCGCAGAGTGCAGCGGTCTGAGAGCGAGGTTGCGCGCGCGTTTCGCCCGCCGGTCTGTGTAGGTGCTAACATGCTCGTGTGAGTGTTTTATACGCGGGTCAATGACTCGTCGAGTGCATAGTTTGCGCATGCGTCTCTCCGTGTGTGCGTGCCTGTGCACATCGGTGCACGTGCACACCAGTCGACCTGCGCTAGCGACACTGCCGCCTAGTTAACCGGAGAGAGAAACTGCCAGGGAGAGAGAGACAGAGAGAGAGAGAGAGAGAGAGAAAGAGAGAGAGAGAGAGAGAGAGAGAGAGAGAGAGAGAGAGAGAGAGTGGAGAGACGAGGAGAGACGGAGAGAGAAACACGTGCGCGCGCGCACACACGAACGCATCGATGTTCCACGATGTCCGTCTCGTTGCCGGTGCGAGCGCTCCTCGAGTACCATTAAATATGTTAATGTATGGTGGCTCTGACTCAATACCACGACCAATATTCCATCGACTTATCGAATCCAGCGACGCACTACTATTTTCAACTTCGCGGCCCTTGTTGCACCTGCGCCGGGGACTTGCTCGAAGGGGTCCATATGCAATTTTTCGAGGCCGAAGTCGCCGTACGTGTTTCTTCGTCCCGTTAGTCGGTAATTTTGTCGGTGCTCTAAAATCGAGTGATTCCAATGGAGAAAGAGAGAGAGCGTGTGAGCTTGATTTATAGAAGTAGAAATGAAATATGATTTGTTACAGTTGGAATTGTGAAGGAATTTCTTCGTCCTGCTAACATGCTGTCAGTAATTTTGTCAGTGTTCTACAATTGAGTGGTGCGACGGGGAAAGAGAGAGCGCAGGAGTTTGATTTATAGAAGTAGAAGTGAAATATGATCTGTCGAAGTTGAAATCACATAGGAATTTCTTCGTCCTGCTGTCGGCAATTTTGTCGGTGCTCTAAAATTGAGTGGTTCGACGGAGAAAGAGAGAGGGAGAGAGAGAGAGAGAGAGAGAAGAGCTTGATTTATAGAAGTAGAAATAAAATATAATTTGTTACAGTTGAAATTGCACAGCAGTTTCATCACCCTGTATCAGTAAGTTCGTCTCTGACCCAAAATTGAGAGGTTCGACGGAGAGAGAGAGAGAGGGAGAGAGAGAGAGAGAGCTTGATTTATAGAAGTAGAAATGAAATATAATTTGTTACATTCGAAATTGCACAGCAATTTCTTCACCCAGTATCAATAATTTTGTCTCCGACCCAAAATTGAGTGGTTCGACAGAGAAAGAGAGAGAGAGAGAGAAAGAGAGAGAGACAGAGCATGTGAGCTTGATTTATAGAAGTAGAAATGAAAGAAAATTTGTTACAATTGAAATTGCACAGCAGCTTCCTCCCCCAGTATCAATAAGTTTGTCTCTGGCCAAAAATTGAGTGGTTCACCGAAGAAGGAAGAAGAGCAAAAGTGTAACTTATGGAAGTAGAAAAATTTTGTTTATCTTGTTGTTGATCTCGAACAGTTTTTTTCCCGAGCGTAGTCTGTAGACAGTGTTTCTTCAATGGTTTTCCGACAAGAGAACGCGAGAGGAGTGTTGGGTTGTTAGCCGTGCCTCGAAATCGTCGTCGAGAGTCGTTGGAGGAACGAGAATCGCAATTGCCTCTTATGTAAAACGAGGCACGATGAATTGCATGCATTTTCTAACGTAATCTTTTCTTTCCCTAACGACGTCGCATTACCGGCGTAAACGGCGGCGGGAGAGAAGCGCGCGAGCCATTCGCGACGCGTCACAGAAACTCGGGACCAAGTTTTTTCGGATAATAACTCGTCGGGCCGCGGCGAATAATTGTGCACGAAACGCGGCCCGAAATCGAGGAAAGGAACGGTTTAAATTCACTACCACAATTCTTTCTCTCTCTCTCTCTCTCAGTTGTTAACGCTGACCTTTCGAGATTTCATATTTCCCTCGAAAAATTAATTCGGTCCGCCGGCGGAATTTATAATTTACACGTGGCGCTCGCGAATTACACCTGCTGGTATCTGTGTACGGTGGAAGTAAAAGGTACAGTGATTTCTCTGTATATGTCGCCAAGGCCTGGATGATAAACGTCACGGAATTATCCCCACCACCGCGGAGTATACCCCGTGAGGGGCCATAAAGCTCGAGAGGCCTCTGACGCCGAGGAGTGTACAGTGATTTCTCGATATATGTCGCCAAGGCCTGGATGATAAACGTCGCGAAATTATCCCCACTACCGCGGGGTATACCCCTGAGGGACCATAAAGCTCGAGAGGCCTCTGAAGCCGAGGAGTGTACAGTGATTTCTCGATACATGTCGCGAAGGCTTGGATGATAAACGTCGCGGAATTATCCCCACTACCGCGGGGCATACAGCAACACGGGTCTTGCCAGCGTGGTGTATCGTCCAGAAGACATACTCGTGGTTTATAACCCGCGATAGTGGGGATAATTCCGCGACGGTTATCGTCCAGGCCTCGGCGACATATATAGAGAAATCGCTGTATATCTTCACTCTTCGGTTGCCTTAGTTTTCCCTGCTGTTTCAAATTACACCAGCTCGTTTGTACACAACAGCAGAAAATCCGCTAAAAATATCGATGACAGTGAATGCAACTGTCGTTACATAAACGGTGTCTAGTGGATTCTGAAAGACTGCGCGACGCCGGCTACGGGTTAATGATATACACGCTTAGTGGATTCTGTTTGTAATGAGTCCGAGCATGAGGCGGGAGGGTTAAGATACCGTGTAATAGTTGGCCGAGCAAGAAACGCAACGTGTAACAGGAGAGCCTGATTTTCGCGAGCAAGAAAGAGCAGGTTGGAGTGGACGGTGTCGCTATTAACACTAGAACTACCGAACCAGTCAAAATGACTGGTTCCTAATTGTTTCTTTCACGATTACTGAAACGATAAAAATCTTTTCGTCAGAAATTGTTGACTGAACATCTTTATTGGAGCACAGTTGGAACACGTAGCGAAAATTCTGTTAGAATCAATAGTGTCCGAGGAACCGTTTCCGGCCGAGGATTCAGTCTTCTATTAGCACGTAACACAGGGTGTGAGGCCCTAACCATAAAAATTACTATCATACCTGCGTGAGTCATTCGAAGATGCGCTTCGGACGACCGTTAGGAAAATTCGGGATTTCCCATTTATTTTTACAACCTCTGCTCCCACTCTAAAAATTCTGGTCAACGATTTGTCAACTCCACCCTCTCCTTCCAACCAATCAACTTCCCTATCTCAGTTTTGTAAACGCCCCAGCCGCATCACATAAATAGTAAGACGGAGCGGCGGATTCATGTAATTTTCTTGATTCTTGACCACGGTAACATTCGCATCAGGCAAAAGTCACTCTTCCAAACATCTTGTCAGTTCGATCCTACAGTTTCCTGTAATAAACTATAATATACAAACTTGATCCTCCACTAATACAGTCCCCGCTCACAGAAGCATAGAAGTGCGAGTTCAACTATAGCAAGTATTAGAAAACGCGCGCACAACAGTTTGAATAGACGTAGTCTTGTCATGATTACAAAGCAATATGCGTCAGTCGTTTCTTCGGGCACTGGCCCGATGGACGGGGGTTCGGGTTTGGCGAATTGGCCGATCGAACGGGGCCAGTGTTTTCGTGCAATTAGTGCGTAACGCGTTATCTGTTGAACGATATACCGTTAGGCGTAATTGCGCGGTGCGCAGCGCTGCGCGGCACGGCGTGCTGGTCGTGGTGCTCGTGTGAAAAATCGACGGGAGTTTCTTGGCAAAGGTTTTCCATCCGTTTCTCCGATGCATTAACGATATAGAGAAGAAGGAGAGGAGGTATGCACACGTAGCGTACGCATGTACGTGGTCGTTGGATGGTCGTGGTGGTCGGCCCCTTCGGGGCACGTGATACATATCGTGCATGCGACTCGCTCCGCTCTCGCGTCTACGCGCGCCTCTTATATCACGGTTCATTAACGTGGTTAATTAGTTTACTGGTACAACCGTAACGCGGGACTGTACAACTCGATTCACGTCGCAGCACGTTTCATTGGGAATTTATAGCGGGGGCTTGTGAATAATGTGCCGAGACGGGATTCCGCCGGAGATACATTCGGTACCGTTTTCCCGGCTTCTTGCTCTCGGGCCCGCAACAAAAGCCTCTTGCTTGCCGCGCCGCGGGGCTGCGCGGATACTTTGTAAACATTTATCGGAAACAGAATTTATCGTCGGCCTCGCGATCGAGATTCGTTCGACCTCTCGCAAGCAAGTCGGTCGTCGACTTTCCAAACGAATTTCACGCGCGAGCCTCGCGTTTTTCGGTTTCCTGGCAAACTTACCCGCAGCGATTGTATTATGCACGTGTGCGTAAGATGGAAAAGATCAGTAAATTCGACTTTTCTCACACGTCTGTCACTGCTGCTTGGTTACTTAGAACCGTGCTAGGTAGTTCTTTTTAAAGGGTCAGGTGTTTCGAGTGGTGTAGGAATTGTACAACTTGTTCGTAACAATAACTTTTACTTTAACCCTTTGCACTCGAGTGGTGACTCTGAAGCACCACTAGAAATTGTTGTGGCATTATTTCGAAGAAATTAGAAAAAATATTACATAATATTTGTTACATTACAAAATTTGTATTTAATAGATTACTAAACATTTCAATATTATATGTAGAAATCGGATCAGTTTCGTATGAATAAAATGAAAATATTTTAAGATGGAAGACAAATTTAGTTTCAGATTGAAAACAGCGCCGAGTGCAAAGGGTTAATTATATCGACTGTACAAAAAGATGTGGCTTAAATGAGGACTAGCTGAAGACTGACTGAAGACTAAGATGTGGCTTAAATGAGGACTGACTGAAGACTGACGACTCGCACGCAGAGATGGGTTTTTAAGGGATGTGAAATTGGTGGTGGAGGTGGTGAATAGTGGTGGGAGAAAATTGGGGGTGAGTGTTTAGAGGTTGTCCAGACGCTGTCTTGAATTGTTAATGTTGTGGTGCCGGAAAGTCGAAGAAAAAATGGGACCAGTCGCTTGGGGCTCAAGAGCCTTCGACTCTTATGTTACCCTAGACCCTGTATTTTTTAACCCTTTGCACTCGAGTGGTGACTCTGAAGCACCACTAGAAATTGTTGGGGCATTATTTCAAAGAAATTACAAAAAATATTGCAAAATATTTGTTACATTACAAGATTTGTATTCAATAGATTACTAAACATTTAAATATTATATGTGGAAATCGGATCAGTTTCGTACGAATAAAATGAAAATATTCCAAGACGGAAGAAAAATATAGTTTTACAATGAAAATAGCTCCGAGTGCAAAGGGTTAATTTCGCTAAGACCGAGGGTGTAATTGGAACGTTTTTCGTGTCCTCTCACGTGTAAAACGGAAAAGCGTATTTTAACCTAAGCAAGCTATAAAGTGGCAACTCATTTTCGCCTATTTTTCTTAAATTGGACACGGAAGTATAGAAACGACTAGACAGCGGATCTTTATGCAAAATAAAAAAATGTTTGCATCGATTGAGAGACTCGATTTTAATTA
Source organism: Halictus rubicundus (assembly GCF_050948215.1). NCBI lineage: Eukaryota > Metazoa > Arthropoda > Insecta > Hymenoptera > Halictidae > Halictus > Halictus rubicundus. The sequence goes on from NC_135160.1 coordinate 12,712,673, forward strand.
TTTGAATAAGTTGAAACCGATACGCTGATATCCTTAAATCTTTTGAACATGTCCAGTGCTTCAACACGTTCGTCGTCGATTATTTATGAAGGTTTTAAAATTATTTGTGAATTTTTAAAATGAATTTTTACGTTGATATATTCACTGTACTAAACTTGATTAGGATCTGTAACATGAAAGAAAGTTGGAGGATTTTTTTTCAATTTTTATTTCATTAACCCCTTAACTTGTACGCTCGAGTTAATTCGAGCGCGCTAAACAGGCCAAACTGTGCACACTCGAGCTGCTATAATTTCTCACACTCGAATAGAATCGAGAATTGAAAATAACAATGTGAAAGCAAAGGAAAAAAAAATCGTTTTATTGATATTTATCATTTACATGGGATTGTAAGCTATAACGCTTATTTATTCAAGAATAAAATATAGCCTTTCTCCATGGAACAAAAGCGCAGTATATCAAAAATTGATTTTTCTTGGCCGGTTTTAAAAAGAAAACTGTGCGTCAAGGGGTTAAATAACTTACTTCGATTTTATGGCATTTTTGGGGTTGGCCGTTCAAAGTGTTAAATCGTGGTTGCCCATTTTTCTCGTAAACGCATAAAATCCGCAGTCCAGAAACGAGGTTTGATAGTGATCGGCAGAGACTCCTTGAAAATCGTTAGGCCCCGTGAAACCGCAGTCCCGGCCGGCAACCTTCAGCTCCGCGATAGAGTTTGAATGGATTTGGCGTTGTGTTCGAACGTTTGACCGACGAAGAAACTGGTTTCGAACTCCAGTCTAACGTATACGCTCGGTCCCCGCTGCAGGAGACAGATTTACGGTTTCGTGCGTGGCGGCCTTTGGGTTGCGCAATTTCGACAATGTTCGAATTTGACGAGGTAACAGTAACCTCGGCGTGACTGTTAGACGGAAGAAACAACGTCGTGTCGCTCGAGGTTCGTCGGCCGTGTTGTCCGACGCCTGTCTCGGTTGTCCAAGTATTATGGAGGTCAATCACCTTCCTCCGGAATATTCGAGCAGAAGGGTTCATTAGACGAGAACAGAGTACGAGCGCAAACGGGCGCACGCGCGCGCGCGCGCGCGCGATCACGAACACAGGCAGCACGGCTTAACGATCTTTAACAATCTTTAAGGGAAACTGGCCGGTGCACCGCGCGAATAACATCTGTCGGCGGTCTTATTCTCTCCGGGACTCTCCGCAACCATAAACACCGATGATCCCTTGCGGCGACCGAGGATTTCATTCGAAGCCGATTCGAACGGTACCGGCTCGCAATCAACGTTGATATCTTGTTCGATCGCTTGCTCCGTGTAATTGAACGAGCCAACGTCGTTGTGTCGCGCCACAAAAGAAACCCCGAGAAACGCGCTCCAGTAATTACCTGCTAAACGAACCTCCGCCGCGCGTTCACCTGACCGACGCGATTGTCCTCTCGGGTCTACCGGCAATTACCCTCTCCGACGATCATTTCCAGAATGGGGAATCTACGGCGATGGATTTTCGAATCTCCGAATTTTTCCCGCCTTGACCGTTCAAACTTATCAGCGGGGAAAAAGGGTTCAAGGCTCAAGGGTCTCCAATTGAAAATCTAACCCTCGGCACTCGAATGGTGACTGTAAGGCACCACTAAGAATTGCTATATCATTATTCGAAATATTGTTTAAATTATTAAATTTATTTGTATTTAATAAATTACTGAACATTTCAGTTTTGTAGGAGTTAATTGCACCATTCCCGTATGTATAACACGAAAAAAAATATATATATATAGAAGGGAAATATTCTAGGTCGGAAGAAATGTTTCGTTTCGGGGTTATAATTATGCTTTGTGTTCTCAAATTCCTAGAAATCGAATAATACCCGAAAGAGTTTGACCGGGCTCCGACGACAGCGGTGTGCCGGAGCAGTTAATGAAACTAACAGAAGTGTTAATGCGTGCGAGAATAAAATTAAAACGCTCGGACGTAATTGGCGAGCACGCGACGAGAAACGCGGCGCGGCGTCGAAACGGAAGCAGTAAATCGGATCGAAAGTAAACGGTCCGATACGTTTCGCCCGCGGCGAAAATCGAGATTGAGAAAAAAACGGCCGAGCGAAGCGGAGCGGAGCAGAGCGGAGCTGAAACGAGCAAGCGGTACACAGAAGCTCGTGTCTAAGCGTGCGCGCGTGCACGCGAGCGAGCGCGCGCGCCCACCTAACGATAGGAGGAACGCTACTAACAAAACCTGCGGCGGAAGGTCAGCGACCTCTTCAAACACTTCAAGGCACCGCCTAATGACTGGAATCATCGCGACGGGATCAATTACCAGCCGCGAGCAATTAAATCACGACCAGGGGAACCAATGAAACAATTACCTATCCAGCGGCTCCTGTCCCTTCGAGCACGATCCGATTGAAAAAAAAAAAAAAAAACGAACCGTTTTTGAACGGGCTACGGTGCGCTGTGCTTTTTCGATTGTTCTCGAACGCCGCCTGCGAAACGCTCGATTAATTATCGGCGCTCGTCGCGCGCATTATCATACAATGGAGGCTCCGATGTTTCCGTCGCAAAATTTCGCTCCGATCCGCTCCGGTTTTCGGGAATTTGCTCCGAAAGGTTATTATTTTTCTCCCTTTTGAGTCGGACAGTTCGACACCGTCTCACTGTCAATATTTATAATGTTAAAATATTTTATGAAACGCTACTTCTTTAACACTAGGTTTACGGATCGCTGAAAGTGAATATTTTGCATCACTTCGTAAAAATAACAAGAACGTGCTACCCAAAATTTTGGCAATATTTTTTAAGTAATATATACCCAAAGAAATAAATTTTCTAAATGGTTTCTCATCTATGTATCCTTACAATCTTAACATTTTTAAATTAAAAATATTAAAACCCGTCAGTTTGACGGGTCCCGTAAACCTAGTGTTAAAAGAAAATATTCTACCTATTTAACAGAAGAAAAGCTGCGCTACGACTTCGAATAGCAAAGTGCACACAATTAATTTGACTATATTTATCGAATTTCGAGATTATGACGGTCACGTATACGTCACGGTGATATTGACATGTCAAGTTGGGGTGCTATTGTGTAACAGGGGCGTGCACAGTGTTTTTCTTTAACACTAGAACGACCGGAGCAGTCAAAATGACTGGTTCCTAATTTTTTCTTTTACAATTACTGAAATTGTAAAAATGTTTTCATCGGAAATTTTTTAATGAACCTCTTCATTGAAGCACATATTACGTCAGTCGCATTTATTGCTCGGTCGTTCTAGTGTTAAGGGTGGCAGGCCGAATTTTTTTCTGAATGAGCTAGCTTCAATTAACCCTTTGCGCTCCTATGACACGGAGATTTTGCGTATTTTTATTCCAAGAATATTTTTCATACTTCGATGGAGGTATGTATTTGTTCATGTATCGTGGACAGGAAGTTTCACCGGGCGGGCGATGCTGAAAAGTACAGTTTCTGACAAAAATCGACGACGGAGGACGCGAAGAGTGTTTCTCGGAGAGTTTTCTAACGGCACCGACGATTCAATATTTGCTCGTGTAATCTTGGCAGGCCTTCTAATGGTCGAGTGGACGTTTCACGAAAAAGCACGTGGTTGATCCGTACGAAACGAATTTTGAACGTACCTTTCAGCGCCCACGTTTTTACCCCTCCGTAAAAACGGCTGGAACATTGGAATTCCACGAAATCCGCTTACGACGCGGATTACGCTCGTTTCGCTACGATTAATCAATGTCAAATCAGATTTTCTGAAGTTGCGTCTTACTCGCATCGAATCACCTTTACATTAGTTGGAATAGTGAAGACTTTGGATGATCGAGGCACTATTTTCTATGATGTTCGCACTAAGATAACGAAGAATATCACATGCAATTAACACATTGTTCGCTGGAGATGCTAACGGACACCTCTCGCGTGTCTTCTCGTGTTCAACAGGAAATGGCAATTGGAACATTTCACAGGCGTCGGTGGCCTAGGAGAGAAAATTATTTTCTGCGTATAAAATTTGTACTCATCTTCTAATTTGAAGTCCTTAGTAGATGAAGTCCTTAAATGCCTCGAGGAAATTGTTAATTACAAAAAATTCCTAGCCACTGAAACCGTAAAATAGATCGTAGTGAAAGGGGTTAACAATGGGTCGGTTGCTTTTCGCTGTTCTTTGATATAGAAAGCGATTTCGATCGCTTCAACCGAATATTCGAGTCGAACTATCGATACAGAAGGATTTTACTGAGTTTTATGTGGTTAAAGCATTAGTTATGTAAGTATAGTAACACATATTTATGCATATATATATACATACATATATAAAGGTAAATAGCATATTTATTTATGATTACAGAATTATAATTATAAAATAAATCATACAATTATATTATACATATTAGTTATACTAGTTAAACTGAATAACTAAATTATATTGAAAAAAATGTTAAAAATTGTAGATATTTGCGTGTCTCTTTAATTTTGACCGCAAAAAGCGAATTTCCAGACTATATGTGCGCAGTATTGAATCCGCCATGTCGAATTTGGAATTTTTGGTATCGGATGATGATTTTTCGTTATCAGTGACCTCGAAAACACGTGATTACCAACTTTTAGAAAGTTCCAATGACATTTTGATTGTTTGGCCAGTAAAATCGCGTTCTCGGACCACTGTGCAGCGGTGTAGGACAGACAAAAGGATGCGTTTTTCCGCGCGGGTCGCTGCAAAGAGCAGCTTTCTTTCCGGAAAGCCGAGAGCGAGAGCGTCCGCCTCGTTCGAGTGTTAATACTAATTTCACTAAGTATCCGGCGCCTAATGAAATGAACGTCGCTCCAAGTTGGCTCCAAGTTGGCCGGGGCCGGGTCACTGACCCGCTAGAGTTTAGACCGCAACCGGCCGCCGGTTCAATAGTCATTGGTGTTGCTCGGCCACCGGCAACGGTTGCAGTTAGCACTCGCATTGTCACGGCCCGACACCGAATCAATCGGACATTTCAGAACCGGATCCGTCGCCGTTAGCCTTTGTTCGGTTTGCTCGCCACATTCGCTTTCCGCGACGCCGAAAATCCGCGTTTCCTCCTCGGTCCGCGCTTCACCGCTCTCGTCTGCTCACCTCCGCGCACTTAGATCAACTTACCAACGAATACGACGAAATCGTCACGCAGATCCAACATTCTCCGTAATTTTTCTCACCGGTAATCTGCGCTCAACGATCTCAGTCGACGGAGCCATTTTCACTTCGCCAAACAAATTACTTTGATTTTACACGATTTTAAGACTGCCAGTTGGGAATTAACCCTTTGCACTCGACTGGTGACTTTGAAGCACCACTAGAAATTGTTGCGGCATTATTTCAAAGAAATTAGAAAAAATATTACAAAATATTTGTTACATTACAAAATTTGTATTTAATAGATTACTAAACGTTTCAATATTATATGTAGAAATCGGATCAGTTTCGTATGAATAAAATGAAAATATCGTAAGACGGAAGAAAAATTTAGTTTCAGATTGAAAATAGCGCCGAGTGCAAAGGGTTAAATAGGTTAACATATTCGCGCAGGTTTTAAAATGAATTTTTACGTTGATATATTCATTGTACTAAACTTGATTAGGACCTGTAACGTGCAAGAAAGTTGGAGGATTGCTCGGTATCATACATGTAATTCTTTTTCTCAATTTTTATTCCATTGAATAACTTACCTCGATCTCATGGAGTTTTTGGGGTTTCTAGTTGGCCGTTCGAAGTGCTAAACAGTTAATAACATAAACAGAACGAAAATTACGCTGTAGATTTACGGGAAAAATGGCGTCGATCACACGCAAGACACTGGAAAAGTCGGAGGAAATTCCAAGATGTCGGACGACGGTCTTTCAACCGAATGAGACGATTCGAAGAATTCAGCGAGATTTGGATCGATCATTTATCTGTAGATCAATCGTTTCCCGATGGCAGGACGGTCCCCGCTATTGCTATTCCGATCTATTGGTAATTATTAACGATGTTTCGCTAATAACTGGGCGACCCGATTCGAGGATTTGCCAGATCTGCGAGGTGCGAGATCGCGATTGATGATCCATCGACGCGGGATCGCGAACAAGGTGTAAACGGATAATCGGAGGCGCACCGGTCTCTGAGCCACCGATTACCGTATGGCCGGGAGATTGTTCAGGATACACCATAATTTCCATTCAGGTGAAAATTGACGCGACGTTTCGTGGCTCGAGCCACCGAGGCGGACAAGGAGATACGAGCTTTCTTGTGCATTTATCGTGCCTGTATTTATAGATCGGCGATAATCACCGGTATCGGAGACAGAACGAATGGGATTCGATAACCGGCAACGGGAGCATTTAATGCACGAACTTATGGGGCAGGTCGGCGACCCCGTTCGGCGCATAGAAATCCGCTGTCCAATGCACCGTGCGCTTCGAACCATAACACGCGGCGAAATCTGCGCGAGCAAACACAGTCACCGAAATTCGTTTAAACGCACTTGAAAATATACACATTTCCATGCCTATGGAGAAGAAAAGGACAAACGATGTTGTCAAAATGGGGTTATTTACTCTGCTCGACCTTTACTTTCAACATCTATGCTTCGAGATTTTCCGCATTTACGTGCCAGTCTACGTCGCAGAGCGAAACGTGTAACGACAACGTCTACGCATGCGAAATTCGTTTAATCGCAGTGCTTTATTTCGATTAATATTGACAGAAATAATAGTGGCAAGTGCTTCGTATTGTTGAATTGTGTAGTATTAAACTGTATTTAGTAACACGTTTAGTAATACATTTGTAGGTACAAAATGATACATTTTTATGGTAGAGAGTGCGACGCATTGAACCTAAAAATGTCGGGGAGAAAAGGTTAAGTTTAATTCAGAAAATATTATTCTAATGAATTTCCAAAACTATTAACCCTCTACGGGCCCGTGTAACTTTCTGGTCAATATATTTTACCAAATAATTTCAGCTTTTTTTCACAAGACGACGTATGCGTCTCAACACTTTGACTGCCAAACTAGACACCTCAAAAATTCCATAAAATCAAAGTAAGTTATTTAACGCTAGGTTTACGGAGCACTAAAGGTGACTATTTTACATTACGTTATAAAATAAACAAGAATATGCTGCCCAAATTTTTAGCCATTTTTTTTTTTAAATAACACACCCAAAGATATAAATTTGTTGAATAATTTCTCATGGATGTATCTTTAGAGACTTAACAATCGTCAGTTAAAAATATTAGAACCCGTCGTTTTGACGGGTCCCGTAAACCTAGTGTTAATGAAATCAAAATTGAAAATAGTTAAATATATGATATCGAGTAGTCCTCCAACTTTCTTGCTATTTTACAGATCTAAATAATATATTAACGTAAAAATTCATTTTAAAACTTGGACAAATAATTCCGTCACCCACGTATGGGTGTCGTGGCGGTCAACGTGTTAATTATATAATGTCTCCGAGATCATCAATAACAATATTGATGACGGTTCGCAGCGCCATCAACTTGAAATATCAAAGTAAATGCAAGATGGATACCAACGGAACAAAATTCGGCCCATAGGGGGTTAAGCACAAAAATTCATTGTGCAATTTTTTCGCCAATTGTGGTCCTCCAAAACGCGATTTCCGCGAGAAGAATCAGTTTCTTTCAAGGGGCGTTGCGCTTCCGGTTTTTTGGGAGGCGGAAAGGAATTTGAAGGACGAATCGTTGGAAAAACAGATCGAAGTATCGTGAAAGCAGCCTTGCCTCGCTCCGCCTCGCTCCGCCTCGCTCCGCTTCGCTCTGCCTCGCTCTGCCTCGGTCGGACACGCGACGACGTGGCAGCGACATCGATCGGAGAACTACTTTCACCAAGGGTGAATGCCTTTCGACTTTATTCTCGCCTTTATCCGCGTCCGCAGCCGTTCAGCAACAGAGAAAGATACACGAGCCCGTAATAGAGAGTAGGCGACGCGTCACGGGTCTCTCGATTCGCGAGCTCTTAGAGAACAGCGAAACCTGTTGCTCCTTAATCGCTCGAACTCGGTCGTTGAACGCGCGCCGATTTTTCCACGCGGGCCACTAACACCGAAACACACACACACACGGCCGAACGTGCGTCGATCGATCGATCGATCGAACCGCGGTCCACGCGAATTCATAGACCGACTTATCGAAACAGGAATCGATAACGCCCCCGGGGCTCAGCAAACGTAATATCCGCAGGGTTCGTCGCGGATTTCTTTTTTTTCCCAACCCTTCGCAATCTCCGCGTTTTTGATTTTTTCTTCCCCGAAGCCGAGATTGCGCTTCCTCATTTCGAACGTGAACCTTCCGCAATGAATATGAATAGGTTTTTACGCAGAATCAAATTTGTCTGCTTTAATTGCAATGTACAGAAATCTGTAATTTTAACCCTTATACGTGGACTGTGGATTTCATGCATTCACGACAAAAACGAGTAGGTGTAGTTTAGTTCAATCTATTAAACATAATGAAAATATTATCTGTATATATTATAAAATATATTATATTATACACTGTATATTATAAAATATTATCTATTAAACATAATGAAAAAAAATTACATTTTCATTTCAGCCCAGTTTGTTCCAATTCAGATGAAAAGTTTTTATCTCGCATAAAGATCCAGTCATAGTCTACTTACATGTCAATAAGCAAAATTTTTTTGCGGAATTCAATGACGTCGCGTTTTGATAGCTTCGACGCATGTTTTTACGCCTAAATTGTAATGATTTTGTCGGCAAAAATATCGAGAAATTTTTGCAAAGAGATTGACTTTTTTTTATTTTGAACTTTGTTTATTTTCACTGTTACGCGTTCGATCTGCTAGTTTTTGTCGTTTAATCCACGGTTCAAATGTGAAAGTCGATTATTATTTGTACTTCTCCGATGATCGAACTCATTTCGCTGGTTTCAAGAATGAGAAAGACATTCTCATTGCACATCAACACGTATGCAGATCAACGCGAATATGCGACCAGAGGTGTGCACGTCGTGATAAAGATGAGGAAGCCGATAAGTAGAAATCGATGATAAATGGACGATAAACGACCGTCATTCACCCGTGACCAACTTTGCACGACACGCTCGGTACAATATTCATTATTTTGCATTCCGATGGAATACATCAATCACATTTCAGCCAATATTCGGAAACACCCAATCGACCGGCGTAGAATTATTCTGTCGACTGCTCGTTAACCCATTTGCATCATTAGCGTTGAACGTACGCGCTGTTTTACTGCTCGCTATCGCCAGAGCGTATGTGTATACGCGTACAAGCAAATCTTCAATATGTGTACGTGCAATTTTTCTGTTTTCTATTAGCAAAGTGTGGTACTTTCATTTAGGTAATGAATAGACTGCTGATACTTTCTGCAAAAGAAAAATGTTGATTGCAACATACACGGGCTCTCGATAGAAATGTCTTTCTCTTATTCACGCCGCCGTTGAATCGATTCGGAACGATTCGCGTGAAACAAAAATGCCACTGTTCATTTATCAATACCGAGATCAACGAGATTATAGTGCAGAGTGAAAACTTTTTAATCAAGCTAACAATTGTCGTTAACAACGTTGATCGCTTCCATGAACAAAATGAAAGCGATGGTTGCGTGAAATGCACAAAATTCACGCGGAATTCGACGCGATACTATTATGTAATATTTTAAAGAGCAATATGTCGGCGTACTTAAATTCTTCTACTGTCTTTTTGTCATAAATAAAATCCTTAGTCTATATAGTAACGAATAGACTGCGGATCTTTACGGATTTATGGCTAACAAAACTGCAAGAATATAACATTTAGTAGAATATAATTTCAAATATAAATAAATTTAAATATCATTTATATTTAATTATAATTATATTTTAAATAGAAATATAAAGGCTATTGCCACAGAAAATAAGATTTCGTCTGATTCCTCCTTCTTAGCCCTCCCTCTGCAACCACATTTTCATCGACGCCATTTTATTACTGTTCTAGGCTTCCAAAAATCTAAACAAAATTCTGTCGTGCGTATTGAAGTCTATTCTAATATACAACCGTTGGTACGTCATACGTACGAAGTATTAATGGTAAAAAATAAATATCGAAAAGAAAGAAATTCGAGGAATTTCGACTGTGGTTGCTCACGGGGTTTAAAATTTGCGTACAAAAATTGAGATTCGCGTAAGGAATTTCGGCTCCGGATATAAACGACTGTGGTTGCCGACGGCGGGGTTAAAATTTCCGTACAAAAATTCAGATTTCGTTAAACGTCCACCGTCTACTAATGAATGGGAGGTGTCAACCGGAAAGTTGGTTACACAACGGCCTACAATGGCTGCGCGGAAGAGCAGGGACGGCAGACGAAAGAGAGGATGCGAAAACATCGGTTCGCAGAAAGGAATACGGCGACCGCAACGGTTGCACGGGGCCCCATGGTCATCAACGGCTATTTTCCACGCAAATCCCGTGACTGGGTCGCTCGATTTCGCCGAAAGACCTCGTCAATCATCCCGGAGTCTCGACTTCCTCGAACGATCGTCTCTCTCTCTCTCTCTCTCTCTCTCTCTCTTTCTCTTTCTCTCTCTCTCTGGTTGGTCCTATTGAATCGAACCTGTCGAGGCGAAACGGTGTGGGATGCGTGGGTCCTCCCGGACCCCTGTGCCCCTCCGGAGGTACATCGATAATTAAGCCTCCGGTTGGAGGGAGCAGGTGCGGTTCAGAGAGGATGCAACGAGGAGGAAGATCACGGGGTCCTTTTATCTCGGTCTGTGGGCCCGGTTTGTGGGAATATAACGGGGAGACAGACGGATGCATGCGGGAGGGGCCCCGGTGCGTGCACACGCGGCTCACACAGAGGATTCGGAGGCTACCTGGATGTACCTGGACCCCAGTGGTCCCGCATTCCAACAGTCAAGGACTCTCTCGAACTAATCCGAGCGTCGGAGGCGCCTCTCTTTTCGCCACGTGCCTACGTCGCACACACTCGGCCAGAATCGCAAAAACCTGGACGAAATTCGTGTCTCTGGTAATTGTGCGTTATTCATCGCGAACAGTTTTCGGGGCTCCTCGAGGCCGTAGAAACAAATTCTGGATAGTACTTGCTTGCTACAATGGGGAACTGTCCTTGAAAAACCACCCTTACTGCGTTTCGGTCTAAGAGATTGAAGTGGGGATCTTTATTGCAAAATAAAAAGTGCTTTGCAAGAGCTGAAATTGATTGCAACAGGAGTCAGATAAACGTGTTCTCTTTTGACAAGTTGAATTGTGGTGGTCACCGATGACCGGCGCGATTCATTTGCTCAGAGACGATTATTGTGACTGGATCTCCAATTATTCCTGTTATTAGTCCTAAAATGGAGTAAATTATAGTGTAACGGGCAAACTTCGGGTAACTAATAATAGTTACTATCGAATGATCTTTTGACACGTTGAATTGTGGTGGTCACCGATGACCGGCGCTATTCATTTGCTCAAAGACGATTATTATGACTGGATCTCAAATTATTCCTATTATTAGTCCTAAAATGAACGAAATTATAGCGTAAGGGGCAAACTTCGGGTAACTAATAATAGTTACTATCGAATGATCTTTTGACACGTTGAATTGTGGTGGTCACCGATGACCGGCGCGATTCATTTGCTCAAAGACGATTATTATGACTGGATCTCAAATTATTCCTATTATTAGTCCTAAAATGGACTAAATTATAGCGTAAGGGGCAAACTTCGGGTAACTAATAATAGTTACTATCGAATAATAATAGTTACTATCGAATGATCTTTTGACACGTTGAATTGTGGTGGTCACCGATGACCGGCGCTATTCATGTGCTCAAAGACGATTATTATGACTGGATCTCAAATTATTCCTATTATTAGTCCTAAAATGGACTAAATTATAGCGTAAGGGGCAAACTTCGGGTAACTAATAATAGTTACTATCGAATAATAATAGTTACTATCGAATGATCTTTTGACACGTTGAATTGTGGTGGTCACCGATGACCGGCGCTATTCATTTGCTCAAAGACGATTATTATGACCGGATCCCAAATTATTCCTATTATTAGTCCTAAAATGGACTAAATTATAGCGTAAGGGGCAAACTTCGGGTAACTAATAATAGTTACTATCGAATGAAAAGTGTTAAGCGTAGCGTAGCAATATGAGAATTAATTCGACCAGAAACATGCACCATTATCCAACATTGTGGAGAACTTCGTGGAAATAATAATTACTGGACTGCGGGTTTGATGCATTTATGACGAAAATGAGTAGGCGTGATTCAAAACAGCAAGAAGATTAAAAGAGTTTAACAGTGTCGATGTACTATTCTTAACATGTAAAAATGATTAACGAGCAAAATAAATTTTTACATAGTTCCTATAAATTGCAACTGATGTGCAAAAATTTTACTTTGCATAAAGATCCGCAGTCTAATAACAATACTGGTCGTTTCTACGGAATAGAAATAGGACTTGTGCGAAGCATCCTTAAACCGTTTTAATATGTCCACTGGTTTAACACTAATCAAGTATTAAAAATATCTGGCAGATGTTACCTTGTAAGAATATCAACACTGAATTTCTCAAGATGGCCGGTAATTATAATGGATGCTTGGACAAGGAAATTTAATCCAATATTTTCCACAAATGTGTAGAATTTCAATAACAATTGTGAAACGTAAGACCGGTGATTTGTGGTAGGTTCAGTAATTTTCGTGATAAATGCTTAAAGGTTGAACAACGAAGCCCACACTGTACCGCAATGGGACTGTACTTTTCGGATGGCCTTCGCGGCGTGATTTTGTAAGACTCGCTCGCGAAATTTTACATAACCCTCGCAAAAAACTAGTCGAGAGACGTTGATTCAAAATCAAAATAAAAGGAAAAAAAGACAGATGTACCTGCGCATGTATTTTTTCACCGGTTCTTGATTGGCTAGAGTCAATCGCTTTAACGAGCCTCCTCTCTTCTGTTGCAGGTAAGAACCGCCGGATCTTCTCGTCCGCTTGTCCTCGTCGCTGCTAACGAGTAAGTCAACGGGACGCACGCACGTATGTCATAGTCATGTCTTGGTCATTCTCTTTTTTAAATGTTGCGGGAATTAACTGTTTGCCCGCGAGACTGGCAAGAATCGTGCACGGGGCCTTGATTTCGCGCGGGATTTTTGTCGATGGCTCTTCTCGGATCTAAGAGAGAGAGAGAGAGAAAGAGAGAAGCGTTTTTATCGCTTCCTCCGGGCCAGAAGTTTGCCGAAGCATTTACCGGCACGTAGAACGTCAATTTGTAACGTCGCCCGAGCTGCGCCCGAGTCGTAAATAATGCCGATCCGCGGCGACTGGTATTTATTTTTACGCTGGATCTCCCGTTGATCGGGCCAGACGGATCGAGACTCCACCGACGATCGAGACACACGGCCGCGATCGAGACCAGCAGCCTCGTGATCGGCTGGTTAACGATCCGGTCGCCTGCCGACGACTTCGGATCGTTGACGTAGGATCTATATTCGAGCCTCTAATAGCGATCGCTTCTACCTCGTAAATCAGAGGATTATGCAAAAATACGGTGCATGGCAGAGATTAATCAATCCTTCGGCACTCTGACGCTTCACATAAAAAAAGATTATTTTTATTATGGGATCTCTCAGGACCTCCAAATTTCTGCACACTAATTTTTCGTACTATACTGCGCACTGCAAATACGAGGTTTCTTTAACTTCTTTGGAACATACGCGATTCGCAGTCTTAAATTATTACGTTGTCCGGAAGATTCATTTCTAGGAAGGCAAATGAAGAAGAAGCTTGTAGAAAAGAATGAAACATTGTTTTGTGTTATTGAACGATATCTAGAACCTAATACCTAGGAAGGTAAGCATCAATCAAATTGAAAACAGTGAGAACATCCAAAATATTGTATAATTGTTGACACGTGCGAGGACGATTAAAAATCCGCAGTCTGCTAATTACGCAGGCAACGAGCTGAGCCTGTAACGTTTCTCCGATTCGTCACCGATCTCGGAGATCCAACGATCGAAATCGCTCCGGGGAACGGATCGAGTCGCGACCCGGGGCGGCAGCGGCGAACGGTAAATGAATGAAAATGCCGGATCGGCGTTCATAATGAATCAGCTATTCGTGAATCTAGTATGCAGAACGGGTCAATAAATACCGTTCAAGGTCGAGCGTTTACAGCCGCGGTCTCGGGGAACGCCAGGTGCTCGGAGCCTCGGCGTCGTCTGCGCGTTTTGACTCGCGAAATTTACCGGAATCCTCTTCTCCTCCTCCGCCTCTCTTTCTCTCTCTCTCTCTCTCTCTCTCTCTCTCTCTCTCTCTCTCTCTGTGCGTTCTCTTGCGCGCGCAATCCTCCTCGCAGCAACAGAAGAATGAAACACGAAAGAAAAAAAAAAGAAGAAGAAACGAAGAGAATCTCCGTGGCCCGCGCGCATCCTGCATAAAAAGACTCCTCGGGGGCAAGGTATCGCGCGAGTCTTCGAAATAAATTTTGATTTACGCCGACCTTCGGTTTCCGAGCCTCGCGAGAGCCGATCAGAAGAAATCCATTTTTGTCTCCGGGCCTGCTACGGCCGGATTAATGGCTCAAACAAATGGTTGCGCGGTTTGCGCACCGCGCTTTGAAGTTCGCCCGTTTGTTCCACGGGAAAAACACCGGCGAAACGCGCGTCAAACATTCGCGAATTTTTCGCGAATCCTGGAACGTGCCGTGGAATGGTTAGCTGAATTCATTCGGGAAGCTTGGGTATAATAGAACAATCATTTATATTGTTATTATTATACATTACCGCTTTGTGCCTCGGCTTTGGCGAGGACTCCCCTCCTCGCTCACATACAACTTTATATGAGCTTTGTATGCTTTATAATATGATATAAACTCTTAACTTGAAGAGATCTTTGATGACCAGTCATTTATAACCAGTGGATAGTATTTGTACGCACGGATGAACTCGTGGCTCCTTTTTCACGAATTTATTGTCCATTTGCAGACAACATACATTCATTATATCCCCACTATACATTCGCTCCATCCGCGTTCTGAATCTGTGCAAGTATGGCTGTCGCCCTGATGAAAACAAATAAGGAAACATTGAGGAGTAACAGAATGGCGAGTCTTGCGATAAAGATCAGCTCGATCCTTGATCCCGAGGTGTTCAGGGAAGCCCGTTAGAGTATTTATCGTCGTTAGCGACAAGTATCGAGGCAAGGCAGTGGGTCCGAAGATCAGGACACGAGAAAATCGCGCCCCGGCCGGACATGCGACGATAAAACCGAAAGTGGCGTGACGTGGGCCCGTGGTCCCCCTTTTGCCGGTCCTCCTTCGTCTCTCCCCCCTCTCTCTCTCTCTCTCTCTCTCTCGTCTTCTCTGCCCCCTTGGTTCGTGGGCTCGTTCTCTCGCAGTGCGTTCGTCCGTTTATGCTCTCGCCAAGGTTGTGTTCCGTGTGTGACCATGCCCAAAGCCATGTCGTATATATGCAAAGCAAATGCAAGGTCGGCCGCGCGTGTCTCTCTCGCGTCTGTCTGTCGGTTGTGGTGCGGCTCGTTGCACGCACACACGAGCATCATCGGCGTCCCTGTAACCAGGCAATGACGTGGCCCGAAACGGTGCCGAAATGTAAAAATCGCCAGAACGCCGCGGACTCGAAACACATCTCTGCACCGTGGTTCTTCTTCTTTCAAACACGGACGAGAATCCATTTTCTTCTAACGTTTTCTTCGAGTTCCTACCCTCCAGGAGCTGCCGAAGGCCGAGTTGCCATCATCCCTGCGTTTTCAGCCTTCGAACTTTCTCTTTCTTCTGCAGGATTTTCTTCATGGTCCCGCCCCAGCCTGGGCAACGTCCATTTTGCACATCTGGCGATCAGAGTCGTACAGGACAGGTGTGACGAACGCCACAGAATTGGAACTACCAATTTCGTTAGCACAAGCAGTTTATTAAAGGTCAATCGGTAGTACCTGTACGCGAATTTCTCGTGGAAGTTAAATCATATTTTTCGACAGAGATTTGTCATCTTTCGAAATTGAAGACGGTTTACAACGTATTGCTCAGATCCGGTAGAACTGGAATGGATTTAACGACGAGCGTTCCTTGAAATGTTTCTGGTGTATTTACAGGCTTCAGAACAGTGACACAGATGTGATGTGTAAGCTTAAAAAGGCTGTGATCACACTAGATACGTATTTCTGTAACTTCACCTCAAGGCTTACAAAGTACAACGAGACGTATCTGTCTCAATCCTTTTATAATCGTTTAGTCTTTTACTCGGGGTCAGTGACCAAATAATCGTAGTCAGGACGGTCGGTGACCAAATGATCGTAGTAAGAACGGTCAGTGACCAAATGATCATAGTGGGAACGGTCACTGACCGAAGGAATTTTATTCGGGATTGTCTAGCCCTCGATTTTACCCTGAAGATCAACGATCAAAAAGAAACAGACAGACATAAAAATCCTTCAAACGATCAGGACAAAATCGAAAGGGCCAGCGTAACTGGCAAAAATTGCTTAACACAGACGACGATTTCCTCGCAGATTTCTTCCTGTACAAGATTTCCCAGTAATCCCCAGTCTCTTCCGTTCGCAGTGATTTCCGTCGAAGTCGTTTCGAGCATCGACCAAATGTTTTCTCAGTTTCTCACCAGCCAACGTTGCACGCGGTTTTTACGAGCCGCGGATAACGATATTTTTCGGCAATCGTTCAGAGTCTTTCCGCGAAGGTTACACGAAAAGGAGAAAAAGAATGGCGAGGCAGAGACGGGAAGAGGCCAAGGAGGAACCGCGGGGGGAGGGTGGGGGGTAACGGGGTGGGAGAAAAAACGAACGGTGTTTTAAACGACCGGGAACGAACAATGCGAAACAGTGCTCGAGCACGCACACCTGATACGCTATCGACGCGGTGCGAGCCCACTAGATAACTCAATGTGAAGGCTGGCTGTGACAGCGGAACACCGAACGCTACTCGCAAACCGTGTTATTTTCTTGCGCGAATCCTTGCTGCAGTTGCGCAGAATTACTGTCGGATTGCTCCGAGAATTATAGTTGCTGGTCCGATGAATCTTTGTCCGAAGTAAACAGCTAGCCAGACGTTTCATTCTTTAATCATTTCAACAGGCTACAGATAGATGTTTCTACAATATTTTAAGACGTTCTCTACCACTATTCGTTTCCATGCTCGTCTTCATCGCTGAAATATTTGATTAACCCTTAAATGCACGAGTGGGGTCCGCAAAGGACCCCGGTGTTGGATTTTGTGTTAACATTTTTAGCCGCGGCATTTTTAGTTTACAGAAATTTTACAGTTCTACAGAAAGTTTACGGAAATAAATCGTTGCTGTGATCAAAGGTAGCAAGGAATTAGGTAAGTGGGGTCCTGAATGGACCCCATGTATGCATTCATGTTCATAATATTTAGTTTACCTATGCACTTAAGGGTTAAATGTAACCTCGTTAGGAAATATTAAAACAATTTAGTAAAGGAATCTCGTGGACTCCACCGATATTGAGCTTCTTGTATGACTTGGAATAACAACATACATGGCATGAGTTTGACTAGTTCTATTCACACTGCGACAGTGTAGACGTCAGATAAGTGTGACGGTGCTAGGATCGTGTTAGTATTTATTGTTAATTTTAATCGCGAGCTGAGACAGTCTTTCCCTCTTCCTCGGAGACATTATCGAAGACGGTCCGTTCTCTAAATTACACGGTCCCCGGAGGCCCAGGGGCCCGGGGGCCCGATGCGCGTTCAGGCCCGATTATTGGCGAGTTTTCCCGGACGATTACCCGCGCACGATCTCAAAGAGCGCAGCGCTTACCGTGAAAACCGCGCGGCGGAATCCGCGGAATCCCGTCTCCGGTCCCGACGATAGCGCAACGCGCGGCGATACGAGCGCAGCGCAATTACCGGGACGCGATCTTGAATTATACCACCCCCGTAACTCGCGGCTTTAAATAGCCGCTTTACACCGATTAACCGGCCAACGTTCGCTACCAGTTTCTCTCGTTGCCCTCTCGAGCCGAGCCGAGCCGAGCCGAGCCGAGCGGAGTCGGCGCGGACAGTTCGTACACGCTCGTATCATAAACACCGGTAATTATTATGCTGATCTCGCCGCAACAAGACCACCAGAACGGGAAATTTTATTAAACAGGATTCGATCCCGGGACTTCTGATTGACAATCTCTCCTGGACGCTGCCGTGTCTATTACCGGAGCTTAGGCTCGTTGAACACGAACGGCCTTGTAACCGTGGTCATGCGTATTTGTTGTGCGCGTGCACGTTCATGTTTACGGAGCCTCGAATCTCAGGCGTCGGACATCTTTATTGTCCGAACGGGAATCTACATTGCATATCGTAGTTTCAATAAAACTAGTCGATTCGTTTGTATGCACGCCGTTATGTCAAGTCGTCGAACAAGCATTATGTTCGTGGCGTCCGTCAGTCTGCTTTGTTAAGTTTGACTATTTTCGTACAGAAGATACGTTGTACAGTGTTTACTCGATACATGTCAACAACACGGGTCTCGCCAGAGACATATATCGTCCAGGAGATATACCCCGAGCTGTGTCATGTTTCTTCGAGGTCTCTCGAGCTTCGTGGCCTCTAAAGTAGTGGGGATAATTCCGCGACGTTTATCATCGAGGCTTTGGCGACACATACAGGGTGAGTCACCTAACGTTTGCACCTCAAATATCTTTGTTGCTTCTAAAGATACGTAAAATATGGTAAGGACAAAGTTGAATGGTGCAATGGGGCTGACACGATGCCATAAAAAAATTTTGTTTTTATGTCATTTTTTTTAGAGATATCAAGGTCACCTTGACTTTTTAAAATGGAACCACCCTTTTTTAAACACCTACAATGATAGTCCCTTTCATTAGGAATGCAGTGACTATATTATTCCAAGGTCGTTCAAGGTCAAGGACAGAAAAAACGTATGAAACTGAAATATGGAAGCAGAATACCTGTATTTTATAAATGTATAATTGGGCCATGATTAGTGAATGTTGCTTCGTCCGTAAACAAGACATTAGAAAAAAATGAATGATTTTGAAGCAATCCCCATTGACAAAAGTTAATTCTATTTTGAAAATCATTCCCGTGCAATTCTTGATGGAGCGATATGTGGAACGGATGAAATTTATGTCGGGCCAGAATTCGTATTACGCTACTTTGACTTATGCTGGCTTTCCGGGAAATTTTGCTCGTACTCACGCGAGGATCGACAGCTATAGCTGCTAAAATATTAATTTCGTTGTCTTCATTAGTCGTGGGATTCTTCCGTTTGTGCTGTCTTGCATGTACACTTCCAGTATTTCGAAACAACCTGTACGTATTAATAAAAGTCTGTCTAGAAGGAGTGTTTCGCTTGGGGTACCTTTCTTCATAAAGTAATCGGGCCTGCACTGCATTTTGTCTACGATCACAGTAAATCGTGATCATATCACACTTTTCAGTCATTGAATAAGACGGAATCGCGTTTGGAAAGATACTGATAGTAAATAAGAATGCTGAATAACAATAACATTGAAGGACCTTAGTATGTTTACTTTAACTACGACCATACTATGTTCACTATTTACTACAAGTCTCAACCGTGATGAACGTATTCTGCTTTCATATTCTAAATCTTATACGTTTCCTCTGTCTGCGACCTTGAATGACCTTGGAATAATTATTGTCACTGAATTCCTAATGAAAGGCACGATCATAGTAGGTGTTTAAAAAACGGTGGTTCCATTTCAAAAAGTCAAGGTCACCTTGATATCTCTAAAAGAAATGACATAAAAACAAAATTTTTTTTGGCATCGTGTCAGCCCCATTGTACCATTCAACTTTGTCCTTACCATGTTTTACGTATCATTAGAAACAACAAAGTTATTTGAGGTGCAAAAACGTCAGGTGACTCATCCTGTATAGAGAAATCACAGTATTCGATCAAATATTTTCTATCTAGTAGATTCTGCCGGAGAGTGCATCGCGAGTCAGACGTTGCCAGGGGTTAAAACGAAATTAATCGTCCGCAAGTAATGAAACGAAATGTGGAACTGTTCGTGGAGGATTGGCGGAAAACGCGTGAAATTGCGACGAGGGAGGGATCGAGGGTTGAGCTTGAAGTGTGACAGAGTGGGGGGTGCGGGTGGGGGTGGGGGTGGTTTGTTTGCTGGCATCGAGCGGGACTCTGGAGGTTGAGTTGAGGGATGCACGGGAGGTGCAGGTTGCGAGGCCGCCGAATTCGGTGAATCAGTGGCCGGAATTTCGGCGTTGCAGACGGGTGCCGACCTCTCGGCAAGACCGAAAGTGAGAATTTTAGCGCCTGCCAAGGCTGCAGCCGAAACTCCGTTGCCTCGGATAAACACAGGCCGGCTGGCCGGCTCGTCATTGACATTCGAACACGCAACAGAACGGGCACACAACGTATCGTGTCCTGTATCGCGTCGAGTGGATATGCAAGAGTCCGAGGATCAGGATGAAGAGTGAGAGAAGGGGGGGGGAGTGTGTTGTGTGTGGAGGATCAGTAGGAAAGGAACAAAGGGAAAGGAGAAAAGGAGGAGAGGAAAGCAAAGGTCGTCTCGGGCTGGACGAGAGAGCACGGAGAGGAAACCAGGAGACGCGGAGGATCGGGAAGGAGTAACCGAGAAAGAGAGAGAGAGGAGGGAGTATGTTGGTCGATTCGCGACCTTGAGGGGAAAAAGTGGCGAACGAAGGATTCCTCGTCTCTCGGGATCACTCGCGATTTTTTTTCGCGGAACGCAGAAACAGATAAGACCACGGGGAACCGACACCCTGTCAGCTGAGAGAGAGAGAGAGGGAGAGAGAGAGAGAGAGGGAGTGAGAGTTCTGGGCCTCTCTCCTCTCCCTTGTTTTTTTCGGCCGTGTCGGTGCACACCGCTCGAGAATAAGCATCGTAAAGATCGAAATTGCTTCTCGGAACGTACCGGCCCCGCCAGATGAATCTCTTAAAATATACCCGAAATTCCACGTCCGTCCAATATTTGCGCGGACGCGCGCCGACCCGCAGGATACGCGGCCGCGAGCTGCGAACGACGCTGCAACGACGCCCAGCGTCGCCCACCGTCGTCCACCGTCGATCGCGGGCCATGTGGACCAGCCTTTCTATTGTTGGACTCGTCACTCTTCGACGTTTTCACAAACGTTCTCCAACCGACACGCTCCTTCCAACACTGGAACCATGAAACTGCTGGAATTAGGGATGTTCGCACCCTCCTCGGACTATGCGCTCACCTGCAGAACAGATTTTAGCACGGAACATGACCTATCGCGGTGACCCTCCTTCTATTTTCCTCATGATTATGACCATAAACCGAAATTACTAAGGAAAATTGCGAGGTTCACATTTTCAATGCGTTGTTTAACCCTTTGCTCTCGGATGTCATCTCTGAGGGTACGTTATAAGTCCAGAATCGTGGGCTCCGAGTGCAAAGGGTTAGACAAATGACTTTTCTGAAATTTTCCATTCACTACTGAAATTTTCCGTCCACTACTTTTCGAGATATCTGAAAAAATGTCGTTCTGTAACTTTCACTTGCGTTTTCATCCCTTAAATGTTAACCGAGGCCAACGAAAGAGAATATCTATTTTTTTTTTAAATTTGAGAATTTTTTCTGCAAGTTGAACATGTGCACCTGTCACCATTGTATCGAATTTCGAAACTAACTTGTCTCCTTTATCTTCTCGTTCTTCTTCGTTTACTTCTTCGTCAAAGGGACGAGTGTTTACAATTCACAAAAAATTTGATTCTGCACTGTCTGCTACTTTTCGAGATATCTGAAAAAATGTCGTTCTGTAACTTTCACTTGCGTTTTCATCCCTTAAATGTTAACCGAGGCCAACGAAAGAGAATATCTATTTTTTTTTTAAATCTGAAAATTTTTTCTGCAAGTTGAACATGTCCCCCCGTCACCATTGTATCGAATTTCGAAACTAACTTGTCTCCTTTATCTTCTCGTTCTTCTTCGTTTACTTCTTCGTCAAAGGGGCGAGTGTTTACTCCTACGCGAACATTATTAAAAGATCCTTACCTTGCTCGTCGGGACATTCGAAGTAACTCGGATCGTTTAATGCAAAAGTCTTTATCAAAGCGATTTAATTGGACCGTGGAACCGAGGAGAAAGATTGAAGATGAGCTTCACAGAACTTTTAGTGAAGACTAAATTCTCGAGCGAAGTCTCTCGCGGAGGAGATTGCAATTAACAATTTCCTCGGGGCATTTCAGGACTTCGTCTGACCGTTTTTCAACATTTTCAACAACGCGATGTCGATGTAATCAACGGTAATCGTTAGACTTACTCTCTGTGCGGAAGGAGCATTTTCTGCACCGTTTGCAGAAAACGGAAATTCAATGGAAAATCGTTTCATCTACTAATCGTTTTAACAAATTGGAAATAGTATAACAGTGCTCTCAATTTTATCTAATATTTTATACAAACGCATAGTGATTTCTATTGATCAATTGTTGTTAGTTATAGATGAAAAATAAGAGAGCCCTTTGAGAACACAGAACTTTTAGAAGAATTATTATTCTTCACCCCTCGCACTACTATTTATTTCGTGATTACAATGATTAGAAATTAGAAGAATTATTATTCTTCACCCCTCGCACTACTATTTATTTCGTGATTACAATGATTAGAAATTAGAAGAATTATTATTCTTCACCCCTCAAACTACCATTTATTTTGTGATTACATTGATTAGAAATTAGAAGAATTATTATTCTTCACCCCTCGCACTACTATTTATTTCGTGATTACAATGATCAGAAATTAGAAGAATTATTATTCTTCACCTCTCGCACTACCATTTATTTTGTGATTACAATGATTAGAAATTAGAAGAATTATTATTCTTCACCCCTCAAAATACCATTTATTTTGTGATTACAATGATTAGAAATTAGAAGAATTATTATTCTTCACTCCTCGCACTACCATTTATTTCGTGATTACAATGATTAGAAATTCTTCATCGTTCAGAATTTCATAGAACGAAAAAGATTATATTTATTGTATGCCTACGTTTTCTCCAAAGGATATATATATATATATCAGCTGCAACAAAATAGAACTTTATTTCGGTCTAAAGGAAATGAATAACATACAGATTTCTTAGTGTTCAGGA
Source organism: Halictus rubicundus (assembly GCF_050948215.1). Taxonomy (NCBI): domain Eukaryota; kingdom Metazoa; phylum Arthropoda; class Insecta; order Hymenoptera; family Halictidae; genus Halictus; species Halictus rubicundus. The sequence continues at coordinate 12,735,816 of NC_135160.1, forward strand.
TCTTCATCACGAGTCTGATTCGACATTGTAGGATTAATTGGATGCGTCAATTTATGCGCCCTACGGGCATCAGCACCGACACCTAGCCCGTATCGTTTGCTATTGCTAATACGTGAACAATTGCTAATCGATCGCCGCTGTTGAATCGCTGGCGCGTCTGCGAGATCGTCGAGCGTCGTTCAGGATCGACGGAATAATAAACGCGACGGCGTCCGGTGCAATTGGACGCGTACAGGTAATTAGTGAGTGGCCGGTAACTACTTTAACAAACGTGTCAAAGGAACGGTCGACTTGATATCGGGACAAAGACGAATGAACTGTTATTGATGGCACTTGACGCGCCAGTCGGCGAACCCCTTCTGCCACCTCGCGTTTTAGATCCCATTCCCTCCGTCAGAGTAAAATTATCAATGCGTCACCGATGCGATTCACGGAATCGGTGAATCGCGATCCGCGACTCTTGCCGATTCGCGCGACGCTTCGTTTGCTTTCGACACGTTTTTTTTGTTGTCCTCGCTCTCCCCGTCATCAACGGCATCCTCTTCTTTTTTCTTCTTCTTCTTCATCTTCATCTTCATCTTCTTATTCTTCTTCTTCTTCTACTTTGGTACTTCGCGCGAACTGGAGATCGATCGGTTCCCGGGACAGAGACGGATGATCTTCGGTCGGACTTCGATTTCTGCGAAGATTTCGAAGGTCTTCGGGGATCTTCGGGGCCAGAGGATCCATCCGAAAGGATCGATCCTTCGACGAACGGTTCTTCGACGTACTTCTTCTTCTTCTTCTCGCAATGAATCACCTTGCGCAGCAGTTAATCTGCTCGAGCGAGAAACACGTTTGGCCGTGTTTGGCAATCGTGGGATCGGCGCAAACTGGTTGTTGTAACGCGCAACTATATTGTCCGAAGGTCCAGCGCAGAATTTCGAACCGCCGCGCCGAGAGTCTCGATAAAATTGTTTAATATCTTCCTCGAAGCGAGACGGTTTAACGAGCGTATTAAAACAACCGTCGCGATATTTAATTCGTAAGAAACACATCCAGACGAATCGTTCGTCCGAAAAGATCGGTTGAATGATCTTCGATCAGATTTCGCCTTCTGCAAAGATTTGGGAGATCCTGACAATTCTTCAATCCGAATGATTTACACTAGGTTTACGTGACCTGACAAAATTACGGGTTCCAGTATTTTTCATTTACGATTACAGTGTTTACTCGATACTTGTCCAAAGCACGGGTCTAGCCAGCGACATGTATCGGCCAGGAGATACTCAGAGATACTATCCAGTATACTCCGCGGTGGTGGGGATAGTTCTGCGACTTTTATCAGCCAGACATTTGCGACATATATCGAGAAAAGGCTGTATATAAGAATTATACGAACAATTTATTTCTTTGGGTATACAGGGTATATATTGAGTATGTAATTAGCTATACATTGGTATAATTAGTATACATTGGGTATATAATTTATAGTGACTTTTAGCGCTCCGTAAATCCGGTATTAAAAAGATCGCAATTCTTGGATGAATCATTTTCTAACCTTTTATCGCAATGGATCACTTCCAGCGTTCACTGTCAGCGAAGATCCAGCGAAATCCGAGCGATCGACAGCCGAAAACGATCGAGAGAGCTGGAAGACGGCCGGCGACCTACCTCAACGTCTCGATAAAATAAAATGTTTAATATCTTCCTCGAAGCGAGGCGTCCGGAGGCGGTTTAACGAGTGCATTAAAATAAGCGACGCGACGGATATTTAATTCGTAATAAATACGTCCGGACGATGATTCGTTTAAGAGATCCTATGGGGTCCCGGAGACCCAGCTGTGAGAGATCTCTCTCCGCTCGGAGCGGTGCGCGTCCGAAGCCACGCCAATATCGCCGATACTATTCTATTTCTGAAGCACCGAACAACGCAGGCATTTTAAAATAACAATGCCGGCTACGCTCCAGCCCGTGCACAAGACTCCGCGTTGCAACCGCCGACTGTAGATCGCCGGATATCGGGAAACAAAGAGATATCGCCGCTGGATCGCGAGAGAGGATCACGCGCCTCGCCCAAGATTGATCCGCTTTTCGCTATCCTTTTGCAGGTCAGGTGTCCTGGAAGTGGAGCGGAACGTTTCCTCAAAATACGCCCCTCCATTTCGTCCTTTTTTTCCTTATTAGAAAATTAAAGGATCTTTGCAACAAAATTACAATATCACATTTCACAAACAGTTCTGGAAGAAAAGAATTTCTTTTACCGGACTAGAAAATTTCTCAAGCTCGAAATAAAATAATAATACTATTAGCTTCAGTGCTACTATTAATAATAATATTAATAATAATATTATTAGCTTCTTTGTACAAATTTGGCGTATTCCACGAATCGGCAGACAGTCGGCGTGCTTTATAGATCTCGATTTTTCTGATTTTTAGTCGCACCACTCAACCTTCTTGTCACTTACTATTAATTTGACCGAGAGTGTAGTTTCTGTCTGGACATTAGGAACGAAGTATATGTTTCGAGCACGGTATGATTTTTTTCGAGTTTTCCTCTTTCGAAATTCATTGTAGCCACGAACTCCGCGAGTGTCGCGTTGAGCAACGCGCATAGCCGGTCGGTTGGTGCTCCCCGGTTCATGTTTTTGCATCGGTTGCACCGAGCTTGGACCCTGATTCGTGCATCGATTTAAAAATAGGCCCGTTTATTGTTGGACTTCCCGCTGGCTACTTGTTTCGCGTCGTCGCGTTCGCTGGAACTGTCTTCTTCTCTTTCTCTCCTTTTTTTTTTGTTCTTGCTAGGCTCGAAATGCACTTTCAACTTTCAATTAACACGTCGAACGCCGCCGCGGTGGTCGTCGGTCACCGACGCTGGAGAATTAAAAATGCTCGTCTTGAAATGATCGAGCCCTAAACGGGACTGATGCATAATACAGTAATAACAAGATTGAATTTATCCTTATTTATTTTCATTATTGAATGAAGAAGTGTACCGAACAATTTCTCAGGGAAATATTTTTATAACTTCTCAATTTGTAAAAGGAAAAATCCGAAATTCGCCATTTCGACGGATTTAATGCTGACATTAACCAGATCGTAGTGTGAGGTGAGATATTCATTGCCAAGCAACAATTGTTATTGATAACGCTGATCGCTTCTATAGATGGAATAAGTTAACGTTTGTGAAACGCATAAAACTTGTTAACGTGGAACGCATAAAGTTCGCGCGGCAGTCAACGTGTTAACACTAGGTTTACGGAGCGCAAAAAATTCTACGTTAATTATTCTACGTTATCTCATAAAAATAACAAGAATTCATCCATTCAGATTTTCAGACATTTCTATTTCAATATAAGCGGGAAGAACTGAATTTTTTTAATGCACCTGGCGAATGTATCTTCACAAATTCAATAATCGTCAATTAAAAAATGACGGTAAATCCACTGTCAAACTCGAAAGAGTCTCTCTTCGATCTTAACCGGAATTTTCAGTTTTCAGTCCAGCTGGCAGACAGTGTTTGGAACACTGTGCGTCATAGTAAACGAGACTTGCGTCGCCCTTTATGGCAGCCGGGGAACGATTAAACCCGAGACAATCAGTCTTCGGCTGGCATCGAAAGCGACTGCTTACTGGTAATTATTTGATGACGACTTGCAATAGCCAGACGCGGCGTACCGGGCGTATCATTCCGATATAGCGGCATAATCATCGTCTCTAATTGCCTAATTGTCTGTTCACTCCTATCTGATCGGTGGGAAACCATTCCTTTCCAAAATGTTGACTGTTTCACAAAATAGTAAAATGGGAAAGAAAAGGTTCCCGAATATTATACTAAGTACTATAGACGCCGCAGTGTATCAAATTAATTTGACTTGACACTGTTTCAAGATTTATACCTATTGCGACAATTGCTTTTAAAATGCCTGTGTATTCAAAGAAACAGCGTGACCGAATAATTTCCCTTTGATGCATCTTCGCAGTCGCCACTCACTTTCAAAATGCAGAGTCCTGTGTATTCAAAGAAATAGCATGACTGAATAACTTCCCTTATTGTTAGATGTATCTTCGCAGTCGACACTCACTTTCAAAATGCGGAGTCCTGTGTATTCAAAGAAATAGTGTGACTGAATAATTTCCCTTCGATGCATCTTAGAGTCCTGTATATTCAAAGAAATAGTGTGACTGAATAATTTCCCTTAGATGCATCTTCGCAGTCGCCACTCACTTTTAAAATGCAGAGTCCTGTATATTCAAAGAAATAGTGTGACTAAATGACTTCCCTTAGATGCATCTTCGCAGTCGACACTCACTTTCAAAATGCAGAGTTCTGTACATTCAAACAAATTGTGCGACCGAATAATTTTCCTTCGTCCCATCTTAGAGTCCTGTACATTCAAAGAAATAGTGTGGACTAAATAACTTCCCTTAGATGCATCTTAGAGTCCTGTGCATTCAAAGAAATAGTGTGACTGAATAACTTCCCTTAGATGCATCTTCTCAATCGCCACTCACTTTCAAAATGCAGAGTCCTGTATATTCAAAGAAATAGTGTGACCGAATAACTTCCCTTCGATGCATCTTAGAGTCCTATATATTCCAAAAAATAGTGTGACCGAATAATTTCGGTCTTAAAAAAATTTTAAAGAGTGTGACACACAGTTGTGGACGTGTCACATGATAGGAAAACTGTTAAGTAAATTTCGAGGTTGCGAACGGTCACACGCGTGTGTGTCGTTGCTAGAGTATAAACGATCGCATTGCCGATTTCGATCGAGCATTTTCTGGTATGATGGTGTTCTGTGCGAGGGAATAGCGTTTGTTTTCTGTGTCGCGGACGTCGGGATCGTTCTCCTCTCCCTTGGTCTGTCTCTGTGTCCGCGACGGAGGCGGCTCTCTCTCTCCGGGAGGGCGAAATTAACTGCATGCAAGTGCCCTAAACGAGCTATTACCATTGCCAGGACGTTTTACATGGGAGGTGGTGATTACACGGCCGCGAGAGAGTCAACGACGCCGGGGTTCTCTCTTTCTCTCTCTTTCTCTCTCTCTCTCTGCCTCCCCGAGTCTGCCCGCGCGGTCCATGATCGTGTACACGGGTCTCGGGCGATCGCGCGTATCCACGTACACATCGTCCGTACACATAGAACGAGCACTCAATTATGCTCGACCAGTTGTTCGACGTGTGCATGCACGTTCATTCGTCTCCAGGGGTCCGGATGTTCCGCTCGTCTCCTCCTTTCTCGTCCTAGCTGGCTCCTCGTCGCTCATTCACTCAGGCTACTTTGCTTTCCCTCTCTCTCTCTTCCCGTTCCTCCGAGTTTCTCTCCCTCCCTCTCTAGTTTACCTATTGCTCGGGGGAAGAGAAAGAGAAAGAGAGTGAGAGAGAGAGAGAGAGAGAGTCAGTGACGAAGAATTAATTGCGCCGGAGTCCTTGGCGCTCCTCACGGACGCAACGTGGGCCGATCCTCTTTGTTCGCCTGGACGTGCTTCCCGTATCAGCATGCGTGCTGCGTCGAGACGCGTGTGGGTTAGGTCCAACGGGTGCAGGAATGCGCACACCAACGGCCCCCGCCCGTTATCGACGGCTATCGTGCAGGATCGAGGAGGATCCTGGCGCCAGGACCTGCCTCGGGAACTGACACGGGGGTTGCTCTACAAGGTCCCCGGGGGTTGCTCCTCTGATGGATCACCGTTAGCTAATTTTATCCCCCTCGCGCCGAGGCCTTCACACCTTGCCCCATGACTTATTTCACGATTATAACATCCTCGTCGTCGAAAACCTCCTGGAAGAACGAGCGAGCGTATTGGCCGAACCGAAACTTGTTAGAACCGCTTGCATAACTCGACAATTTTAGTGCAATTTTAATCTCCAATCAAAGTCCAATTAGAATACATTGGATTTATTAATCCTTCGCACTCGAGTGGTGACTCTGAAGCGCCACTAGAAATTGTTGTGTATATTATAAAATATATTCCAAAATATTTGTTACATTACAAAATTTGTATTCAATAGATTACTGAACATTTAAATATTACATTTTCGTATGAATAAAATGAAAATATTCTCAGACGGAAGAAAAATTTAGTTTTACAATGAGAATAGCGCCGAGTGCAAAGGGTTAACCCTTCGCACTCGAGTGGTGACTCTGAAGCGCCATTAACCCTTTGCACTCGAAGGGATTTCAACTCTAAAATGAAACATTTCTTCCGACCTAGAATAATTCCCTTCTATACATATTCTTTCATGCTATACATACGAAAATGGTGCAATTTACTCGTACAGTACTGAAAAGTTTAGGAATTTATTAAATACAAACAAATTTAATAATGTACAAAATATTTTGAACAATGATACAGCAATTTTTAGTGGCGCCGTTCGAGTGCTGAGGGTTAAAAATTTTTGTGGCATTATTTCAAAGAAATTACAAAAAATATTCCAAAATATTTGTTACATTACAAAATTTGTATTCAATAGATTACTGAACATTTAAATATTACATTTTCGTATGAATAAAATGAAAGTATCCTCAGACGGAAGAAAAATTTAATTTTAGAATTAAAATGGCACCGAGTGCAACGGGTTAAGCGAGCCAGTGAATATGTGCAAATTACTTATTAAAGACCCGAATATAAAATCCGAACGATAGAGAGTCTCGATGAAATGAATATCCTGCGGGACTTTAGGTCCCTTAGACGTTAGATTTCTGTGCTTGCGAGAGAGTCTAGTAATTTATTTCAACTTCGAACAACCGGAGAAACCCGGTAATTAATTGTTCGCGAGAACAATTCCGCGCGCGGCTCATTGGAAGAATCAAGACCCGGTTGAAATTTAAACGTCGCGGACCAACGAGTGCTCCGCGGCCAATTTCCCGGCTTTCCTGCCCTAATCACCGTTCTCCAGCCTCATTTCCAGAGCAAGGAAAATCCTGTCTGGCACTCCGCTGCACTCCGTTTTCCGTTTGACTCGGCGCAAGGACGCTCGCCGAGATCCGCCTACGCCCAAGGACCAACCAGTTGCGAAACTACGCTTCCGAGGCCGAGGAGAATAACCTAATTAAAAAGTACCTGCGAGATGACAAACATTTCACGAAGGGAACTCTCTCTCTCTGTCGCCATTCAAACCAGCCCTTTCGATTCGCGATACAAAATTGTTCTAATCGTTGCAGTGCAGGGTCCTTCTCTGTTGGAGTATGAAACAAATGAACAATGCGTACATTTTTTTTTACAATTTTTCATGGTCACAATTTTTGGAATGGCGCGCATCTTTTCTTCGCGACAGTACAATTTTTCTGTCCTGCGACAATTCATTTCCTATTCTAGTTTTTATTAATTCTATCTTTGCCTGGATTTTTCTAGTCGCTCCAGTGCAGAGTTTCCTATCTGCGAGTTTTATCTCTGCTGGACTATTAAACAAATGAGCAATGCGTACATTTTTTTTCACAATTTTTCGTGGTCACAATTTTCAGCATGGTCTCGCACCTTTTCTTCGCGACAATTTTTCAGTCCTGCGTCAATTAATGTATACTAATTTCTATTAACGCTATTTTTGCCTAGATTTTTCTAGTCGCTCCAGCGTAGAGTTTCCGATGCGCGAGTTTTTTCTCTGCTGGATTCTTAAACAAATGAGCAATGCGTACATTTTTTTTCACAATTTTTCGTAGTCACAATTTTTGGAATAGTCTCGCATCTTTTCTTCGCGAGAATTTTTCAGTCCTGTGTCAATTAATGTATACTAATTTCTATTAACGCTATTTTTGCCTAGATTTTTCTAGTCGCTCCAGCGTAGAGTTTCCTATGTGCGAGTTTTTTCTCTGCTGGATTCTTAAACAAATTAACAATGCGTAGATTTTTTTGCACAATTTGTAGCATGGTCCCGCATCTTTTCTTCGCGACAATTTTTCAGTCCTGCGACAATTAATTTCCTATTCTAGTTTTTATTAATTCCATTTTTGCCTAGATTTTTCTAGTCGCTCCAGAGTTTCTTCTTTGCTGGACTGTCGTCTGAAACAAAGTTTATAGATCGTCTTCGATAGGTACGAGGGATCTATCGATCTTCTCTCGCTAATCTCTCGCTTCTTCCGTTCGCGTACGTCGGGAGTGCGCAAACACTCCCAGTGCGCTTATCGCTCGCTCGAAATAAACTTATTTGTTTCTTTCGGCGGTGCACTTTACACTTTGCACGGTCGTCTGCGATAAATGACCGTCCGATTCAAGAAAAAAAAAGAGGCGGGAGCCGAATAATTATAACGCGTTTATCAACCGCGCACACCATCCGTTTTCGCCGTGTTGTCGGCTGAAGGTCGAGTGCAAACGATCCGGGCTAGCATTGTTCGCTCGTCTCTCTCGAAATCCAGGATCCAGTGTTTACTATTGAGTAACAATATAAAATGATTAAAATACAGACACTACTTTCCGCCTCCACCAATGTATGCAAAACAAATGAGAAACGCCCTCGCAGCTAAGCGCCGAGACACAAATTTTAGTAACAAGAGATACTTAAAAGTAAGAGATTAATTAAAGTATAGTAGGTTAATCGACACTTGCAGTTTTTCGGGTGACGATAGAACAATTTATTGCCCGTCGGGAGTGAAATGAACGAGCAATAATAGAAGATCCGCATGAATAACTCGCGAAGGGTTGATCCTCGCGAATGTACCGGGTGTCCCAGAAGGGATCGGCGTTTCGCGGTTGAGCCCACCACGGGTAACTCTCCGAAACGAATTTAAGAGACGGGGAAAGGGTAAAAAAACGAGGTGGAAGAGAAATTGAATAAAAGGGCGGGCATTCTTCGGCGAGCGTTGCACGATGCCGCACAATGCCGGCCGAGATAGTCTGATGAGGTTATTTGTTACATTGTTCGGGTATAATGGGGAGGGCCCTGCAGCCCGAGATCCCTCTTCACCGATGCTCCCGGAGATCCTGGATCCCCGGTCCTCTCGATCCCGGGGTCTTTGATGATCCTCCGCTCGCGTCGATTTTTCGCTCTCGTAACGGAGCAACACCGAGGCGAATTCGTTTCACTTCGGGATATAAATCGTCCCGGGGAAAGTTTCGGGTAGCGAGGCGAGGCGAGGCAAGGCGAGGCGAGGCCGAGGCAAGCTCCGCGATGATGATGGGATGATGCAGGTAGCTCGGAGGATCGGACCAGCCACGGGTGTGGCACACTTAAGGCCCACGTTCGCCACGGGGAACCGATAGGACACGCGATTTTTGCTACTTTCCGACCAAAGTTCCTGCCCGATGACGCGTTTACCGGGTTCAAGCCTCTCTACGGGGTGATTCGTAATTTCGAACCGAAAAAAACCGATCCTGCCTACTCGAGAACAACCCCTCGTTCAACCCCTTCCGAACCTCCGCGTTTCCACCTGCTTTACCGATCTCCACGCTGCTTGTACGAAATACATCTATAGAATCCGCAATCTAGTAATTGTTTAACACTAGAACGACCGAGCAATAAATGCGACTGACGTATGTATATTGCTTTGTAACAGTGACAAGACTGTGCCCATTCAGACTTCATACAACTTTTATTGTAATATGTGCTTCGATGAAGAGGTTTATTAAAAAATTTCCGATGAAAACATTTTTACAATTTCAGTAATTGTAAATGAAAAAATTAGGAAGCAGTCATTTTGACTGCTCCGGATGCTTGAATATTTTCAAAAATCCTCATCCACGAAGAGTAAAATAAGGATCTAGGTCTAACAAATTGCACTCCGCGAGTCAGGTGAATAAAATTTGCACCCTGAACCGTGTCTGGTTAGTTTTACCCCGACCATTATTCATCTAAAAGTATAACAAAATCCACTTTAACACTTCGACTGCTAAACTAGAAACCTTACAAATTTCTCATTCACATTCCTCATTCCACATTCACACTTAAAGTGAGTTATTTAATGAAATAAAAATTGAAAAGAATTAAGTGTACAATATCGAGTAGTCCTTGCATTTTACAGTTCTTAGTCAAATTTGGTACAATGAATATATTAACGTAAAAATTCAATTTAAAACCTGCACACATAATTCCGTCACCCACGTATGGGTGACATGGCAGTCAACGTGTTAAAATCGAGTTTTGTCGGTTACTATAACAGGATCAGATCCGAATAAAGCAGAGATTGAAACGTGAACAATTTATACTGAAAATCACAATCACATCGTCTTGTCAGCACAATTCAAAACAGCAGTTTTCGGACGGGTTAACAGGTCGGGTTAACCCTTTGCCCTCGGAGCTATTTTGACTCCAAAAACGAAACATTTTCCTCCTATATTTTTCATGTCATACATACGAAAATGGTGGAACTTACTCGTACAATACTGAAGTGTTTAGTAATTTATTGAACACGAACAAACTTAACCAGTTAACTGTGGAATTTAATTTTAAAAATCCCTCACAGGCGCGGAATTAAAATCAAATAATGACGAGTATACACGTCGAACGCAGAGCAAACGCCGCTATTACAAATTTTACGAAAAAAGTAAAGCAAAATGCGAGAGAATTACATTTTCATTCGTTAAGAAATTAACAATTCATTAACATCAATCGCACCGCAACAGAGATTTGGTCCGACGTGTATACACGTCAAACGTGCTTACCTGGTGAACCCCTTAACGCACAGTTTTTTTGAAAAAAATCAATTTTTGATATACTGCGCTTTTGTTCCATGGAAAAAGGCTATGTTTTATTCTTGAATAAACAAGTGTTATAGCTCACAATCCCATGTAAATGATAAATATCAATAAAACGATTTTTTTTTCTTTGCTTTCACATTGTTATTCTCGATTACATTCGAGTGTGAAAAATTATAGCAGCATAAAATACAACGCCGCTCGAATTATCTTAACTGTGCACAGTTTGGCCTCTCTGTTTAGCGCGCTCGAATGAACTCGAGCGTACAAGCTAAGGGGTTAACACTCTAAAAGATATTTTCAATAACGATACAGCAAATATTAGTGACGCCTTACGGTCGTCGTTCGAGTGCTAAGGGTTAATAGAGCCGCACCTGGTTCCAGTCGTGAGAATGGTCTGTCAATTGAAGCACGAGGCTATTGCGGGGCGAGGGGAGGAGAGGAACAATGCAAACAAGGAGATTCGCAGAAGGAAAGAGCGACGACGTTCTGAACGGCGATTGTAGGAATCTGCACGGCGCGCAGAACGCCCACGCAACTCTTGCTATCTCTGGTTATCCGAGCGAGATCCGTCCCCGTGCTCTCGCTGGCGTTTTGTCAGCGATCGCGCGGCTGTAGCCCTTTCGAATCTCGAGTTTATCGGCGAATCGGAGGTGCGAGTTCTCGCGGGGTGGCTCTCCCTTTGCCAACGAATATTCCCTCGACTCTCCCTCTCTCCCTCGTTCTTTATCTTTCTCTCTCTCTCGCTCTCCCCCCGTTTTTCGTGTTTTTACGATGCTCATTATGCGTCCTCGTCGCCTATCCGATCGACTAACAACGTTTTACAACCGTGCCGTCCTCTTTTTATGCTCCGGGCCGGGACACGACGTTTAAGGCCGGCCAGCCTATCGGCTATCGAATAAAAGTTGCTCCGAGGCGACGCGAATCATAGACACCCTCCCCCCTCCGTGTTCCGTTCCTTTTGTCTTTCGACCGAGAGCGGTTCCTCGCTACCTCCCCCGCGATTTCCTCTCCTCTCTCTCTCTCTCTCTCTCTTCCAGGCGGATCATGTTACGCCGGAGGCCCTCGTTTCGACGTTTCCCTGGGAATCCTCGGTATCGAGCAGAGCCGAGTTTCATGGTTTCTCTCGGAGCAGAGACAGTGTGTGTTCAACCCTCTCGCGGTCGTCGATGCTTCTTTATCGGCAATGCTTCGCGGTCTCGACAATGGCCGTGTTAACCCTTTGCCTGGCATCGTTCCGTATGTGGGACAGGAATTTATTTATTTCGACGTCGTTCCGACTGAGAAACAATCGCGTTGGCACTTGGATTACTATGTAACTCGTATGCGAACTATGCGGTTCTGCGTCCGCATCGAAGAACGAAGGTCACTGTTGATGCGAAATTTTTCCGAGGTTTACGATATTTGCGAAAACGTTGTTCGACTGCGGTATTTAGAGATTTTGTGGCACAAAATAAATGTAAGACTGCGGAGACTCTAGATTTTGCCGTATTCTATTATTATTTGTTGCTTTATATAATTGTCATGTTGCGGTTGACTTGCTTAAATTATTACGAGAGGAAATACACTTTCGTTTAACGCTTGGCTTTCCTACAATCGACTCGAACAGTTTTTATTTCCCGGCAAGATCCGCAGTCTTATATTAATGAACCATTCTCTATAAAATATTTCTCAATGAAATAATACGTATTCTACTTTCTAGTTCCACTTTCATGTATAGCAACGGTGTACACAAAGGGAGCTGGAAATCAAATGGTTTCTGTGTATATTTGTGGCAAGCACGGAATCAATGTTCTTCAAAAACCAAAATGGAGATTAGTTTTTCGGCCCCGTTCGTAGCACACTGAGATTCCCAAAATGGGTCCAGCTGAATTCCAATATTTTTGGACGAAGTATTTTTGGGATCAACCTTTGCATTATCTATATAATCCGAATCCTAATTCCGATAATCCTAGGGATTAACCGAGGCGCCACGAAAAATTGCCACATTTCAAACAATTTTTACCCCACTACGGGGAAAAGAATCGTTACGTTTGCATCTAAGAAATTAATAAAAGAATCGTTACGTTTGCATCTAAGAAATTAATAAAAGAATCGTTACGTTTGCATCTAAGAAATGAATAAACGAATCGTTACGTTTGCATCTAAGAAATTAATAAAAGAATCGTTACGTTTGCATCTAAGAAATTAATAAAAGAATCGTTACGTTTGCATCTAAGAAATGAATAAAAGAATCGTTACGTTTGCATCTAAGAAATGAATAAAAATTCAAGCGTAGTCGGTAGGAGTAACAGCGATGATCTTCATGTGCAAAAATGGATCATTTCCTCGGAGATTCCTTGGAACGGTCGAAGAAACGTCTCAAAGTTGAACCAGCTTGGAGAGTAGAGTGTCAAGTCGGATTCGGCGCGGTTAGGTGATTTTGGAAGCGGATCGATTTTGGATCGGCCTGTACGCGGGATGACCTGTGCCCGATGCGATCTCCTCTGCGATCCTTTCATCAGCCTTGCGAGCGGAGAGACGAATCCCGCGCGCGGCGTTTCGCAACGCGCCGCATTAAAACCGATCCCAGTCCCGCCATTAACACTTATCTCATCGAATCGGCGCGAAACAATGACGAAAAGGAAAACGAACAGCAGCACGGTGGAGCGTCGCGGGTATTTCCATCGATGACGACAGCCGATGCTTGTCGCCGCGCAGGAACACTTCCGCGGGGATCCATCTTCGTTGATCCTCCTCCTCGTATGCAACGTTGCACCGAGTGCAGTGCGCCGGAGCAGTTGCACTGGATCCCGCAAAAAAAAAAAGAAACCGTGCCACGTACGTGAACAATTCTTTTCCGACGACCAAGTACGAGAAGACGACGATACTACAGACTGAAAGAACAAATTTTAAACGGTTGCGATTACCAGACTTTGCTGATTAGATTTTATGCAAAATAAAAAGTGTCGAAGACTAAGTACGAAAAGACATTGGCAACAATAATACAGATTGAAGGAACAAATTTTAAACGGTTGTGATTACTAGACTCCGCTTATTAGACTTTATGCAAAATAAAAAGTGTCGAAGACTAAGTACGAAAAGACAGTTGCAATAATAATACAGATTGAAGGAAAAAATTTTAAACGGTCGTGATTACTAGACTTTGCATATCAGATTTTATACAAAATAAAAAGTGTCGAAGACTAAGTACGAAAAGACATTGGCAACAATAATACAGATTGAAGGAAAAAATTTTGAACGGTCGTGATTACTAGACTTCGCTTATCAGATTTTATGCAAAATAAAAAGTGTCTGTTTGATAGAACACATGAGCTACGTGGACAGACTTCTTTTCTTGATAATTTGATTGATTTGAAAACAGTATGGGAGCGTTATTAAATTCTTTAATGGCAAAAATTATTTCACTGGTGACATTACAAATGATTTTCTTTATTGGTGATATTACTGTTTTTCGTTTACTTATTTTTATCATACACGCATAAGTTTAGTATGCTCGTTCGAAAGGTGATTTCGTCCTGAAACAAATAGGATGGATTTCCAACGCGAAGGAGAAACGGCAAGCCATGAACGTATCAATCATTTCTCCTGTGACACTACGCCTTCCAGGTGACTTTTGAATTCCGAACAAATCTTCGATAAATCATCCGAATAAAATAACAAGAATTTTGCCATTTCTGTGGTCGGTTCGAATACGGAGCTGGATGCAAATCGGCGCAGGTAACGAGTTGCCTCGTCTTTCTCGGTGAACTGGTCGGGAGAGATTTCTCTTTTCGAGGTATAGATCGCCGTTTCCTGGAACCCGGATCGCCAATAGTAGACCGTTGCCAGACAGTCGTTACCCGAAGGGCAGCGGTTTCTAATTACCTGGCGGATTCTCGAGGGCGCGCCGGTAGCAGCCCGGGTTCACGTTACCGTTACCAAGGTACTTTTTCAAGTACCGTTTTTCGGGATCTACCTGGACATCGGGCCCGCCGAACGGTTACGCCGAAGGATGGACGAAAAGGCGGATCGATAACCTCGATCTTTGTCCCGTTCTAGGGTTAACGAAAGCAGATCTTGCGAAATCCCTCTACCTCCACTCACATCGATCCGCTTGCAAACAACGCGGACGTGAATCACCGATGAAACTTTGCACCTTTACAGTTTTGCTGAGTATCTTTGACACGTTTCATCGTCGGATATTCCGGTTTAGGGGATGAAATCACCCCTCGAAGCGGAGCAAACCCTTTTCGAACTGAAACGAAAAGAATGGAGTTCTTTTCGCTGTGCGGAAAAGAATGGTAAACATGAGAATTACAAGATTTCTAGAGAACAATCCCACGGATTTGAAGCTTCTGTTTACGGAAAAAAATGTTCGATGTTATAAGAGCGCGGAGATTTTTTCGACGGGAACGAGATTAGGAAAAGTCTCTCAGCGTAATTTTATTCCGGGAACCTAAACTGATTTTCCAGCGATTATTCTCGGTGAGTGACGCGGCACGGAATCTTGTTGATGCTGTTTCGCTGAATTCTGTAAACGGTGAATAATGCACCGGAAAGCTAGACAAACGGTGTCATCGGGCGTTATACGGAACACGCGACGCAACGGTCCGAGCGAGCGCATCGTCGGCGAAAATTCTTTTTTTTTTTTTGAAATTTCAGACTGCAACCGGTCGAAGCTCGGATGCCTGGTGACGTTTGAGTACTCGCCACCGGGGAAAAGTGGGTCAGACGTGTCCACCGCGGAGGAATGTCAAAAATCAGCATTCGCAATTCGAGCGCGACCGTTACACCGCTCCGATTCATTAGATTACGCGCATCGTCGCGAAATCGTTTTGCAACGGCCCGGCGTTTCCGCGTTTCCGACGCGTATCCAGAACTGGGCCAATCGTCTGTCGCGAATCGGTTTTTCGACAGCTTTTTCTGCCGGCTCGAATTTCCGCAAACCTCGCCACTGTGTCCCCTTTGACGCGAGAGCTCGATTTTCCGGCTCATGACGTCATTTTGCCCGGAGTTTGTTGATTTAGCAAAAAATTGTATCTATAGATTCCGAGATACGGGAGCTACGTGGACGCTAGTTTCTCTTCTTAATCACTTCTGTCTGTTGACAACGATGCGCTCAATTTTATCATTAAACTGCGGATCTGAGTGCAGAATAAAAATCGCTGCATCAGCTGCAAAACACAGTTGTCATTTGGACGCTTGTTACTTTCTTGAATAATCTTCGAGAATTGTAAAATAAATTATAGTGAGGGGGGGTGAAAATTTGCGAATCACTTCAGTCAGTTGACCACGACGCGTTCAATTTTATCATTAAACTGTGGATCTCAGAGCAGAATAAAAATCTTCTGCATCAACTGCAAGACACAGTGACTGTTTAGACCACTTCTTTCTTTCTTGAATTATCTGCGAGAATTGTGAAATAAATTATAGTGAAGGCGGTGAAAATTTGCGAATCACTTCAGTCAGTTGACCACGACGCGTTCAATTTTATCATTAAACTGTGGATCTCAGAGCAAAATAAAAATCTTTTGCATCAACTGCAAGACACAGTGACTGTTTAGACCACTTCTTTCTTTCTTGAATTATTTTCGAGAATTTTAAAATAAATTATAGCGAGGGGGGTGAAAATTTGCGAATCATTTCAGTCAGTTGACCACGACGCGTTCAATTTTATCATTAAACTGTGGACCTCAGAGCAAAATAAAAATCTTTTGCATCAACTGCAAGATACAGTGACAGTTTAGACCACTTCTTTCTTTCTTGAATTATCTGCGAGAATTGTGAAATAAATTATAGTGAAGGGGGTGAAAATTTGCGAATCACTTCAGTCAGTTGACAACGACGCGTTCAATTTTATCATTAAACTGCCGACCTCAGTGCAAAATAAAACTCTTTTGCATTAACTGCAAGACACAGTGACTGTTTAGACCACTTCTTTCTTTCTTGAATAATCTGCGAGAATTTTAAAATAAATTATAGCGAGGGGGGTGAAAATGTGCGACGGTTTAAAATCGATTCCGAGATATGGGAGCTAGGTGGACAATAGTTTCTCTTCTTAATCATTTCAGTCTGTTGTCAACAAGGCGTTGAATTTTACCATTAAATTGCGGATCTGAGTGCAAAATAAAAATCTGGATCAACCGCAAGATACAGCGATCGTTTAGACGCTTGTTACTTTCTTGAATAATCTTCGAAAATTGTAAAATAAATTATATTGGGAGGGGTTGAAATGCTCGACGGTCTAAAATCGATTCTGAGATACGACAGCTACGTGTACACTAGTTTCTCTTCTTAATCATTTCAGTCAGTTGACAACGATGCGCTCAATTTTATCATTAAACTGCGGACCTCAGTGCAAAATAAAAATCTTCTGCATCAACTGCAAGACACAGTGACTGTTTAGACCACTTCTTTCTTTCTTAAATAATCTTCGAGAATTTTAAAATAAATTGTAGCGAGGGGGGTGAAAATGTGCGACGGTCTAAAATCGATTCCGAGATACATGAGCTACGTGGACACTAGTTTCTCTTCTTAATAACTTCGGTGAGTTGACAACGATGCGTTGAATGTCACCATTAAATTGCGGATCTGAGTGCAAAATAAAAATCGCTGCATCAACCGCAAGACACAGTGATCGTTTAGACGCTTGTTACTCTCTCGAATAATCTCCGAAAATTGTGAAATAAATTACAGTGATGGGGATGAAAATGTGCGACGGTCTAAGATCGATTCCGAGCTGGTGCAGGCTGATTCGGGATCGGCATAGTGCAGCGGAGGCGTGTGCGTTCTCGCTCGCGTCGGGAGCGGTTGGATCGCGAAATGTGGGACACTGGCTCGGGTCTAGGCTGAGTTATTCAGATTAATTGTCTTTTAACGTCGTCCGCGAGGCAGAGAGACCGGCCGGTACGGTGCGGGCCGTTCGTACAATGCCAGAGCGGTGACACGGTCTCTCACCGAGGCACCACCGGCCACCGTCTTCTCCTTCTTCTTCCTCTTCTTCTTCGTGGTCCTTTTCTTCTCCGCGCCTTCCCCTCCCCTCGTCTCGCTGCCCCCGTCGGATAGGAACTCGTTTATTTTCATTCGAATCTGTCGCGGCGCATTGAGGAAACGTCGCGCGGAGCCCCCGGAGGATGAACGATGCCGGCTCGAACGGGAGCACAAACAACGGTCCACGGAGCAGAGCGGAGCGGAGCGGAGCGTAGCGGCGCTGGGAACACGTACGACAAGCGCGAAAACGAATCGGTCCGCGACCGATATTTATGGCCCGGCTTTTGACCCCGGGACCAAGCGGAATACAAACGCGAGCGACGCCTTTTCCTCGTCGGCCGAGAGAGCGACAATTGAATCCGTGGCGCACGCCGAGGAAATCAACGACCGGCTGCTTAACCCCGGAAAGACGCCCCGGGATTCTTTCAGCGCGGTTTGCGAGCTCGCGATCCACTTACGCAAGCCCGTTTGCGGAATTTTGCCTGTCGCCGACGCGTTGCCCCCCGATGCGCCTAGGTGCGCCATTGTTTCTCGGCTGAGCGACCATCTCGCAGAGAAATGATTAGCTGAACCTGTTCGATCTCCGAGTATACTTTGGAAATGTTGTCTCGAGCTTTCGAACGAAATGTTTGAAAGCGGATTTTGTGAATTTGTTGGCAGGAATAAGTGCAATTTAACCCTTATCAAACGCCCCAATCAAGGCGCCACGAAAAATGGCTGCACTCTTATTTAACACTTTGAAGAAACCCCCAAAATTCCATAAAGTCAAAGTAAGTTATTTAATGAAATAAAAATGGCGAAAAATTGAATGTATGATACCGAGTAATCCTCCAACTTACAAAAAGTACAATGAATATATCAACGTAGACATTCAGTTTAAAACCTGCACAAATAATTCCGTCACCCAAATATGGGTGACGCGGCGCCGAACGTGTTAAAATAATTTTTACGCTATTCTGGTATCTGAGAAATCCATAAAAATTCCAGTGTTGAAAGTATTAGTTATAGACGTCATCAAATAAAATAAATTGTGCGGAATGGAAATATTCTAGGCCCGAGGAAATGGTTTTAAAGTGCAAAGTGTTGAATCAGAAGAAAGGTTCAAGGGACTTGACACGTTAAGTGCCAAATATCGATCTCGGAGACTCTTACAAAATCAGAGTAATTTAATCAACGAAACCAGAAATAGAAATTTAAAATGGGGATGCTGTCTTAACCCTTTCGAAGTCGGAAGACTCCAATAAAATTCGGTTTATCCGGATTTCTCATAATAACAATGAATTTCTAAACTCAGTCAGAAATCACTGTCAGTCATATGTGACTGACGTGGCTAATCTATTATATTCAGCTTGTTGAAATGATTAAACTAGGAACGAAATGTCCACCTAGCTCCAGTCTGAATTCTCCAGTCTCAAATTCTAGTGCTGATCAAGGCTGCCTCCATCCTTTCTTCGACTTTAAACTGAAACTTTAAACATTCTCTTCAAACAGCCTCTTGCTTTAACAATTCTATCGAGTCGGAGATCATGCAACAGTGTTTTCAAACGGCATAAACATTGTCTCCATTTTGCGTTCGATCTACCCGTTTCGAAAATACGTACGGCAAACGTTGTTTCATAAAAATCACACGACCGAATTTACTTCGATTTCAGGCAATCTCGATGACAATCCTCGTTCGAGGGAATGCATTTAACAATTTCCAGCGGAGGCGTGTTTATAATTTGAATAATGATAAAAATAAGGAAAGTGAATCCGGTGAATTGATGTACGGTGGGTAATGCATAAAAGCTAGTTATGAATATATGAGATCCGAGGTCCGGTTATGAATGTAGTGTGCTGACATGTCGAGGACTTGCAAGGTGCTCCATCCCATCGCTAGCCTGATGCGGGAAGCCGCGTGGGAGTGTTCGATCGAAGCATAACCGGTCACAGTGTCGTCCTTCCAGATCGTGATATCATAACGCTAGGCTGGCAGGACTAGGAAGAGAGGTCTGATATATTGCGGACACCAGAGCCGGAGAGTCCGCGAGACACGGAGACACGGAGGTTCCCCGAGGAAGAGAAAGAGAGAGAGAGAGAGAGAGAGAGAGGGAGAGAGAGAGAGAGGATGGCGGTAGCAGTTGGAAAGATTTGTAGGGACAGGTTCCTGGCTACCTACTCGCAGCTGTTGCGTCCTCCTCGGCTAGGAGAGGAGGAAGAGTTCTCTCGCAGTAGATCTTCTTCTCTCGGAGATCCTCTTCCTCGTCCTGGCGGCGGCGTTGGTCCTCGTCCTCGTCCTCGCACGTGCGCACTCTCTCTCTCTCTCTCTCTCTCTCTGCTCTCTCCTCTCGCACGTTCACCGGTTCCCCGTGAGCACAGGTACACCTACACCCACGGCGCTCCTCGATCCTCGCTCCTCGTTCTACCCACAGCGTCTGCAACCTCTCCTGCCCACGTGATCCTGCCCGGCTAACACACTGCCACACTAACAACCGCCATTCTGCCTCGTAACGGTACATCAAGACCGCTCCTATGCCTTTCGGTACTTTCGGTCGTCGCGTTCTGTCTTACCGTGTCTGTGTCGCCGGCTACGAAAGCTCCGACCGTCAACCCTTCCTCGACCCTTCCCCGATTTTTCGAAACGTCCCAATCCTTTTTTCGGCGAGCCGATTCCTCTATCAATATTCCACTGTTCAGGCAATTCCTCCAAGCCTGAAATCACTGACACACTATTTTAACCCTTCGTGGGCCGATGTGTTCTCTCTCTTTCACCGCAGAACTCAAATCCCCATAGACAGTTCTACCAACCTAGAAAATTCCTCCAAGCTTGAAATCACTGACAAACTATTTTAACACTTCGTGGACCGATGTGTTCTCTCTCTTTCACCGTAAAACTCAAATTCCCCTAGATAGTTCTACCAACGTAGAAAATTCCTCCATTCTTGAAATCACTAACATACTATTTTAACCCTTCGTGGTCCGATGTGTTTTCTCTCTTTCACCACAGAACTCAAATTCCCCTAGATAGTTCTACCAACGTAGAAAATTCCACCAAGCCTGAAATCACTAACATACTATTTTAACCCTCCGTGGGCCGATGTGTTCTCTCCCTTTCACCACAGAACTCAAATCCCCATAGACAGTTCTAGCAACCTAGAAAATTCCTCGAAGCTTGAAATCACTGACAAACTATTTTCACCCTTCGTGGGCCGATGTGTTCTCTCCCTTTCACCACAGAACTCAAATCCCCATAGACAGTTCTACCAACCTAGAAAATTCCTCCAAGCTTGAAATCACTGACAAACTATTTTAACCCTTCGTGGTCCGATGTGTTTTCTCTCTTTCACAGCAGAACTCAAATTCCCCTAGATAGTTCTACCAACGTAGAAAATTCCTCCATTCTTGAAATCACTAACATACTATTTGACCCTTCGTGGTCCGCTGTGTTTCCTCTCTTGTACCGCAGAACTCAAATTCCCCTAGACAGTTCTACCAACGTAGAACAGATAAGAGATAACACAATTTTGCGCACGTACCATGTAATTGTGAGAAAAGTTAAAGTTGGCTTTGGTCTGGGTTACGACAAAGGACAGAGGTTGCTCGGCCACTCATGGACCACGAAAATTGGGTACGATCACAGTAATTTATTAACCCTTTGCGGTCGTATTAAGTTTGTACATGGGTGTCATGTTGGTCGGAATTAATTTTCGTTGAACGAACAGTAATACATAATATGCAAGATTATGAAGGAAAAACAACATTTATCAATTCTTTTTTAAACTTTAGATATATGTAACACAATAATATGTTTTAATTTTATGTTATGTAAAAACTGTATTTCATACTTTTCTTGTCAACTTAATATAATATGAGATCAATATGGTTCTTTGCTGTGGTGGCTGAGAGCAGACACACGACCGCAAAGGGTTAAATAAAATAAAAATTGAAAAGTTGCATGATACGAGAAATACACCGTTGCCCCTCCAGCATTTTTCAGGTTCCGAATAAATTAGCTACACTCCGATGATTGTTGACAGAAAAATTGATACAAATCTGGCCAAACAATTCTGTCCGCCATTTCCGTGGAACGTTCCGCCGAAAGTGTTACCGTGCCGCACCCGGTGCATCTCCGGCCCAAATGTTGAATCGCCTAACATACTGGGACACTGTGCGCAATCGCAGAGAATCGTCGTTTGATCCGGGTTTGCACCGGGCCGCGACTGTCGCCCGTTTCGTAGAGGTCTTCGACTCCTTTCACTGTTTTCTTTCCTCGTTGTCCGCTTTCTCCGGCGTGTCGGTCCTCGGGTGTCTTCCGCGAGCTGTTTCTCGTCTCCGTCGATCCTTCCTCGTGTTCGAGCCTTTTTGTGCCGGCGGCGTCGACGGAACGTTGGCGAGCCAGGGGCAAGCCAGCGGCGTCGCGACGCGGATCAACGTCCGCGCTGTGTGGGCAGCGTCATAACGTGACACACGAACACGTGCGCACCGACCGTGTAAAAAGACTGTCGCGCGAGCTGCCAGCGATAGCCGGTCGCAGAAGAACGAGATTAGAAAGACAGCGGAATGCTCGCGCTCGCTTTTCCTCCGCTGCGAGCCTGCTCGACGCGCGTCCCCGCCGAGCTGCCAGCCCCCGATTGTTGTAAACATTGAACGAAAGAAAATCGCGGAAGATGCAATTCAAACCTCCAAGACTTCGATTTGATCAGTCTTTTAATCTTTTCTTTTGCGCCTCACCGGGTTTCTATTTTACAGTTCTTTTGAAGTAATACAAACGCTTTCGTAGGAACTCAGCTTCAATCAATTTGCCGATCAATTTGTCAATTTTTAGGTTGAGAAAGCTGCGCTCGTCCCCGCCGAGCTGCCAGCTCCCAATTGTTGTAAACATTGAACAAACGAAAATCGCGGAAGATGGAATGCACACCTCCAAGATTTTGATTTGATCAGTCTTTTAATTTTTTATCAATTTTTTAATCTTTTCTTTTGCCCCTCACCAAGCTTCTATTTCCTACAGTTCTTGAAGTGGTAAAAATGCTTTCGTAGGAACTCAGCTTCTATCAATTTGTCAATTTTTAGGTTCAGAAGGCTGCGCTCGTCCCCGCCGAGCTGCCAGCTCCCAATTGTTGTAAACATTGAACGAACGAAAATCGCGGAAGATGGAATGCACTCCTCCAAGATTTTGATTTGATCAGTCTTTTAATCTTTTAACAATTTTTTAATCTTTTCTTTTGCCCCTCACCAAGCTTCTATTTCCTACAGTTCTTTTGAAGTAATACAAACGCTTTCGTAGGAACTCAGCTTCAACCAATTTGCCGATCAATTTGTCAATTTTTGCGTTCAGAAGGCTGCGCGCGTCACGCTTTGTGTGCTCGGTGACGTTACATAAATTGTTTCGATCTCGAGTGTGTTTTATGGACATCGGTGCGGCAATCGACATAGTTAAAATGAGCTCCGAGTCCTAAGCTTTGAAAGCTCGATTTCGGCCGTAAACGTGGCTTTCGAGGTTTGAACCTTGAGCTGTGAGAACTGGAGGCAACCCTTCAACGCTTCAGCTTGAAACTCGAAGACCTCGAGGAGGTCTTCTGTATTGCCAGGATGCGTTTGAATATTGCAATATGTGTACACAGCCTAGATGCGACGTACACATAGAATTGTTGTCTATCTCTTTTTCCTATTGGAACGCCATGAGCGCCGAGAGCTGAACCTTGAAGCTTCGAGTCTTAAAGCTTTGAAAGCTAAGCGTTATATATTAGGGCGTCCCATAAGTTCGTGCCGTGGATATGTTTATATTATTCACCATTGAAAAGTATTTTAATGAAGAACCACAGCAATTTTACAGTGACGGTATGATGTCTTTGCCAAAAAGGCCAGGAGAGGTTGTGGAATGAAAGAGTGATTACATATTTTACTTTTAGAAATAAATGGTACAAGAGTAATCGGCACGAACTTATGGAACGACCTAATAATTGTAGACTCAGAAACTTAGTCTTTAAGACCGAGCTTTGGAGCTTCGAAGACTCGAGCTTTATGCGACCCCGAATCAACGTGTCAACGCAGGGATGGATCTGCAATTCGATCTGTTACGATTAGGCCGATATTAGCAGGTTGGTTTTTTCTTTTCGGGGGGGGGGGGGGAGGAGCTAAGAGCGTCGATTTCCGGAATGTCGCTCGTTAATCCGGCCCAGCCAAAATACAGCTTGCGGCGTGGCGGGTGTACGTGCCCGTGTTGAAAACAATTCAGAAAATCTGCTAAGCACGGTTCCCGGTAAAGCGCCGCGACGCTGGGGCCGCTCGACGACCAAACACGCGGTCCACGGTCCGCGTCATCGAATCGTCGAACGTGTCCAAAAATATTCGAGGGCCAGACACGCCCCTCCCCTCCCCTCCCCTCCTCCTCCCCCTCCCTCCCTCCTGGGGAACGTCGCCGACGTTGTCGCGAAACCGACGGATCCTACCAACGCGACGATACGCTGCCTCGAAAAGGAAATCGCTGTGCAAAAATCTTCGATACGACTTCCTACCGTCGATATCTCGAAACTGTAACACACCTTCGCCACCAACACATTATCCACCGTTCGTTGTACGCCTTCGTTACCAACACATTATTCACTCATTATTTCGTAATCTTTGACAATCTACAAAACTCCTCCAAAATCAAAGTAATTTAATCATTGTGACGGAAACTACTTTGATTCAGCTTATCATAGGGATTCTATGCGGACTCTCTCAGATTTTTCAGATTTTTGTCAAAGTTCGGTTCGAGCTGCTGTATTGTGAACAAATTTGTATTGTGAAAAGTGAAAGTATTGTGGCAGTCCACGTGTTAACGTGCCCTTCAACAGAAAGTTCAAATTCGTAGTTTGAAGCCTCCTTTGAGCAGAATTATTTGAAATCTTATTAGCCACCCGGTGTAGATGTAATGTTCAAATGTTTTAGGAAACGTGTAAAAAATTTTGCAGAAAGCTATGGAATCTAGAAATATTAGAAGAAGAGTATAAATAATAAAATTGACTTGACTGAGGACGCGTTGACCAATAAAACTTGACTAAAAACTCGTTAAAGAGCCCTAGGTGCGCAAAGGGCCTAGAGTTGGTCGCGGCGGCGATTTTGTCCGCTCGATTAGGACACTCGGTTAGGACATAGTTCTCTCGAGGTGCTCGCAACCTTCAGCCGCGTTCTCGTTTTCCGTGGCTCTCCATGAAACGACGTGTACGCGTAAAAAAAAGACTTTTCTCGACGGGACAAGAACAGATTTTGCCGGGCGAGCTAATTGCCGGTTCTGCGAAGGGAATCGATTTCTCCTCGCGGCGATTTTTCGTCGCGCGACCACGCTAAAAATCGAACCGTTCGAACGAGCGCATAGTGCATCGGTGCGCCTGTGCCCGCGTGCGTGTTGCCGCGGCACTCGCGTGTGCGTGCCGCGAGTACTTTCACATGGAGGTGAACAACACGCCGCGGTATCCAGGCCAGGGGTGGCCAACCACTCCTGTTCCACCGAAGATACCAACACTATCGCACGAGCCGACGCTAAGCGACGCTAAGAGACGCTAAGCGTCGCGCCGCAACGCAACGCGACACCTCTCTTTTCGATGACCGAGCGCGGCTCGCCTTTTTCTTCGTTTTGCGCTATCTAATCCCGCCTCTTCTTCGTGGAAATTCGATCCCAACTTGGAATCTTGATAAACGCTTCATACAAAATCGGAGGAAGAAATTCTACATTTTTTAAGCACCTGCAATTTTTTTTTTTTTTTGGAGAGCAGATGCTGCGCAAAAGTTCTCGGATCGTGTTTGTAATTTTTCCAAACATACGGCAAAATTGTCGAATAAAATCGCTTCATGCGAGGCTCGTTTTTGGGAAAGTCGAGTCGCCAAATTCGAAGTAGAAATGGCAAGTCAGTGTCAGACACTTTAACCAGTTAGCTGTTGCCACCTCTTTGAAAAATGTGTACCTAAGTTGCGTCGCAAAAATTAACCGCTGTTTGAATTGTAGCTGTATTGACGAGTATACACGTCATGACACAAAATATTGCCATTTCTTCGTGACGAGTATACTCGTCGAAACAGCTATAATTCAAACAGCGGTTAATTTTAAAAGTTAACTGGTTAAGGCTCATGCAGATTCGAGCGAAAGAATTTCTGCGAATTAATCATCGGCCGGGGTGGATCATTCTTGTAGTTACATAATTGTGGGTGTTTAGAACTGCTTTGTTTATCAATTTCTTGAAAACACATTTTTCAAGTGATCTCAACGCGACAACTGCTCAATTCATTCATTCGAAGGATCAATCAGTGTGACACCAAAAGAGACGTGTTGAAGACGTTGATAAATCGTGTAAGGATAGACTGGAGTATGCTTCGAAGATCTACGAATGCACCGATGAAAGGGCCATTGTGAACGAAGTTGACGAAACGACGGGCGGGGAACGGTATCGAGGGATCGAGAGTAATCCGGGTAATTCGCTTTGAAATCCTGATCGAGCCCGATCCAGCGAGATGATCCCAGTGACGTTCCATAGGAGGAACGTCGAACGGGCAGAGGGGGGCCGTTGATCGTTGCTAAGGAAGGAAGGTTATCGTGCTCGATCCCAAGGATCTCGGTTGGCTAACGTCGGCCTGGATCGCAGCACCGATGATCCCGGCCCCCCTGCTGTCGCACGGTGATCCGAGAGATAGCTGCCAGCTGGACGAAAACTATACTTTTATGTTTCTCGAAACT
The DNA here is from genome assembly GCF_050948215.1 of Halictus rubicundus. Taxonomy (NCBI): domain Eukaryota; kingdom Metazoa; phylum Arthropoda; class Insecta; order Hymenoptera; family Halictidae; genus Halictus; species Halictus rubicundus. Next base: position 12,762,085 of record NC_135160.1, read on the forward strand.
GAATTAAATTCGAAGGAACCGGTATGCCTCTTCTCGTCGCTGTTCTTATCACGACAGAAAATTATAGTGACCAATGCCGTCTTTCGAGTGGTTCGAAAAACCACCGTGACCGTTTACGATTTCATGCGAGAAATCAGTATACTTATATCACGGAATGCTGCGGTAATCTGCAGATTTTTGTACAAAATAGAAATTGTCGCGGTCAATTTTAAGACTGCAAAGTTCACAAGTCGAGGAAAATTTGGTTCCATCGTCTTTGCAAGTTAGAACAGTGATCTCTCGATATATGTCGCCAAGGCCTGGACGATAAACGTCGCGGAGTTATCCCCACTAGCGCGGAGTATAGTCCGCGAGGAACCACGGCTCGGGTATGTCTCCTGGACGATACATGACGCTGGCAAGTGTTGTCGACATATATCGAGAATTCGCTGTATTTCACGAATCCATTTTTGTCATAAATGCATAGCAGTTGTTCGCTCACAGGGAAACAGCGTTAACCCTTAAAAGTGCATAGGTAAACTAAATATTAGGAACATGAATGCATACCTAATTCCTTGGTAACTTTGATTACAGCAACAATGATTTATTTCTGTAAAGACATTAAACATAACCAAAAATATTGACGGAAGCAAATAGCTGAACTCTCAGTTGACGAATGGCGCGGCTAAAAATGTTAACAGAAAACCCAACACCGGGGTCCTTTGCGGACCCCGCTCGTGCAATTTAAGGGTTAACACAGTTTGTCCGAGGTCGACATTTCGGGCGAGCATGATCGAAAGACCGCGTCGTCGCTGGCACCGTTGCGGCCCGTTTCAATCTGCGACGCGCAGCAACGATAACGAGACACACCGGTCCAGGTGAAAAGAGAGTGGAGTGTCACGTTCTTTATCATTGCGAAAGGTCGAGGCAGCCGCGTCGAGAGGCACGCGAGGAATGCAGCTACGTAAATCGCGGGTCCCGTCGACTCGAACCGGCATCGTCTGCTGAAATCTTCGTCGTCTAGCGAGGAGAACGACCCTAACAGCCGTGTCACATTTGTTCCTCCAGCCTCTCCCAGGCTTCTCTTTGCATCCGAACCCCTTGCGCTACAATTTATTTTACGATTACTGGACTGCCGATCTTTATGCGAAATAAGAAAATGTTTGCATCAGTTGCAAGACTGATTTTTCTTCTCTTAATCACTTTATTAAGTTGAAACCAATACGATGATGTCCTGAAATCTTTTCAGTATTTGCCTCTGCTTGAAATTGTGGTTACCCATTTTTGTCATAAACGCACAAAATCCGCAGTATATTGTTTACCATGATCAGAACTTCTTTGATCCCTACAATCTACCAGGAGAAATAGAAAATTTATATTTATTGTATAACCACGTGTTCGTTTTAATTTAAAGAGGATTAATAATATACATATTTAGAACATTCTGTTCGAAGTATTCATCGCGAGTCTGACGCCATGTTATAGTATAAGGGGTTCATTTCCTTCTTCAACAATGAAGTTTTAATGACTGTTCAACAACTATTCAATAACTACACTGCTTTTATGTATTTGCGACAAAACTGGAGGATAAAACTGTTGTATTATTTTCAACCCATTAAAATTGTTATTAAAAGCGGATGTATAGCCCCTGTGTCTTTCAATTAAGTCACACGATTTTTATTTTGCATTAATATCCACAGTCTACTTTTGCAGATGACGTGACGTAGAACTACCATTGAACAAAAAAAAAAAAAAAGAAAACAGAACGCATTCGAATAAAAGTGTATTTATAAATCCAAAAAATGCCCTCTACACTATAAAAGGCTGTTATGTGCCTTTTCGTATTCTTGTTTGCGATTGAACCCTTCGAGAAAATTTTGCGAAAAATGTTGCTTCGAAAAATATGCTGCCTTCGACACAAACAAATTTGTTTGATGTAATTTGAGAATTTTTCCATGGGTCCACCGTGCCTATTACTCCCATCACACAAAATTAGAAACCGAAGAGCTGGAGTTATAAGAGTTATAAGAGTTGAAATTATCACGAAGGGTTACTTTTCGCCTGGAAATCAGCACAGAACTGATCAGCGTAGAATTCGGAAGGTCGGCGAGCATTTATCGAAAAGAACGCGAACCGGGCGCATCGAGAATCGATCGTAGGTTTGGGGAAATCGATCGCGACGGCGGGGGAACGCGTCCCGACGACGAGTTTTCCCGGGGAACTCGCCGGAAAGCGGATTCCGATGGCGTTATCGCGCGAAACAAGCGAGAGTGACATAAAGGGGCGCGCGGGTGTGGGTGTAGACGATTCTATCTAAGTACGAGGGGGCAATGCACCGTGCATGCACGACGACCGAGGAGAGAGAGAGAGAGAGAGAGAGAGACTTGCATCACTTAGGCTCGCTCCTTAAGGCTACCCCGGTCTTGTTCGGTATGCTGACGCCGTGCGCGGCGTCGTTAAATTGACGTCCGCACCTGCGCGAGCCCTGCGTCTCTCCTTCGAACGACACAAATCCGTTCCCACACTTTCTGCGAATCGATCGCTCGCACTCGAAACTTTCAATCCACGGAAATCCAGCTGCCCGTCTCGCCTCCGCGAAATCTCTTTCTGCAAATCCGCCGGAAAGTCGCGGAAATTACAAAACTGCCATCAAAGGCTCTTTAAAAGAGAACAACTCATTCAAAAATGCATCGGTCCGCTTGGATCTATTCGAGAAGCTAGAACAGTTAATTTATAATCTGCTGGATAATAGATTTTAACTTCCTGCCAGCATTAATTGCCGGAAACTCCTCAGGAAATACATACTATGCTGACGATGGATTTTTACCATTTTTTATTGGGGCCCATATTCAAAATTTTTGGAACCTAACCCAGACCACATTATAGAGGCTCGTAGACGAACAAGGTCTCCCCGTAATTTTGTCACGTTCTCTCTTCTTTGCGAACCGTATTATAGAGATTCATGAATTGCTCCAAAAGTGTCCCTTTCTTCGCTATATCTCGTTCATAATAATCTCGTTAAAATTCGAAAGATTCGCGAATGAACAAGGTTTGCAATTTTCGCGAACAGGGGCCACGTTCTTTTCTGAATCAAAGAGATCGACGAACGAGCAAGGTTCCCGAAGAGTGTTATGAACTTTGCTAAAGGTTCGGCAGCATAATCGCGAGCAGAGTTTCCAATTTGGTCGGGACCCGGAGGTTTACCTATCGACAAGGGTTGCCGGGCGCAAGAACAACGACCTGCTCAAGATGTCTGCACACAGCTCCGACCAACCTGACCCGGATCCCGTTTAGTTTTTCCCCCGCCCCCGACGCCGAAATATTAATATCCGGTTATCGATCAGCGAGAGCTTCCTTCGAGGCTGGCCCGTTAACGACGCCGAACTTTTTGGCAGCCGTTTCAGCCCCATAAAGCCTGGCCATAAAAGTTGCAACGGTGCACCGAGTTTATGCCGCTCCGGCGCATAACCTGTCCCACTGACGCGGAAGTTGCTCCCAATTACGAGCGTGCGTCGGCCACGATTTCGCGGGAAGTTCGTTTCCCCTGAAATCGACCGTTATTAAGAAATTAACTCGCCGAGAAAAAACCTTTTCTTCTTCTGCGAAAAGAAGAACCGAAAAACAACAGATCATTCCAATTTTCTCGACGCGCCTCGTTCGGTCGCGATGCAAATTTGTAGAAACGAACGGCAGGCCGATTCTGCCGATTCGAATCTTTGTCCTCTTTCGAAGAGCGTACGGACATGCGTCCAATCCGTAATTCGAGAGTGATGCAATTGGCAGAGGCGCTAGCGCAAACGCGAACGCGCAGCGAGGAGTCGCCGGTGGAGACATGGAATGGCAGCGAACGGCAGGGAATGGCCGAATTTTTCCGCGATCGTGGCAGAAGCCGTGAACCGAGACGTTTTATCGTGGAATACAATGAACGGCTTATTCCTCGATCGCCGCTCGCGCTGGGCTTCCCACACGCCGCGCCGGCAAATATTGAAGCTCTCCCAACCGATAAGACTTTTGCAGACTGCAGAACAGCTCGAGCAAACGTACCCCTGCAAAAGTCTCGCCGATTCTTTTCCTATACTTCATACTCGATCGATGTCTGGCCTCTCCGTCTACGTACCACGCGTGGATAACAATCCAAAAGTCGTTGATCGGACTGCGAAATCGGATGCAGAACTGTTCCCGGTATTGGACAGCTATTTTTCAGGAGTTTGGCGAAAGTTTGATCGGTCAGAAATACGAAGAAAAATGCAGCACAGTCGTCTTCGATAGTTTATCCGAACGAACTTAAGTCGAATCGAGTCGAATCAAGTCGAATTAAGTTCAATCAAGTTAATTACACACTCATCAGTGAATTTTGAGTGAACTAAAGTTGAATCGAGTCGAGTCAAGTTGATGCACATTCATGAGTGGACTCAAAGAAAGTAAATATGTATTTGTCCAAATGAACTTAAGTCGAATCAAGTCGAATCAATTCGAATTAAGTTCAATCAAGTTCATACACATTCATCAGTGGATTTTGAATGAACTAAAGTTGAATCTAGTTGAGTCAAGTTGATGCACATTCATGAGTGGACTCAAAGAATGTAAATATGCATTTCTCCAAATGAACTTACGTCGAAACAAGTTGAATCAAGTCGAATCTAGTCGAATCCAGCCGAAGCAAGTCAAATCCAGTTCATACACATTCATCAGTGGATTCAAGCAAATATGTACTTATCCAAACGAACTAAAGTTGAATCAAGTCGACTCAAGTTGATGCAAATTCATGAGTGGCTTCGAGGAAAGTAAATATGTATTTGTACAAATGAACTTAAGTCGAATCAAGTCGAGTCAAGCGGAATTAAGTAGGATCAAGTTCATACACATTCATCAGTGGATTCGGAATGAACTTAAGTCGAATCAAGTCGAGTCAAGCGGAATTAAGTAGGATCAAGTTCATACACATTCATCAGTGGATTCGGAATGAACTAAAGTTGAATCAAGTCGAGTCAAGTTGATGCACATTCATGAGTGGACTCAAAGAAAGTAAATATGTATTTGTCCAAATAAACTTACGTCGAATCAAGTGGAATCAAGTGGAATTAAGTTCATACACATTCGTCAGTGGATTCAAGTAAATATGTACTTATTAAAACGAACTAAAGTTGAATCGAGTCGAGTCAAGTCGGTGCACATTCATGAGTGGACTCGAGGAAAGTTAATATGTATTTGTCCCAATGAACTTACGTCGAATCAAGTCGAATCAAGTCGAATTAAGTTCATACACATTCATCAGCGGATTCAAGTAAATATGTACTTGTCCAAACGAACTGAAGTTGAATCAAGTCGAGTCAAGTCGATGCAAATTCATGAGTGGATTCAAGGAAAGTAAATATGTGCTTGTCCAAATGAACTTAAGTCGAATCAAGTCGAATCAAGTTGCTAGACATTCATCAGTGTATTCGAGAAATGCGAAGAAAAATGCAGGACACTCGTCTCTGATAGTTCGGGGGTTAAAAACAATCTTATATCACACTATTTTAGATTAAACCAACTCATTTTTGCCGTAGATGCATAAAATCCGACAGTCTACTAATTATGCTATGCTATTTATTGCACACTTTTCTATTCTTTATTCTGGAGTTCTGAGAAGAAGTCCGTCTGTGAAAATTTTGTAGGACAATGTGCGCGATGTATGAACCGTCTGAGCGCAAAGACGACGCGCGACACGGCGAACGTCAAAACAATGATTGCAACAGTCCCCGGCAAGAAACGCTCGGGAGTAGTAGTGTGTGCAGCTTCTGCGTCAATCGGGACAGATTGCAGAGAATTTTCTGCGTCGAACGGTACGGCACAGAGGACAATGATCCGACGTGTAAAATCACGAAGGAGGCACGGTGTGATTGCGTAGCGAGGCGCGGTGACGCACGGTTATTGAAAGATGCAAATGTGCAGTTTCTGCGAGCGCGAGCGCGAGCGCGAACGTTCGCCGTTGCGCGCGTTGCGCGTTGCACAGGCCACACAGGCGCAGCTCGGCACACGGTCGTCCTACTTTTCGTTCGCGGTCGGAATTTTATTCGCGGCCTTTTGCCGCGCGCGGAGGTGAGACACACACCGCGGCTCGGGCTCGGGCTCGGAGACGGTATGTCGCGTCCCCTTGATACGGTAAACCGAGTGAACTTTGCCGCACGCCGACACTATTTGCGGTGAAACGCAACACTCGGCCGACACTCGACGCCGTGGACACCGGACGCCAATGGGATCGCCGCGTTACGCAGACTTTGCGCTCGATGCCCGCGAAATTCGGAAGTGGCACCACCCGGTACATCTACCGAATCATTTTTGTTCGTTCGATCTACTCACGATTTTTAGTATTCGTCCTTTACAGGACAAAGGAAACCCCAGTGACTCCATCGGACCCAGTACAATAATTTTTCCTTCTTCCAAAATGAAGGAAACAGTAGCTCCAGAAAGTATTGGCACGTCTGCACGTCCCTGGTGTCTTAGAGGCACAGTTTCCGCGGATATTCAGCAATCATCGCGCTGATGCATCAACGAAAGCCGGCATTCAAGTAGTCCAACTTGATCGGTTCTCCTCGGCCCGACCCGACCCGACCCGACCCGACCCGAACCCGGCTCCATGAATTCCCAGACTTTCCAAAGCTGGAAATGTCAGGAGGCGGCTGCGGCAACCTTTGTCGTGAAACGCGCGAATATGCCAGTGACAGAAGATAATTGGCGGTTTGATCGGTCCCCGTTGCCGGTTCTCGTCCCGCGCCGTTCGTTATTTCGATCCACGGATCGAACTCACGGGAAGATCGAGCGGCGTATCTACCTTGGGCAACACAGCCACTCGACTTGCCGTGCCGGGAATCGTAATGGTTCGACGCCGAGGCGAGGTGTACGCGCCGCTCTTATCTGTTATTCATTCCATTAACGGTAATGCACGATAATCATTTTAAGAAAGTGATTTCTCTATCCGAGGGCGTTAATGAATCATAAATCAGCGTCTGCGAGAAGCGTACCGCGGTCGCGAGGGGAGTTGGGAAACTGCTGCGCCAAAATGGCGACGAAACTTTTACCATTCTCTTAGGAAAACCCCATAATTTTTACGTTTGTCTGCATTTTTCCTGTCGACGTTCTTCTATCAATACAATTTTTTTAAATTGTCCAATTTGTGAATCCTTTAGACTGTCGATTTGTTGTTAGGTTCTGATAGTTTATCCGAATGAACTAAAGTTAATGCGCGTCAGTGGATTCGAGGGAAGTAAATGTGTGCTTGTCCAAATGAACTTAAGTCGAATCAAGTCGAATCAAGTCGAATTAAGTTCAATCAAGTTAATTACACACTCATCAGTGGATTCCGAATGAACTAAAGTTGAATCGAGTCGAGCCAAGTTGATGCACATTCATGAGTGGACTCGAGGAAAGTAAATATTTATTTGTCCAAATGAACTTACGTCGAATCAAGTCGAGTCAAGTGGAATCAAGTTCAATCAAGTTCATACACATTCATCAGTGGATTCCGAATGAACTAAAGTTGAATCGAGTCGAGTCATGTTGATGCACATTCATGAGTGGACTCGAGGAAAGTAAATATGTATTTGTCCAAATGAACTTACATCGAATCAAGTCGAATTAAGGTCACACACAGTCATCAGGTCGCGAGGGGTGTTGGGAAACAGCTGCGCCAAAATGGCGACTAAACTTTTAGCATTCTCTTCAGAGAACCACATAATTTTTACGTATGTCTGCATTTTTCCTGTCGACATTCTTCTATTGATACACTTTTTTAAATTGTCCAATTTGTGAATCCTTTAGACTGTCGATTTGTTGTTAGGTTAGTTAAGATTGCTATCGATCTTCTCGACAATTGACTTGTTTTTAATGACCACATGAATAGCTGATGAGTGTAGCATAAAGAAAAGGTTTCTTTTTCAACGTTCTTAAACATTTAAAGGATCTTCCAACGGAACTGTGGAATGAAAAAGGACAAGCAGAAGGTGAGAAATAATGGGGACGAAGGTCGATGGAAAATATGCTTATTAAGGAATGTTTTAATTGCGCGGGAACAACGCGAGCAGAGAAAGAGAGGCAAAATCGAGGCGAGCTCCGAGGATAATCGAAAGATAATTAGAAGCAAGAGAGGGCGAACAATCGGTCGCGACCCACGGATCAATTCGAGCCGAAGACGCGGGGATCCGAAGTGTAACAGTGTGCACGATTCGAACCGCATAATTAAAAACGCCAACGCCCTCGACGAATCAATAATCCAGCATCGCCATAATGGACGACGGCCGTGTCATTATACTGTCAGATTGAAAGAGGAATAGCGATGGAAATGGAACACGCTGTAAACCGCGCATGGAGAAAAATCCTGATTCGAAAAACACCAGAGAGAACTTTTTCGAAATCGACTGAAAAATACCCGGGAAAATTGGTGCGTTGATATTACAGTGTGTGCTTGAATAAAGTATGTCGAATCATTTCCCATAGAAGCATAACCTCGATAATCCCAAAATAAAGAATAGAAATCTTAATTTAAAAATAAGAAGAAGACCTGTAGTCAAATTAACAGTCAATTTTGTTTGAAGTGTACTTGTTGCGCGTGAAGTTCCTAGACTGTATCCAGAAGTACCTAACCCAGACTGTACTCTGACGTGTTTGGATAAACGATAGTTCTTCGTTCTGCGAGCCACAGTTTTTTCGCAACCGATAGTGGGGGAATGAACAGAGGAGAAAAAAAAAAGAAGGAAGGATCAGTCGGATGGCATTCCTTTTCGATTACCTTGGCACAGATCCTTTCGTTGGAACCGCCAGGTCAGACCGTGTACCGTCGCATTCAAATTTCCCTCGTGGACGAACTCGGTTATGCATAAATAAAAGGCCACACGGTGCATTCCTTAAGGTCAGTAACATCGGTCCCATCTAAATCGATCGATTCAATCTTCTCCCTTTTTCTTCGAGCCGAATGAACTCGAAACTCGATTCGATCCCAACGAGCTCGATATTCGATTCAACTGGAATCGAATACTGGCCAAGTGAACTTCGAATAGATTGTTCGTTCAAATAAAGAATTACAAAATAAAGTCAAAATACATCGGTTCCATGAATCGAGTCGAGTACGAATGTAAACCCAGTCGAATTGTGTCCAGTTGAACGCAGTAGAATACAACCCAATAATTCAGACAATGCTGGGTCATCTGTATCCGAACGAATTTCAAAGGAATCTAGTCGAATCAAGTTAATGCTCATCCAGTCGATAATACTTTGAATCAAGTCGAATCAATTTCATACACATTCGTCAGTGGATTCCGAATGAAATAAAGTTGAATCGAGTCGAGTCAAGTTGATGCACATTCATGAGCGAATTCAAGGAAAGTAAATATGTGCTTGTCGAAATGAACTTAAGTCGAATCAAGTCGAATCCAGTCCATACACATGCACCAGTCGATTCAAGGAAATATGTACTTATCCAAACCAACTAAAGTCGAATCAAGTCGAATTCAGTTCATACACATTCACCAGTCGATTCAAGTAAATATGTACTTATCCAAACGAACTAAAGTTGAATCGAGTCGAGTCAAATTGATGTACATTGATAAGTGGACTCAAGGATACTAAATATGTGCTTGTCCAAATGAACTTAAGTTGAACTAAGTCGAATCAAGTCGAATCCAGTTCATACACATTCACCAGTCGACTCAAGTAAATACGCGATTATCCAAACGAACTAAAGTTGAATCAAGTCGAGTCAAGCTGATGTACATTCATGAGTGGACTCAAGGAAAGTAAATATGTGCTTTTCCAAATGAACTTGAGTCGAATCAAGTTGAATCCAGTTGAATCAAGTCGAACCCAGTCGAATCCAGTTCATACACGTTCACCAGTCGATTCAAGTAAATATGCGATTATCCAAACGAACTAAAGTTGAATCAAGTCGAGTCAAGTTGATGCATATTGATGAGTGCATTCAAGGAAAGTAACTATGTGCTTGTCCAAATGAACTTAAGTCGGTTCAAGTCGAGTCAAGTTGACGCAATTCAGGATCGTATTCAAGGCAAGTAAATATATGCTTGTCCAAATGAACTTAACTCGAATCAAGTCGAACCAAGTTGCTAGACATTCATCAGTGGATTCAAGTGAATACGTATTTATCCGAGTGAACTAAAGTTGAATCAAAGCGTTAATGGGAAAAAGTAAATGTCGAGAAGAAAGGCAATGAAGAGTGAAATTTAAAATAATTTAAATTAAAAAATGGAACAAACCACCCATGAAGAGGTTTGAGGAGTGTGATAAATAAAAGGGCCAAGAATGGTTACTGATCGTACAATCGTCCTGGAGGGTTGGCAATCTCAGCGATACAGCGAACCCAAACAGCCACAGGGTAAAGGTGGTTGTTCGATAATTGGGAAACGCGTCGCCTAAGTTGCACAGGATGAGGGAGAGCAGCAGCAGCAGCAGCAGCAGCAGTAGCAGCAGCCGCGCTCCAGATCTAAATTTCTGGCTGCGGCGGGCAGGGTCGTTGCACCCGGTTCACGGGTCGAACCGATGAGCGAATTCGAGAGATCGAGGGGGGTTCTCCTCCCGGTTCGGCGCGGCTCTGCTCCGCTCTGCTCCGCTCTGCTCCGAGCGACGCAAAGCGGCGCGGCGTCCGGCGAGCTTGCGGAGAAGGGTGATGGGTGGTAGGCAGAGGTTGATGCCCGGGTTTACTTCCTAGTCTGGTTGCCTGTATCGACCGGATAGCGTCCCGACGTCTATAGCACGCCGCGCCGCGCTCCTCTGTCCGAGTCGATCCTCCTCCTCCTCCTCCTCCTCCTGCTCTAGCCCGCCTCCTCTCCTCTTCAGCATGTTCACCCCCGCGACTTCGACGTTCCACCGAAGAAATTTGATTCCCGCTTCCGTCCCCGTCTTCGTGATAGACTGGGGCTGAAAGTCCTCCGGCGATGTCCCGGCTTCGACTCTTCGTAAACAATCCGTTGAACCTTGCAGTGGACAATCAACCCTTCGACAACACGGTTAATTTCAATCTGTGTCGAAACTTAGAAGCATTAACATAAACATTTTCTATCTGAATCGCAACAAACTCGAGTGAAAGAGAAATTTATTTTCTTTCTTAACCCCTTGCACAATATGTAGAACTTGCTAAATATTGTTAATTCCCTTTTGACTTGAAATGAAATGATATTTTATCGTGGTCAATAATTAGGAGAATACGCGAGTGTACAATAAATATACATTTTCTCGTTTGTCTAGCATTGTTAACATCGAAAAAGTTCTAGTCGTTGTAATTGTATATTAAAATAGTATAACAGTATTTTTGAATTTTTCTAATGTTTCTAATGTTAATGGCGGGTGACATGTGATTTTACTATTTGTGAGAAAGCCTCTGAGCCTCTGTCTTCTTCACTCTTTCGCAGAAGAAACGACGTGCAGTGCCTTCTGTCGATACCGTGCATCAAAGAGAATTTTTGTCGGACGAACATTCTGAATTTCGGCAGCGTTCTTTTGTTTATTAAATTTTACGCTGCACGGAGAGCCGGTTATAAAGTCGTTCCCAAGGCGTCCATCCCGTTCTCCCAGGAAACGCGTCATTTTCTCGGCCGGGTACGTGTTCCCCGGCGCAAGAAACAGCAAAAGGATTAAGTCGATTAATCTTTTTGAATGTCCGTCCCGGTGAGAGGACCGCGAAAATTGCTTCCCGTAAAAGTTGACCCGAAATCCCGCGAAATGGAATAAAAAGGCGAAACAGTTAGCCAGCTGTGTTGGCCGCAAGGTTTTCGCCACCGCAATGGGACACGGTCGGGCCGCCGTTTCCGTGTTCCCCCACGGGTACGGTGTGCCTTCGGTAATTTCGGGCGTCGTTTGATTCGCGGTGCAAAACGGAAACCCTTTATTGTGCTCTCCGCAACAAAAAAGAAAGGAAGAAAAAAAAAAGAAACCGGCGCGAGGGAAAAAGGAGAGAAAAGACGAAATTTCGAGAGACCGTCAATTACCGGGCAGGGCCCGAGATGTAACGCTCCGACGCAGTGTCCGAAATTGAAGCGAAGATTGACATCCAACCGCTGTGTTGTGTACGCAACTTTCGCAGAAACTTTACCGGGACGCCGCGCGTAAGAAGCTTTCTCGTTTCGCGAGCCCGCAGGAATCGTGAAACCGAGTGGTCTCTCGATCGGTTGGAAACGAAACGGTCCGGACAATGATCGGTACCGTGGGAGTGCGCTCCGGCGAGCCGAATGGGGTTTAAACGTTCGACGGGGAACGCTTGTAACGAGTCCACGTTGAGGTGTGTTTCGGGCAACTTCTTCGGACGGCTAACCACATTGTTGTGGTCATCCGGTGGGGCCGCGTCTCTCGCTAAATTACCGTATTCGCCGGTAATGTTGCACGGTTGCAGCCGTATCATTACCGCCGAGGGACCAGCCGGGGACCAAGAGGGGCCACGGGTCGCTTTCGGACGCCCGTTCTCACGCGAACTCGACAGATTATCCCTGGGATCGGCTCTAACTGTTCGGCAATGATCGAAACCCTCGATTGATAGCGGGACCGACACCTGCGGACACTCGAGGAGCTCGTGAATCTCGAATTATACTTTCAGGTACATTTAAAACAGTCGTAGGAAAGTGGTGACGCTCGTAGTGCAGCCACCCGTCTGGTATTCCAGGTTAAACAACCATCGTCGCGGTACAGGCTAGGATGGGTGACCGCCGCCAATTAATTCCGGTAACATTTTCAAAGTGCCTCGGTGTATTATTTCACATTTACAGTGGGTTTGAGAGTAAAAAAAAGAGGGTTTTCAAAGGCGGCATTCCACTAGGGTGGGAATGCAAAGGGCCATCATTCCAAGGTTCCTCAGAATACAAAAGGTCAATGATTCCCAGGACTCTTGGAATGCAAAGGCGCCATGGGTTCCCTAAGGCATTCCTCGGAATGCAAAAGGGCCATCGCACTCTCCAAGGGTCCCTTGGAGTGCAAAGAATCGTCGTCAAGGCCCTCCGAAAATACAGATAGCACAGGGTTTGTTGTCGTCATTAAAGATTCCATCAAAATGGTGGGAATGCACAGGGCTCAGTATTAATGTAAAAGAAAGTAAGTCATTCTTGGAATACAAAAGATAGGTGGTACTCAATGAGAATAGATGGGAATGCATTAGGGGCTGAATATCAAGGATGTTGGGAATACAAAGGGCTAGTATTCTAAAAGATTCTGGGAATACTCAGACAAGGACAGTGTTCCAAAGGCATTCCTAGGAATGCAAAGAAGAACCATCGTAAATGTCCCTCGGAGAAGGTATTCCGAGAACGGTGAGGATTCCAGAAGAGAAGGGCCACCATTCAAATAATCTTGGAATCTTAGTGCTCACTTCGGAGGAATAATTAAAAAAGGTCCACGAAAACTCAGTATGCACCACGTCCACACAGGTGGTCCAACACTCGTGCAGGATGACGGTGCACTACCCCGTCGGGTTCGCTCGTTGCGTTACGTAATTGCCGGTTGCAGCGTAGCCGCCGCGGCAAACGTGAGAAACATTGAGACGTTTCGTAACGAGCTTAACCTCTAATAAGCCGCGGATTTCGCGCGATCCCCCGTCGGCTACGAAATCGGCTACGGTCGTGTTGTTTTCCGTTCTCTCCCCTTTCTGACCGCGGAGTCTCGGAGCTCTCGGCTCTCAGCTCGGCTCGGCTCGGCACGAGACTATCTCGTGCTCGTTGCGAGATATTTTAATCGGCTCGCGGAGAGGCGAGCAGAGCAAGCGGAGAGCGAGAGGCAGAGAACGATTCACGAGAACGTTCTCTCAGACTACGAGGGCGGCCACTGCCGCGACGCAATCGCGAAAATTGGCGAGGTGGATCGAGGCTCCATTGATTTCGACCGACACGGAGACCGGGTCATCCCTAACCCTTTCCAAGTTCACGCCAAGTCGTACCTGAAATGATTTTTCTAGCAATTTTCCTGTTCGGCGAGACACGAGGCACAGCAAATTCGCTTTAACACGTTGACTCCCACCCACCCACCCATACGTGGGTGACGGAATTATTTGTCCAAGTTGTAAAATGAATTTTTACGTTGATATATTAACCCTTTTCACTCGAGTGGTGACTCTCAAGCACCACTGGAAATTATTGTGGCATTATTTCAAAGAAATTCCAAAAAATATTACAAAATATTTGTTACAGTACAAAATTTGTATTGAATAGATTACTAAACATTTGAATATTATGGTAATCGGATCAGTTTACTTTGATTTTATGGAATTTTTGAGGTTTCAAGTTTGGCAGTGAAAGTGTTAAAGGGTAGTTTTAGACTTTCAAGCTGGATCCAGAATTTTAACAAACTCTACAATGTTTATCGAACGCAGTTGTGATCTCATTGATTGATCTCACTCTGTCAAGCTTCCAAATACTCGATTCGAAATTATTATCATTCCCGACCTAATGAAACCATAACTTGCAGGAGTATCATCTAGGCACTCTCAAATATATCAAACCTGTTCGATTAACGTTCGAATCTAGTTAGGATCACCGCGTCAGTCTTCCGAAGTACTCGTAAAAGGCTCGAGCATGCTTGGAAGTGGGTACTACGTTGCTTATAGTGCTCCCACGAACTTGCCGAAGCTGCTGCGGCGTCTGATCGCTAACGATCCATCCGGAGATTTATCAATTTTCGAGCACCGATTTGTTGCGCAACCGGTGTATCGTATAATTGAACCGAGCTCAACGCAGCCGTAATGAGAATGCGTATGCGTCGCAGACAGTATCGCCAACTGATATCGTGTTTCAATTTACATGGGCTCGATAATATTACTGCGCGATATCCGCCGGATGCGTTTTAATTACCTTCCTACATCCAGGCCCCGAAATCTGTTCCGGCAAACATTTCTCATTTTTCCCGGTCGGTCTGTCCTCTGGCCGTTGAAATTTTTGCGATCGCCAACACAGGAGAGAAAACAGAAAAGTAGGAGGAGGATAATAAAATTGATAAACGCTATTCGAGGAATCCTTAGAATCTCGGCGAGGCGCGGCGATTTTTAATTAAACGTTATCCGCCGACGCGACGGCCTTGCGAAATGATAAAGCCCGATCGCCACGGCTCGCGGCCGGTTTAATTAAACCGTGTGTGCCGTAGAACGCGAATTTTTGTTTTCGCCGGGCCGCGCCTCGACGGAGAACACTCGGCCGATTAATAATTCTAATCCGAACCGGCGCTGGAATTCCGGGGATAATTGCGCGGAAAGATAAACGCATGTAGGACAGCCGGGGGAGGGGAGGGGGGGGCGGCGCAGAAAACCGAGCTGCTCTCTGTGGAACAATAACCGCGTGCGACGGGTTTCGGAGTCGCGCCGCGGTTTTCTAACCGCGAGGGCGCGGTGTGCAGGCAACAACGACGTTTGGCAAGTGCCCGGTCCCGTAAAACTTGATTGCGCCGGCTTTAAAAGATAGTCAGGGACCCCCGGCAAACCGAAAGACACGCCCCGCAACAATCTCGCTTTTACGCACGTTTTAGAAACGACCGACCTGCCCGCTTTGCCAGCCAGCCAGTCCGCCCGGCTATTAGCGCTTAAACGCGTGCGCGCACCAGCGAGCGAGCGCGAAACGCCTCGAGAGACGAGTGGCGAAACTGTACCCGCGGACCAGGATTACCCGTAAACCGACTCCTGAACGAATTCAGGACAACCCGACCCGCTACTCGCTCCGAACCGAATCTACAGCTCGCCGCAAAACCCTCGGTCAACGATCCCTAACCGTCGACACCTGCGCCGGTCTCCGAAAAGCACAGAAAAGATTGCTCGAAACGAGAGTCGAATAGAAATTGCCCGCTTAATCACTGGCAATAATATTCGGACACTCTTAACAAGACGTTTTTAACATCGGACCGTATGATTTGGATTTTTTTATTTTGAGAAGCTAGTATAATTTGTTTACCACGCAACATGACAATAAAATTCTCGAAGAATTGTAATTGGCCGGAATTGCAAAGAAAAAAATACTAAAAGTTTGTACCACTTTTCTGTGTGGATCTATAACGAATATTCACAAAATATGTTTTCTAGATTTCTGTCAATTGTATACATTCTGAGCATTGGATTTTTTTTTTTTTTTGAGAATCTAGTACAGTTTGTTTTTCACGCAACGTGACAAAGAAGTTTTGGAAAAATTGTGATTGGTAAGAATTGCAAAGAAAATACGAAAAGTTTGGACAACTGTTCTGTGTGGATCTATAACGAATATTCACAAAATACGTTTAGATTTCTGTCAATTCTGTACATTCGGAGAATTAGAATTTTTTTTTGAGAAGCTAGTACAATTTGTTTACCACGCAACATGACAATAAAATTCTCGAAGAATTGTAATTGGCCGGAATTGCAAAGAAAAAAATACTAAAAGTTTGTACCACTTTTCTGTGTGGATCTATAACGAATATTCACAAAATATGTTTTCTAGATTTCTGTCAATTGTATACATTCTGAGCATTGGATTTTTTTTTTTTTTTTGAGAATCTAGTACAGTTTGTTTTTCACGCAACGTGACAAAGAAGTTTTGGAAAAATTGTGATTGGTAAGAATTGCAAAGAAAATACGAAAAGTTTGGACAACTGTTCTGTGTGGATCTATAACGAATATTCACAAAATATGTTTTCTAGATTTCTGTCAATTGTATACATTCTGAGCATTGGATTTTTTTTTTTTTTTGAGAATCTAGTACAGTTTGTTTTTCACGCAACGTGACAAAGAAGTTTTGGAAAAATTGTGATTGGTAAGAATTGCAAAGAAAATACGAAAAGTTTGGACAACTGTTCTGTGTGGATCTATAACGAATATTCACAAAATACGTTTAGATTTCTGTCAATTCTGTACATTCGGAGAATTAGAATTTTTTTTTGAGAAGCTAGTACAATTTGTTTACCACGCAACATGACAATAAAATTCTCGAAGAATTGTAATTGGCCGGAATTGCGAAGAAAAAAATACTAAAAGTTTGTACCACTTTTCTGTGTGGCTCTGTAACGAAAATTGACAAAATACATTTTGTAGATCCGTGCCAATTCCATACATTCTGAAAATTTCATGGAAAATTAACAGATCTGCTATTTTCAGAAGTACCGCTTTATTTTGTCCCAATAACACAGTTCAAGATATGGAGTCTCCGCTAAAAATTTTGACTCTGCAATTTTAATGATTATCTTATTTTTGCTTTAAGTAAAATGAAAACTTTCTGCATTCACTGCGAGCAGAAGAGAATAAATAGAAAGGTATTTCCGACCATAACAGTCGTGATACGTGGAAAATAATAGGAAAATGACCTTTAATTTCTCTGACGTTTCAAATTACACCCAATACAGTGAATTCTCGATATATGTCAACAATTCGGCTCTTCCCAGCGACATATCTCGTCCAGGAGACATCCCTGATAACTCTTCACGGAGTATATCCGTAGTGGGGATAATTCCGCGACGTTTATCATCCAGGCCTTGGCGACATATACAGAGAAATCACTTTACATGAAATCCGCAATCTATTGATGACAATGTCTAGTTAAATTATCGTTCAGCAATAAAGACTGCAATAATAACAATAACATTCTGATAGTTTTATCATTTTGCGTGGAACAAAGGTAATATTCAGTGGGCAATCTAGCGTTAACAGTCTGATAGATCCAAGATCTCTGGGAAAGCTCTCGAGGGATAAGAAAACAGTGCTAATCGTGCGGCGTGTGTGTAAAATTAATATCTCGCGTGTTCGCAAACACGGAATTATAATACCGCGTGATAACCGTGTGCCCCGGAATTAATTCGCTCGAGGTAATTTCTCCGTTTCTTTTTCTTTTTTTCCTCCGACCGATATATCCAGCAACAGCAATTCCAGTATCTACTACACGGATCAATGACATTACCGATTCCGTACGAATCGGATCGGATCGAATCGATCGGAGCTCGAATGAATTTCCACATACCATCGATCCGGCGTGTCGGCCGGGCAACGCGGCGTTTTGAAACCCGTAATTAAATGCCGATCGCGGTGGTGGTGGTGGTGGTGGTGGTATCATTCTCGTGAATTCTATCGAGGCCGATGGTTCGAACCGATCGAAATTTTTCCAGACCGATCGAAAATCGCGAACACGCCCGTTCGACGAGAAAAGATCCCGTGGTTCGATTATCGGTGTTCATTAATTATCTCCGACCGCTATCTTCGAGACATTCCTCGACTCGCAATCTGTGCGAATATGCAGCTGAATATCTTGCGAGCCACTGCGAAATATTTCGACGATGTCTACACCCCTGGCAAAAATCGTTCTATCACACGTTTCTCATAATTTTGTGGATTTCTTCAGGATCTTTCTGCAAAAGAGAAATTGTCATCGATTGCCCCGTACTGTGGAATATATCTTTTGCTTCGTCCCAAGAACGCGCGCTTGTGTGCTGAATTATTTTCAAGCTTGAACCATTTTCGTGCTTTTTTCGTACCACACTCGTGTTCCATTTTCGGCAGTACAATTGTCAAAGCAGAGGGTTGGAAGCGGTCGTAGATCCTCCTCGACTTTCGCTGCTTCTCTTTTTCTCGATATCGCAGAACTATGCGCCATAAAAAAATCTCTGGAAAGCCGTATTATCCGCGTGATTAATTGCTCGCCTGTTCGGCCGAGCTCGTTGCCGTTACACACGACGGATAAATGGACAAAACGTATCCGTTCCGATCGAATACCTCGCCGCCACCTCGAATCGCTCATTCGAGCACGCCGCTTCGAGCTTTCTGCTTTCGCGGTTCGGTTAGGCTCGCGTGTTGCGTGCACGTACGCGACCGTTTCGGGTATCATTATCACCGGCTTGGAAGATTGATGTGTCCACATTGTTCCGATCTGTGTCAAATATTGATAGTCCGCCGACAAAACTGTTAGGCCCGAGCCGGAACCCCACCCTTTCCATCGATCTAACCGATTCCGGCGCAATTATCATGCGATTGTCTTTGCACAAGATGACGTAATTACCTCATACCTCCGAACCGTTTGCTACGTTCCACGCGGCAAAAATTAATTTACAAATCTGAACTATTGGAATATTGGTGTATAATCAAACGACACTCTATTATAAAATGTGAAATAGAGTTTATATTCGAATTTTCTTTATACTTCGAAAGAAACGTTACGAATGAAACGCAAGAGATCGAAACAGAGAACGAACAGTCCAATATGAACAACTGAGGATCGAGGGTCCCATGCCGGGGACAACAATGTATCTTAACCCTGAGCACTCGAATGCCGACTGTAAGGCGCCACTAAAAATTGCTGTATCATTATTCAAAATATTTTTTCCATTATTATATTTGTGTGTATTTAATAAATTACTAAACATTTCAGTATTGCACGAATAAATTGCGCCATTTTCGTATGTATAACACGAAAAAAAAAAAAAATATATAGAAGGGTAATTTTCTAGGTTGGAAGAAATGTTTTATTTTGGAGGTAATACAGCTTCGAGTGCAAAGGGTTAACTGTAGGTACAATGTATGCGTATACAGTTCAAGAGCCGGTTCAATCGATCCTACCCTCCAAAGAAATAATAGATTAATTTTGTTCTACATTTACGAAATAAATTCCAAAACACGAACCAAAACAATTCCATCACGGAGGGATGCGGCACTGAAAGTGTTCACAGGGTAGCTAGCCTAGGAATCGTGGTTGCTGCGAACAAGGGTTGTGAAAAATATATTTTCCTTCACAAACAAAGGTTCCAAGGGAAATTGACTTCGCAGTCTCCGGTTCCGCACTGTTGTGCACCATAAATTGCAACTGTTACCTTCGAAACCTTCGATTCGCAAGAGAATATCGCCGCTGGCAGAACAAAAGCGCCACACCGTGGCGCACTAGAACACGGTTCGACTCGAAATTGTTCAGAAATCGATATTCCTCCGTTTTCTCGTGAACGCTTCGTCCTTATCGTTCCACGTTCTTTCCACCTGGGCGGAACGGCGTCGCAGAATTCGGAATTCGCGTCCGCGTCCGCACCGTGATAATAATGAACGGGTTCGCGGGGGATCGATGAAGGGTGGCGGCGGGTTTGAGGACATCTGGCAGGGTTGAGAGCTGCTGCCAGCCAGGCAGCCACCAGCCCAGGGTGGCAGAGAGAGAGAGCGAAAGAAGAAGAGGAGGGCAGGGAGGATCGTCGCCGGGGGCCGGATAGAACGGGAGAGGAACGGAGACCGGGAGAGACTGAGAGAGAGAGAGAGGGAGAGAGAGAGACTCGGAACAAGGGGGAGAGGGAGGGCTGGACGACGAGGGGATGGCGAGAAAGGTTCAGGTGGAGGGGTCGAACGGTGGCGGAGAAAGGTCGGTGAACCCGGGGTCGATATCCCCGCTGCGACCGACCAACCTAACATCCACCCCAGACTCCCTGCCACCGCCAGCTGATCTACCTGATCTCCCCGATTAAATTGTGCGAAGGTATACGCTTTTTCTTTCCGGCTACCGCTCGCCCGCGCCCACCTCCGCGCGCCCACCGTCCATCGCATGCGACGATGCCGGGCCGCGTCCTTGTCCACGGCTAAATCGAGCCACGTGTCCGAGCTGACATTTTACTCCCTCGTCCTTTTTCCTTGCTACCTCCTGTCCTCGCCCCGAGCCCCAGAGAATCCTTTTTCTAGCTTAACCGACGCTAGATCCCGGGAAAAACAGTATTTGACTTTCTTGTTCGGAGACCGAGATTTTTCAGAGCCCTAACTTCTACGAAAGTTCCGATTCTTCGAGCTACAAGTTTGCGGAGCCCCGGGTTTTTAAGATTACGAGTTCCAGGAGCACCAGATTCTCGGAGCCCTGAATTCTCGGGGCTCCAAATTCTCAAAGCTCCTATTTCGCGAAGCTTCAAAGCACTGAATTACTAATTCTCCGAATTTTCAAAGCCCCGAATTACTAAAGCCTCGAATTCTCAAGGTCTCAGATTCTCAAAGCTCCAAATTCGCAAAATTCCAAATTCGCAAAGCACTAAATTTCTAATGCCCCGAATTTGTAAAGCCTCGAATCATTGAAGCCCGGAATTCTCAAGGTTTCAGATTCTCAAAGCTCCAAATTCGCAAAGCACTAGATTTCTAATGCCCCGAATTTCTAAAGCCTCGAATCATCAAAGCCCGGAATTCTCAAGGTACCAGATTCTCAAAGCTCCAAATTCGCAAAGCATTAAGTTCCTAATCCTCCGAATTGTCAAAGCCCCAAATTCCTAAAGCCTCGAACTCTCAAAGCCCCGAATTCTGGAGGCTCCAAATTTTCGACGCCCCAAATTTCCAATGCCCCGAACTCTCAAGGCCCCAAATTTCTAAAACCTCGAATTCTCAAAGCCCCAAATTCTTAAGGTCCCAAATTTTGAAGGCTCCAAATTTTCAATGCCCCAATTCCCAATGCCCCGAATTCTCAAGGCCTCAAATTCCCAAGGTCCCGAATTCTCAAGGCCCCGAATTCCTAAGGTCCCAAATTCTGAAGGCTCCAAACTTTCAGTGCCCCAAATTCCCAATGCCCCGAATTCTCGGAACCCCGAATTAGCAGAGCCCAGAATTTTCAAAGTTCCGAATTCCCAGGCCCCGAAACTTTCAAAGCCGCCAATCCATAGGTCCCCAAATTCCCATAGTCCCTAATTTCAAGAATTCGGAATTCTCAATCTGAGAGTCCCCAATTCGCATAGTTCAAGTAAAACGGTGGAAGATTCAGAGCGTAGTTGGAGGTCCGAAAATAGTCCGGTGCACCGAGAGGGTGTGCGGCGCGGTTTTTCTTACGGATGCGCGTATATAGGGAACAATTGCACCGAACTGCATATCGGATGAAGCGCGTTCCTCGGCGAACAATGCCCCTAGCCTCGAATACGAATTCATAGGGCTCGGATTAATAACCGGGGGCATCGAAGGCCGCATCGCTTGGATTCCTTCGGAGCAGACGTAGACTCGGCCCAGCCGTTCCTCCCGTTCCTTCGGTCCCGTTCAAATTAAAACGACAGGCGGTTCTCAGCCGACCGGTGCTGCCCGACAGATCATTCTGCTGTGTATCGATATTTTTAGCGGCGTTCCGGGGCTGAATTCGAGACGCGACAGCGCCAGAGTCAACGGTCACACCCGCTTCCCGCAGCTAATTAACCCTTCTGTCAATAACTGACCGGTGGACCGTCGGTCTTTGCACAAAACACCGATTTTTCGGAATATGGAGTCTGGATCCTAATTGACCGAATCGTCTATTTCGTCTGGGAAAAATTCCTGCTATGTTCAGGACTTAATAAATCTTTCATGAAGCTGTTATCTCGACAGATGGTGACTCGATAAAATCTCCAAATTTTCAGACCTTCAAATCCGCAAGGCCCCAAATTCTCAAAGCGCTCAGTTTTCAGAGTCTCAAATTCTCAGAATTCCGAATTCTCAAGGCACCAAGTTCTCAAAGCCCCAAATTCTCAAGGCACCAAGTTCTCAAAGTCCCAAATTCTCAAAGCTCCAAATTCCTAAAGCCCTGAATTCTCGGGCCCCCTAATTTTCAAAGCTTCCAGTTTTCAAGCTCCAAATTCTAAAGGCTCCGAATTCCCAAAGCCCCAAATTCTCAAGGCCCCAATTTTCAAAGCTCCAAATTCCTAAAGCCTCGAATTCTCTAGGCCCCAAATTCTAAAGGCTCGGAATTCTCAAACCTCCGAATTCTCAAAGCTCCGAATTCTCAAAGCTCCGAATTCTCAAAGCTCCGAATTCTCAAAGCTCCGAATTCTCAAAGCTCCAAATTCCCAAAGCCCCAAATTCCCAAAGCTCCAAATTCCCAAAGCCCCGAATTCTGAGAGCCCTGTATTTTCAAAGCTGTGGACTTTGAGATCTCAGAATTTTCCAAGCTCCGAATTCTCAGGCCCCCAAATGTTCAAAGCTCCAAATTCTCATGGCCCCAAATTCTCAAAGCTCCAAATTCCTAATGCCCCAAATTCTCAAACCTCCAAATTCTCAAAGCTCCAAATTCCCAAAGCCCCAAATTCCCAAAGCCCCGAATTCCGAGAGCCCTGTATTTTCAAAGCTGTGGACTTTGAGATCTCAGAATTTTCCAAGCTCCGAATTCTCAGGCCCCCAAATGTTCAAAGCTCCAAATTCTCATGGCCCCAAATTCTCAAAGCTCCAAATTCCTAATGCCCCAAATTCTCAAACCTCCAAATTCCCAAAGCCCCAAATTCCCAAAGCCCCGAATTCCGAGAGCCCTGAATTTTCAAAGCTGTGGACTTTGAGATCTCAGAATTTTCAAAGCTCCGAATTCTCGGGCCCCCAAATGTTCAAAGCTCCGAATTCTCAGGCCCCCAAATTTCCAAAGCTTCCAATTTTCAAGCTCCGAGCTCTCACAACCCTTAATTCCCAAAGCTCCGAATTCTCAGTCTCGCAATAATAATACCGCGATTGATTTTCGTTACAAATCCATAAAACTTCGCTGTCTGCTTCGCGATTATGATGTATTTCAATTTCGAACGAGATGGAAAAAAACTAGTGGTATACGAGTCTGACAATTACCAGCGACGGGGGCCAAAGGTGCGCAGCCTAACCTGGATCGTTGAGCTGCAGGCTCTTTCCAGGGGATTGGGAAAGTTGTCTGGAAGTCGACTCTCTCGTTCGATCGCGTGGGCGTAGCTACCTCCGGTTTGTCTAAACGATTTAGTTTCTTTCCGAGTGGACATTCGGAGAAAGTTCTTCGAGAGATCTTTCCTGGATCCTTTGGAGCTCGAGAAATACCCTTAGCCATCACAACTCCTTCTTCCTTTACGAAATTACCGAAGAAGTTATAAGGTGGGGGATTGAACGATGCTCGTCGATACTCTTTTTCCTTCTTAATTCTTGGGAGGAACAAATTTTCACGGTTGGTCGGAAAAGGAAAAGCTAAATTAACTTTATTTTTAAATATTAAAATACCTTTATTTTTAAATCTTTTACCTGCCCAGGTAGGAGATTCGTTTAATATTTTTGAGGAGGAATAAACGCGAAGAAACTGGTGACAATTATTTTGGAGAATGAAATGTATTTTGGCCGTTTTTAACACTAGGTTTACGGGACCCGTCAAAATGACGGGTTCTAATATTTTTAGCTACGTGGAATTACTCAACAATATTTATTTCCTTTGCTATATATTATTTAAAAAATGGCTGAAAACTTGATTAGCCACGTTCCTCTTATTTGTATAAAGTAATGTAAAATACTCACTTTTAATGCTCTGCAAACCTAGTGTTAAGAAAGGGCTACGAATTGTTTTATATATTATACTTTTCATTAATACACTCTTAATTTAGTCAAGTAAAATATTCACGTTGAAAATTGCTAAAGGAAAGGTATCGTCTAGTTTTGTAGCTTTCCTCTTCGTTCCACTGGCTTTTGCTGTGTGGCCCATAATTCAGAGCAGCTTCCCCGTAAAAAGAGTGATAGCACCGAGGGAACGATAAACAAAGAACAAGAAGAAGGCAGTTGAGCAGGAGAAAACGTTGGTGCGATTTTCGCGTGTTTAAATCGCGAAAGACAGCAGCGGCGAGTTCGCCGGCTGAACGCTAGACGAGCCGGTATCCGGTGTCGATGACTGAAAAGAGATTACCCTTTGAGATTTTCTGCGCTAATAGATACTATATTATAGCCATAACGAGGCGGAATCGTGGCCGGGCGCAGACCGTTTGAATTTTACGGCCGTCCCTATTCTTCACGGCTATCGTATTTATGGCGCACCGCGAGAGAAATACAGTTCAAAGAAGGCTGCCGGAGTCCGATCGGGGCCCGGCCATAAATCGCGTCGCCTGAATTCGCTCTGATTTATAGTTAATTCAACCACATCTTCCTCGTATCCAGCTCTCGCCGGATCCTTTTACTGCTTCTTCCTCTCCTCGTTTATCGGGGTTACCCTAACCCGACGAAAAATGGACTCTCTCAGCGTCCTGCGGGTGACGCTGCGCTTAGGTCCTTTCCTGAAGCACAGAAATTCGCAAATTCCACCGGGCAACGAAATTATTAAACGTTATTAGACACTCGCGGAGTCGGAGAAACAATTCTCTGACACCGGAAACGGAGACTCTAGGGTTAGGGACCTAATTACTACGGGGGTACCAATTACTGTGCGCATATTATACTTCTTTTTAAAGCACAATGTATATTGACCCTTGGCACTCGAATGGTGACTGTAAGGCACCGCTAAAAATTGCTGTATCGTTGTTCAAAATATTTCTTACATTATTAAATTCGTTCGCATTTAACAAATTACTAAACATTTCAGTATTGTACGAGTAAATTGCACCATTTTCGTATAACATGAAAAAAAATATATAGAGGGGCAATATTCTAGGTGGGAAGAAATGTTTCCTTTTGGAGTCGAAATAGCTTCGAGTGCAGAGGGTTAAAAAAGAGATATTAAATTTTCTCATTAAAATTAAAAATCTCTTTTTCAATATTCATTATGCTTTACAAATTTAATATCTCTCTTTCTATTTTCTCATTAAAATTAGTCAATATAGACGTTATATATATCTCTTTTTCAATATTCATTATGCTTCACAAATAAGTGTAATTAATATGGGCACAGTAATGGGGTCCCTTACCCTAGCAAGAGTCGTTTAAACTGGCGCTAACTTTATCGATTCGCATTGTTCACATGGGAGTAGGTTCAGAAATGTGTAAAAGCATATCGAGCGGCCACTTTTAACTTGCCCCGCCGACAAACGGCAAAATTGACAATAACAAATGGACTTCCATCTCGGTCGTTGAAGCTCGCTTTAGATCTTCAAGCTGTGACGACCGCGGCGACTTTGAGGTCGTCATTGAACGCGACAGAAAATTTCGGGCACCGACATCAGGGTCGCAGACATCGGTTCTCCCAAGCAGCATTAGCGAACTTTCGCAACGGCGGTGGTTGCGCAAACGAACGTTTGGCGAAGCTGGTCGAGCGCTATGCGTCCCAGGGCGAGACTCGCGAATTTCCGAAGATCGAGATTCGCGAGAGCGGGAAAGAAGAAAGCTAGGATGTGGTGGGGGACTTTCTAGCAATTTCTCTGACGGTCGCGGTTGTTTCTGTAGGCGGTCGATTATCGGCTCGGGAAGGGTTAAGTTTGCCTGGCGCGCACTTATCAGCCGGGAGCAATTACAATGGGCGCATTGTGCGGCTTTGCGCCGACACACTGACGGACACTTCGAGAACGCGAATATACATGTATGTATACATGTAGACGCGCGCGGTGATATTATACGTATAGGAGAGCACTGC
The DNA here is from genome assembly GCF_050948215.1 of Halictus rubicundus. NCBI lineage: Eukaryota > Metazoa > Arthropoda > Insecta > Hymenoptera > Halictidae > Halictus > Halictus rubicundus. Next base: position 12,788,256 of record NC_135160.1, read on the forward strand.
CACGCTCGAACGATCGACATTATTGGCTGGTGATATAACTGGCGGGGCACCGGGAGTCGTCCGCGTGCCAGCTTATCACTCGTGAATGTATTATGTGTATGAAGCGGTGGCGCAAGAAGTCCGCGAGGTCTCTGAACTCCCAGATACAATCTCTCTCCGCGTGCTATCTATCTATCTGGTGGCTGGCGAGAGAGCCAGCCGCGGTCACATACCTCTCGGCCGTGTCGTGTACACAGAAAAACGCGTCTCTCTCTCTACGCCCGTACAGAAAATACACGGCTCGCTGGCTAACTGGCTGACTGGGCTGACTGACTCTGCCCGCCTGGCTGCCCTCTATTCACCATCTGGACACCCGTGCCCGCGCCTTATTTTTCGACCGGCCACTCACCGGTCGATGATTATCTAATTAATTTTTCGACCTGTTACGCCGCGCCGCCAACAACCACCGTTCGCGAACGACAACTTGAAACGGACCGATACGCGGAGAGACTTCTTTCGAAATTTCTATTTCCTGCTTCAAATGAAATACTTCACCTCACCCCGCACCACAACACCCCCCCCCACCCAACGGGTCATGCCTTTGCCAATTGTTAAGCAATTGTCACTTTATTTCGAATTCAGATCTTCTATTGTATACCGACGGCATTCCATAGACGATACCATGCGTAGATGCCCGGCAACGTGGTTTACAACGTCTTAAAGTCATCCGAGAATCACTGCGACCTTCGACCCGTGAATTCTCTGGCTACAGGATTTTTAGAGCCACGAATATTTTAACTCTCAGAGCCCGGAACTTTCAAAGCCCTGATTTTTTAGAGGCTGGCATTTTCAAAACTACAATTCAAAGGGCCACGAATTGTGAACGCACGAATTTCTGTACCTTGATATCTCGGAATTCTTAAAGCTGCAAGCCCTCAAATATTTTAAAGCTCTGAAGGCTTAAATCTCTGTACTCTCAGAGTCTCGAACTCTCAAAGCTCCGACTTTTCGGTGCCCTGAATTTCTAGAGGCTTTGAAGAATAGAGCAATTGTCAGTGCTTTGCACCCAGCAATCTCGGAACTCTCAAAGCTCCAAATCCTCGAATATTTTGAAGCTCTGAAACCTGAAATCTCTGAATTCTCAAAGCTTCCACTTTTTAGAGCCCTGAATTTCTGGTGGCTGGAATTTTCAAAGCTCAAATTTTCAGGGCCACGAATCTCAACGCTCTGTACTTTGAAACCTCGGAGCTCTCAAAGCTCCAAACCCTGAGACCTGTGAATTCTCGGAGACCTGAACTTTCAAAGCTCCGAATTTTTTTAGAGCCCCGAATTCTCAAAAAGCTCCGATTTTTCAGAGCCCTGAATTTTCAAAGCTCCAATTCTCAGGACAACGAATTGTCAACGCTCTGTGCTCTGAAATCTCAGAGCTCTTAAAGCTCCAAACCCTGAGACCTGTGAATTCTCGGAGACCTGAACTCTCAAAGCTCCGAATTTTTTTAGAGCCCAGAATTCTCAAAGCTCCGATTTTTCAGAGCCCTGAATTTTCAAAGCTCCAATTCTCAGAGCCACTAATTGTCACCGCTCTGTACCCTGAAACCTCGGAACTCTCAAAGCTCTAAACTCTCAAACCTACGAATTCTCGGAGCCCCGAACTCTCAAAGCTCCGATTTTTCAGAGCCCTGAATTTTAAAAGCCCCGAATTCTCAGAGCCTCGAATTTTCAAAGCCCGAATTCTCGGCGCCCCGAATTCATGAAGCAGCAAACTCTCAGAGCTGATACTCCAAGCTGGAAGCAGGACTTTTTGCAAGTCCTGATACGAAGTATCGGCGAGATAAGGATTACCGGTCGCCAAGAATCAGAGAAACAGAGAGAAAGAGGGAGAGAGAGAGGGGCGGGAGGGGGTGGGGGTTTCTCGTGCGAGTAAAAGTCGTGAAAACCACGAAACCGTGGTCGCGCGAATTAATTTGGTCGTGGCGGGGCCGGCAATCGTTACATTTGTACGGCTGATAATCGACGAAGGGGGTGCGGTCACGCGAGTGCCCGAGCCTCTCGCGCCGGGATTTATGGTTGCACAAGGTACGCGATCGTTGGAATTTCGGTGTAGCGAGCCGGTTACGTAAGTTTCGGTCGCACGCGTTGCTGCGATCACGCGAGTCCGAGCGAAAGAATTTCTATCCGCGGCACCGGGAGCACGTGTGCGCCATTCACGAGACTTTACGAACCCGAAGAGAGAACTGTTATGCGAACAATCGGGATACAGCGGCGTTGTGTGCTCGCCCCCGGGGCCGTTCAAACGTTTCCTTTTCACCCGTAATTGCGCACCGGCTTCTAACCCATCGCGATACCAACCCTAACCGCGCGGTTTCGCCTTCCGATTGAAACAGGAAAAATGCCGAAAAACGCCAGACACGTTTTAGCGCCGAATTAAAACAAAAAACGGCTCGTTTCGCACAACTACGCAGACAATCGCAAAGATCGCGCCGGAAAAATAGCAACAATATCGAGCTGTCGATGTTTTCTACATAGGAAGAATTTTTCTGATTACTTTGAACTGTATAGAACAATCTTTCGGTAATTCTTTTGAGTGTAATATAGAGCCAGGCTAGTGGGGAGGATTTCGAACGGAATAAATTATGTACGTTGTCAATTTTCTTGAACAAACAAATTTCACTACAGGCGGCCTTTGCGATCTTAATTTTGCTAGGATGCATATAAATTGTCAATAATTTCATAAATTTAAATAGGAACGAATGAAAATTTGAATGACAGACCTACTATACTGGTTGACACTAAACCTACCGAGCATTAACAGTATTAGAAACCCTAAATTTATACAGATTATTCCGTAATTTTCAATATAATAAATACTTGAACAAGGAAATTAGTTCTACTATTTTCCATGAATAAATTTTTATAGTTTCAATAATCGTAAACTATAAAAGCGGTCGTTTTGACCCTGGTACATTTAGCGTCAAGGGTTAAACATAGAAATGAAATTCTAGTTTATTGTTCCACGACGGAACGAAGCCGACTTTTGCCGAATAAATGTGTCGTGGGACGGAGAAGCGTGGACGGGAAACGTATGAAAGAAACGGCTGGCAGGAAAGGGAACACAGCAAGTCGGTATCGATCAAGGCATCGGTCGTTTTCCCAAGGAACTAAGGAGAAAGGAATCGGATCGAAACGAAACGAAACGCTTGCTCGCTCGGCGGCGCGGCATGGCACAGCTCGCGGCTGTTTACCGGCTCGCGAAAACAACGGAAAGTGCATTGAACCCGGCCGATGGATGATTGGCTGGCTCGGCTCGGCTCGGCTCGGCTTGCCGCGCCGCTCCGCTCCGCTCCGCTCCGCGCCGGTTTCGTGATAACCGGCAATGAGTCACCGGCTGTGCCTCTCGATAGCCTTTGCTTTTGCTTCTCGCTGCGGTTTGCTTCGCGCCGAACCGGGCTGGCCGGAAGGGATTGGGAAATCGGGGCCATTCGCGCGGTTTCCGTCCAGAACCGGGAGAGAACGAGCAGAGAACGAGCAGAGAGGGAGCAGAGAAGGGGGAGAGAAGGAGCAGAGAAGGGGAAGAGAAGGAGGAGAGTTGACCGAGAGGGCTCCGATAAAGAGAAAGAGGGGGGAGGGATGGGAGAACCGAACGAGAGAGCTCCAATAGAGAGAACCCCGAGAGAGAGAGAGAGAGAGAGAGAGAGAGAGAGAGAGAACCCCGAGAGTGAGAGAGAGAGAGAGAGAGAGCTCTAATAGAGAGAACCGAGAGAGAGAGAGAGAGCTCCAATAGAGAGAACCCCGAGAGAACCCCGAGAGAGAGAGAGAGAGAGAGAGAGCTCCAATAGAGAGAACCCCGAGAGAACCCCGAGAGAGAGAGAGAGAGAGCTCCAATAGAGAGAACCCCGAGAGAGAGAGCTCTAATAGAGAGAACCCCGAGAGAGACAGAGCTCCAATAGAGAGAACCCCGAGAGAACCCCGAGAGAGAGAGAGAGAGAGAGAGCTCCAATAGAGAGAACCCCGAGAGAACCCCGAGAGAGAGAGAGAGAGAGAGAGCTCCAATAGAGAGAACCCCGAGAGAGAGAGCTCTAATAGAGAGAACCCCGAGAGAGACAGAGCTCCAATACAGAGAACCCCGAGAGAGAGAGAGCTCCAATAGAGAGAACCCCGAGAGAGAGAGAGCTCCAATAGAGAGAACCCCGAGAGAGAGAGAGAGAGAGCTCCAATAGAGAGAACCCCGAGAGAGAGCTCTAATAGAGAGAACCCCGAGAGAGACAGAGCTCCAATAGAGAGAACCGAGAGAGAGAGAGCTCCAATACAGAGAACCCCGAGAGAGAGAGAGCTCCAATAGAGAGAACCCCGAGAGAGAGAGAGCTCCAATAGAGAGAACCCCGAGAGAGAGAGAGAGAGAGAGAGAGAGAGAGAACCCCGAGAGTGAGAGAGAGAGCTCCAATAGAGAGAACCCCGAGAGAGAGAGAGAGAGAGAGAGAGAGAGAGTGAGAGAGAGAGAGAGAGAGAGAGAGAGAGAGTGAGAGAGAGAGAGAGAGAGAGAGAGAGAGAGAGAGGGAGAGAGAGAGCTCCAATAGAGAGAACCCCGAGAGAGAGAGCTCTAATAGAGAGAACCCCGAGAGAGACAGAGCTCCAATAGAGAGAACCGAGAGAGAGAGAGCTCCAATACAGAGAACCCCGAGAGAGAGAGAGAGCTCCAATAGAGAGAACCCCGAGAGAGAGAGAGCTCCAATAGAGAGAACCCCGAGAGAGAGAGAGAGAGCTCCAATAGAGAGAACCCCGAGAGAGAGCTCTAATAGAGAGAACCCCGAGAGAGACAGAGCTCCAATAGAGAGAACCGAGAGAGAGAGAGCTCCAATACAGAGAACCCCGAGAGAGAGAGAGCTCCAATAGAGAGAACCCCGAGAGAGAGAGAGCTCCAATAGAGAGAACCCCGAGAGAGAGAGAGAGCTCCAATAGAGAGAACCCCGAGAGAGAGAGAGAGAGAGAGAGAGAGAGAGAGAGAGTGAGAGAGAGAGAGAGAGAGAGTGAGAGAGAGAGAGAGAGAGAGAGAGAGAGAGAGAGAGAGAGAGAGAGGGAGAGAGAGAGCTCCAATAGAGAGAAGCGGGCCAATCTCCATCTGGATCTTTCCCATTAATCCCACAGGAACGACGATACGTCATATCGCGATGCGTCGGTACCTCGCACTGACACTGAGGAATATTTCGGAATTGTTCACAGGAGGAATTATTTGTTCCGATGTGTTTCGTCCGGTAGCGAAACTATCGGAAAGTATAAATCCTCAAGTAACTGTTGTAATATCGTACAGACTGGCAGTCGATCGTCGTCCCTGAAGGGTTGAAGTGCCGAGCCTTAGCTAATAATAATTATAGCACGCGATCTGATCGTCTTTCGATAGAAAACGGGAAAGAGGATTTTCTCCGAGGGACAGGGGAAACAACTTTGTTGACGCCGTTGACTATCTCGTGACTCTCATATGAACCATGAAGTTGTTTGTCTTGTAATGTGTAGACAGTTCCTCTGGTTGGTGTCCCGTCGAATCGGAGTGTTAATTCAGTTTTCTCTTTTCTGTTTGCAGGTAAGCAGATCGCGAGGCGCACCGCAATCGGGAGAATCTACTTAAAGTATCTGTCGCATCTTTCTCGAATCGATATGTATTTTTAATACGTGTTTTTAGTATGCAACTTTAATATACAGGCTGTTTGGGAAATCGTGGTACAATCGGCAAGGGTGTGATTCCTTGCGTAAAATCTAGTCGAAAATAGGGAATTTAGTTTTTTCATACGAGGCTTCATTTCCTTGCCGGTTGTACCACGATTTCCCGAACACCCTGTATATCCTTTACTATTGTGTCGATTTAACTGAAGCAAGTGGAGCGTTTAAAGGAACTTCGAGGAAAATGCGATAGATACCTAAGCGTAAGATCTTCGGTCACCAAGTTAGAGTACGCTCGGACGTTGAAGGTAAGCAGCCAAATTTACAATACCAATCGTAAAAAAACAGAAAAAACGTGTGCTTCACTAAGCACAATAATACTCAATCGAATCGTTAATCCTTATGCAATTAATCGAAACTTTCTACGATATTCGCTGACGTTCTACTTTGTAGTTGCAAAGCATATCTTTATGGCCCAAATGTAAATGAATCTTGTGGTGATCCGAGGCCATAAAAATCTACAATAATTTGGCCCTTTGTCCACAAAAATACTTAAGCAGCTTTAAAAAAGAAAATTGAAAATGAGTACCTACTCAGGTACCCAGTTATTGACATAAGTATTAAAGCAAGCTTGTTTCCCAAAACAACTGTCTGAAACCATCCTGCACAGACTCGGACTAAAACAGTTCTTCAGGACCTTTACCCGAAGCATCGACGCAACCCAACCATGACCTTGTCTATCCAGCGGCGGCTAATCGACGTCGGAATTCCGTTAAATTCCGTGTGGAAGGGTCCCCGAAGCCGAGGCTGATGTTCGAAGCTCGTTTGCCGAGAGTATCAGCTCCGGGCCAAACGGAAAAGCGAAGGAACGAACAACCTTGGTGGAGCATAGACGAGATCCGTCAGGGTTCCCGAAGCTCGTTGACCGGGTCCCTCGGAATCCGAGCGAGTCGCTTCCGGTTCGTTTGTCATCCTGCGGAGCATCCTCTCTCCGCTCCCAAGGAGCGCGCGGTAATTTTCTAACGAACCGCGAACGCGATTCATTCCTCGACAAACGGTCTGATTTATAGCGGCTTCCTCGGGTTTATGGACAGCCGGGAAGAACCGGGAGAGGTTCGCCGTGGCGGAGAGAGGAGAGGAGAGGAGAGAGGATGGAGAGGAGAGGCGAACGGCCGGCTAGGAGAGTGCAAGCCCAGAAAGAGAAAGAGAAGGAAAGAGAGAGAGAGAAAAAGGGAGGAAGAGAGAAATAGAGAGAGAGAGAGAAAAAGGGGGAAAGAGAGAACTAGAGAGAGAGAGAGAAAGGGGGAAGAGAGAAATAGAGAGACAGAGAGAAAAAGGGGGGAAGAGAGAACTAGAGAGAGAGAGAGAGAGAGAGAAAGGGGGAAAGAGAGAAATAGAGGAAGAGAGAGAAAAAGGGGAGAAGAGAGGACTAGAGAGAGAGAGAGAAAGGGGGAAAGAGAGAAATAGAGGAAGAGAGAGAAAAAGGGGAGAAGAGAGGACTAGAGAGAGAGAGAGAAAGGGGGAAAGAGAGAAATAGAGAGAGAGAGAGGGAAAGGGGGAAAGAGAGAAATAGAGAGAGAAAGAGGGAAAGGGGGAAAGAGAGAACTAGAGAGAGAGAGAGAAAAAGCGGAGAAGAGAGAACTAGAGAAAGAGAGAAAAAGGGGGAAAGAGAGAACTAGAGAGAGAGAGGGAAGGGGGGAAAGAGAGAAATAGAGAGAGAAAGAGAGAAAGGGGAAAAAGAGAACTAGAGAGAGAGAGAAAGGGGGAAAAGAGAGAGAGAGAGAGAGAGAGAGAGAGAGAGAGAGAGAGAGAGAGAAGGGGGAAGAGAGAAATAGAGAGAGAGAGAAAAGGGGAGGGCAAGAGAGGCCGCGTTTTGCTCTGAATCGCGGCGAGGAGAGCTAGATGGGCGCAAGGACCCCGGAGCCGGAGTCCTGCCGGCGAACAGAGGTTCGAGGACTCTCCGGGGGCTAAAGGCCTTAACACGAGTCAGCTCGCACGCCAGACAGACCCATAAAACGCTTTATATTCTTGCTCGCGGCTGCACCGAGCCCGCCCGGCCAGGCTATATACGCGGACTTTTCTAAGCGAGCGAGAACGCGCAACCGCTTCAAACCGAATAATAAAAGCTGTAGCAGAGAGAAACAGTCGGAGAAACAGAGATGGACTGCTGGAATATATAATAATAATAATAATAATTATTATTATTATTATTGTTATTATTGCAACGATAAGATAATTATGCCCGGTTGCTTTCCCTTCCGCCGGAATTAACGAGCAAACGACGCGACAGTGCCCGAATGGCAACGCTCGACGATTTTGCGGGATTTCCGGAGCGTTTCCTCGCACCTGAGACACCTGGCGATCATGCTAAAGCCAACGAGGCTCTTCTGTCTTCGGTACGGATTAAAAGCTGCATCATTCTCGAGGATTCGCAACGCGCGTTGCGTTCCATTGCAGTTCTAGACTAGTAAAAGTAAATGGAACGAAGTGTACTCCTCCATATATGTCGCCGAGACCTGGAGGATAAACGTCGCGGAATTGTCCCCACTACCGCGGGTTGTAGCCCGAGAAACCTGGGACGCCGAGGAGTGTGACCATGGGACTTGTTTTGACTTATACAGTGTAGTAATACATGAGATACAGTGTAGTAATTGTGAACAGTGTCTGGGAGAAGGCAGTCAAGTATAAAGGGCACTATAAATAAGTTCGGCCCTGAACGTTGTGACTAAAGATTGCACTTCAAGAATCGATATTCAGTTTCGTAGAATCAGGTGTTGGAGGGCGACAGGACCGCGTTGCGATTTCCGAAGGGCCCGGAGACGATCGATGGTCGAGGATCGAGAGTGAAGCGAGATCGAGGCGGAATCTGGTCGTGCCACCTGTTCTGAAAGGCCTCGGGAGGCAGGTACTTCGTCGCCACCCGGTGTGTTGCAGAGATACCGCGAGAGGAGCTCGCAGACGCTCGTCTACGCCTTCCTCAGACGTTAATGCCTCCTCATTGTCGGGCAAAAGAAAGGGGGAGGGGAGAAAAGGAAAAAACAATTCATCTGTCCGTGATATTTCATTCCCCCGTGTTTCCTGCTCGCAGACGAACGCATGCTTGAAAACGCGACTGTAGACTTATTCTCGCTCCCTCTGTCTCTCTCTCTCTCTTCCCTTTTTTCTCCCTCCCTCTCCCTTTTTCTCTCTGGCCACTGTCCTCTCCTCTCGTTCTGCCCGTTTCTCCTCTTCCTAGTTCCAAGGTGGAGGAGGTTGTTGCACCCTCCTCGAGCATTGTGCATGCGTGCATGAGGGTGCCTAGCCCCTTCATCCTCTACTCTGTATGCAACCCGTTACTCCTGCACGCTGGTGCAATGACACAGCCTCGTGGAAAGGCATCATAGCGGAAGAATTCAGGATTATCGATCTCGCCTGTCGAAAACCGATCCTGCCCGCTCCCTGGATCGACCGGATTATTATCATTATTCCCTCCCGTCTTTGATCCTCCATCTACGGGATCTAGTCTTGTTTAGGGGTTGCCGACAGCGCCCAGACCCCATGGTGTTGCATTTATTTCTTCAGGCATGAACCGGCCATGAAAGAAACATGGGTCACAGTTCGGGTCATCAGGTAATCCGTAGGTAACAATTTGTCACGTTTATGGTCCGTTTGTGCGGCATCATCAGACCGAGGATCTCCGTGCAAAATAAAAATTGTGCTAAGGTTAATTTAATGGCTCCATAACCTCTGAGCTCACTCAAGAACAATATCAAGGCGAATACAGTGATTTCTCTATATATGTCGCCGAGGCCTGGATGATAAACGTCGCGGAACTATCCCCACTACCGCGGGGTACACTGGCAAGACCCGTGTTGTTGACATATATCGAGAGTTCACTGAACTCTCATCCGCAATAGGTCGAAAGTCGTCCCGAGCGGTCGTCTTATATCGAAAGAAAACGGTATATGCGCTTCATGATGTGTACAGATATTTTTGATCATCTTAAGACAAAGTACAGTGAATTCTCGATATATGTCAACAACACGGGTCTTACCTGAGGCCTCTAGAGCTTCTTAGCCCCTCACGGTGTATACCCTGCGCGGTAGTAGGGATACTTGCGCGACATTTATCGTGCAGATCTTGGCGACATATATAGAGAAATCACTGTAGCTCGAAGAACACGTAGGTATTTCGCCACACATACTAGTTCGGGATCTCTTTGTCTGCCTCTCGACCGGTAAAAGGCAACCGATCGAACGGAGATGGAAGATCGAGTAAAACCGTAGGCGATCAGGCAACGATCGTCGGCGGGGGAAGGATCTACGCGCTCTAGAAAATCTATTCCTCCGAGCGGATTCAATTAGGCCGGCGACAACGATCGATAAGGATCGCCGCGGACTCGCGAACATAATAGGCGTCGGTCGGCCGATGATTACCGGTGTTCAATGACGGCCGACAGCTTTTATCATGCAGATTAGCGGCGCGCGGTGTCCGATTCCGATGCGACTTAATTATGGTGGCGTTGTTCGATCGAGACGGGTCACCGACACCGATCCTAATCGGCCGATGCCCGCCGGAATGCAACCGGCGAAACGAACCGGCGGACGGAGAGAGAACTTCCTACGATTCCTCGGGGATCATGCGTGTCGCATATTTATCGAGGGAGACCTCTACGAGACCTCAATGTGAATCGCGGGATCGTCCATTCACGCCCCGAGCGGGAGGATGCGCGGATCGGTTTTGTCGATCGCCGGAAACGGTGTCTTCACCTGGACAAGACGAATACGGTGAACCCTCCCATAACGCGGTCACTATATATTATACAACTTGATTCGCTTGAGGGGACATTTAAGTATTTTTCGGGAATTTTTTAAAGGAAATTAGGAAACTATATTACATATTTTTTCTATGCCGAAATACCAAAAATCGCAACAGTTGCGCGCGATTGAGAAAAATAGAAAAGTCACAATAGTACTTTTTCATCTCAGTACCAGCTGATTCTGTCGCGATTTCACATGAATTTCTCTGAATCGTGCAGCATGATTCGAAGCATTGGAGCACGCACAGAAATACACGAAATTAGAGAAAAATCGGTTTTTTTTCGCACAGCGAATGATAAATAGGTTTTCCGCCGCGCCGCGCCGGCCAAACCGGAAGAGGAGTTTCAACTTCGCGATTATGCTGTCGGTTAGGCCGCGGGGGAAAGAGAGAGAGAGAGAGAGAGAAGCCTGGTGGGGGGTAAAGGGGCAGGAGGGGGGTAGAGGAGGGATAGAAAGACGCGACGAGGGGCAACGACCTCGCATTAGGTCACGGCCTTGACATCGTTACGAGGAAACCTCTCGGTACGACACGCTACTAATCGCCGGCGACCAGCTTAGACCGCGCGCGTGCAACCCCGGTTCTGCAGGCTGCAGACTGCAGACTCATCGGCGGAGTTCGCCGAACTCCGATGCACCGGGATTGCGCCGGGGAATTGCCCATTGATATTGAACCTCTCGGTTCTCCGCGCGAGTTCAACAGCCAGAAATAGCACGCCGGCAATCCTAGAGCTCTACCCGAGGCTCTCGCCTTTCAAATCTGATCGATTTAACCCTCGAGCCTTGGCCCGGGGAGACCGTCTGCTTCCAATTTTCGCGCGTACTTAGTCCGCGTACACCGTGGAATCGTTAATCACCGGCTTCTCGGACCCGCCAACATGGCGGAGGTAAAGCACACAATCTTATTGATGCTTTTTAGTTCCTCGCTGAATAAACTGGTAAGAGCCAAGGATAGTCACGTGACTTTTGCGGAGCCCTAGGTCGGTGACTGATGTATAATTTCCAAGACTTAAGATCCGTCTTGGTCCTGATCTTATGGGTCTCAAGTCTGTGATTAAATTTGTCACATGTTTTGCTCTGTATTATCGATATCATGATTTATGTCGCCAGAAACGTGTTTCTGGATTTATTTCGCGGAGAATCAAGACAAAATATAGCTCAATTTGGAGATATCTTCTAGCACGCGCTACTCTCGATCTCATCCAGAAAACTCATCCAATGGCAGAGAAATGCTTGAATTCCACGGCACGCGCATCGTCAATTTTTGGCCTACTTCTAACGCTTATGTTACCGAACATCCGCATAATCTCGTCAGCTCGTGACCAGTGCGCGCTAGATTGAACCTTCCTCTTTCGAACGAGCCCTTTATCAGCGACAAAATATTCTTATATAAGGACGAAAAGTTGGGGCACGTGAAACCATCTTTCGTTTACTTTTGTCGGTAACGTGGTCACTCTACCTTATCTACAGACTCTTCAAAAGACATAATTTTATATAACACCATTTCATGCAACTAGACTCATGTGCGTTTCAACGGATAATATAAGAGAACCTACTAGGTGTATCTCCCGCATATAATGCATCGAAGTTCGCAGGGCGTTCGAAGGTTGTTTCAAGGTCAATAAAACGAGATCATTGGCTCTTCGCATCGTTCAACTCTTCTCTGGAACATTTGTTCGTACGATTCACATTTTCCGAGGTATATGAGACCGTTTCGCAGGATGTTCCAAGGTCATTGCAAGGTCGCATAAATGAGAGATTCTCTGAAAATTCCTTTGTCAATCATTTCTCGATTGTGTTGGAGTCCAGAGAATTCCCAGACCTAACTCAGAACCTCGACTTTCTTTTCAGTAGAAATTTCAAAGGAATTTAGAAACGTTTCGCCGGCAAAGTGCAGAATCATGAAAACCATAAGAAGAATTTAGAGTAGCTGGATTTCCAATTAAGAATTCAATGTTTTATTTGGATTGTCCCAAACGATTCGAGCAACCGCTGTGTTTTCGCGACTCCGCGCGGCGCACAGTGGGCAATTTGGACGAACTCGGATTCAAAATCAAGGAACTTTCGATAGGAATGAGGTAGAGCGACGAAATTTTTTTTTAATTAAAGCTGAAACTTTGTAGAATATGGGGAAAATAGGGAGATTATCACCATCCAATCATTTCAACGAAAAACTGATTTCATTAGTTTTTGTCAGAAAAATCTATTTTTTGCAAAATCCTGAGATCGTAGACAAATTTTGAGAGCAGATTTGAAATCAGCGTGAAAAGATCTATGGCAAACGATGTATAGCATGTTAAAAAAAATATTTTTCCGCGCGTGGTATTGGAAAAACTAAAGTTTTCTTGAATTTGTGCGCGTTTAACGAATTTTCTCGAGGTTAAAGAACGTTCGTACCACAATCTCTCTATTTTCCCATATTCTACAAAGTTGTAGCTTTCATTTAGAAGAAATGTCATCGCTGCACCACATTTCTATCGAAAGTTCTTTCATTTTGAATCCGATTTCGTCCAAATTGGCCACTGTGCGGCGTCGCGCAGGAATCGATTCGAGCTGGATCGCGCTGCGAGAATCGATTGTAACCACCCCCGCGGATGTCGCGATAGGTCTCGGCGTTCCCAGCAATTGCACCCCTAAGATGGAACGTCCTCTCGAGTCTCGGTGTCGGTTGCCGTTGGCGGTGCGCGCCCGTTGCACTCGGTACACTTAAATGGCCGCCGCGAGTCTGATGAGGGGTTGCACTGGCGGAGGTGGAGACCAGGGAGGAGAGAGAGAGAGAAATCGAGAGAGAGAGAGAGAGAGAGAGAGAGAGAGAGAGAGAGAGAGGGGGAGAGAGCGAATGAGACGAGAAGGGCGTCGGAGTCTGAAACGCGGAGAACGGAGGAAAAGGAGGCGGAAAACGAGTGGGGAGGAGATTCGCGGCCCGAGAAAAGTGGCGGAACACCGACGAGAGGGTGACGAGACCCGGCCGGGGTCAATGCACTCGTAATCTTGGTGCAACGCGACTCCTCTCGCGTCACTGTACGCGAGCCCCAGCGCGACGGAGATAGGACTTGCATCTCGAAACTCCCTCAAACTCCTATAGTTTATTCGACAGTCACAGGGATCCAACGAACCGCTGGATCGAGGTTAAAACAGCACCGAGTGCAAAGGGTTAATGCACAGGTGTTCCTTTGCAAATCGACACATGCCATAAGTGCATAGAGATCCACAGATATCGCGAACAGTAATTACTCAGTTTTTGTTTTCCGAAGAAATTGCTTCGATTTGTAATGCGTCAGAAATGGTAAAATTAGCGTGCCAACGGTTAGTCATTGTTCCTTCCTTGGACAACAAATAGGTGTTTCTCTTCGAACAAAATACGGATGATCCTTCGAGAAACGATATCGGAAGAAAATTCTTTACCGTCGTGCACCCCTTGAAATAATTTAACTTTTTGTCCGAAACAACATTTCCATAAAACCGAAACCAAACCGTAGAAAATTGCTGAAGGAGTTATAGCAAATGAGCATTTGGTTGCCACCACGAAAAGGACACTGTTGATTGATAAAGAACTCATTTGGAAAGGATGGAGAAGCCGTCGATCGAGGTGCCGGCAGATCTACGGATCTAGGGATTTATAACGCGTGGTTGCAAAACGGATTGCGGCTGAAACGATCCCAGCCCCCCTCCCCCCACCCCGAGCCCCGTTCGGTGCACGCAGCGCGGAGTGAAAGTAACATTCTAGACACGTGATGCGGCATCACGCTGCACGTCGCGGAAAAATGCATCCCGGCCTGCACCTGTGTGCGCCGTTGCACACGTACGACACGTGTTCGACGTCAGGGAACACGCTCCGGATAGATCGTTAAACTCACGCGTGTCTCTCGCTCCCGAAGATCCAGAATGATCGAGGGTTCGTGGAACCGTGGTCCACGGGAATCTGTTTGTTATTGCCGGGCGACTGTGGATCAGCAACAAATCAGTAGTTAAATGGGAATTTCTTTCCTTTGTATTCTCGATGTCTTTTGATCGCTATTTGAAATTTCATCTACTTGTTTACAACGGGTGAGCAAATGAGTAGAAATAAATTCTGTGAACTATGGAAATGTTTTGTCCAGAAATTTTGTAGCTTCTTGTAATTTTTGTACTATCTTCAATTTCGTCTGCTCGTTTGCAATAGCTGAGAGTAATTAGGCACCGACTGTACGAACTATAGAAATTTTTCCTTCAGAAATTTGTTATTATTCCTCTTTTAATTTTTGTACCTGGTGTTTGGGAGCGCTATTGATTAGAAACAAATTCAGTGAACTATAGAAATGTTTCCCTGAGGAATTTTTAAGTATTTTTCTTTATTCAAATATCTGTGACCAGTTAATTCGTGTGAAATTTAAATGAACTGGTATTATTATATAGGAATATTAGATGGGAGATCTTTGTGCAAAATAAAAATTGTCTGCGTCAATTTCAAGCAATAGATTTTCGACAAAAATATATTTCTCCTCTTAATAATTTTACCGAACGGAGTTTTGTGTATTGTTTTCACTTTTGTCATAAATGCATGAAACCCGGAGTCTGTGCATCATGCATCGTGTTTAGGGCTTTGTGGTTCTAAGTGTCACACGAAACTAAAATGAAACGCACTATGCGCCGGCATACTTGAAGAGTTTGAAAGGGAGGAAATTTTCGCCCATCGACAGGGGTTGTTTACCCTCGTTCGAGAACTGGATGAGCGACAGGGACCAGTTTCGTCATCAGATTCTCGAGCCATCCGGCGCTTGCAGAGGGCGAAGGGCCGAGGTATTTGCTATATGGGCGGCAAGGGGGTTGCTATTTGTCGTGCTGATGGGATTGATCGAGGGGCGTGCAGAAGGGCGAGCCCTACGTTTGTCAAACTACCCTACCCTGGCAGGGCTCGTTTTCAGGCCTACGGTTGGAGAAGGTCAGGGTCCAAAGGGTTGCCCGATGGTCCGGAAGGGTCGCAGGTGCTCCAAAACTTGTCCGAGAATGCCAGTTGCACTTTACAAGTACACTTATACACGCCAATGCTCATAGAAGTCACACTAGTGATACAGTACAAAAACTAGTGATACAACAATAGAAAACACAAAGGTTTATTATAATAGGAGCTTGAAAACAAACCTCATCTTTCTTATCTGTTTCATACGATCAACTGGAAATCTAAGATGGACTGTAAATACAGAATAATTGGGAAAATCAACAAGTTTTTGTTTCTTGTTATGTGTATAATTGAATTTTTATATTTGCGACTTTAGGATTTAGACGTACAGTGATTTCTCCGTATGTGTCGCCAAGGCCTGGATGATAAACGTCGCGGAATTATCCCCACTACCCTATACTCCTGAGGGACCACGGGTATGTCCCCTGGACGATACAGGACGCTGGTACAAGACGATACAAGACCCGCGTTATTGACATATATCGAGAAGTCACGACATATGTCGAGAAGTATCCCCGAAGTGAACCGAGTGAAAATTAAAGAAGTCTTTTCGACTGAATGCGTGCGAGCAAAGTATGCTTTTAAATTTCCAAGTCCAGTAGATCGTCAAATTCAAACTTGAATTTCTCGAATCAGAATTGGACACTCAGAAATAACCCATTCATTTTTGTTAAATAAGAAAGAAAACACGATCTGCGATATATGTAAAGTACCAGTTAACGTAAATCACCTAATAATAGAATGCAAAAGATATGAGAATGAAAGGAAAAATGCTAAGTTCTTCTAAGGACTATATCACCGGTCTTGCCAAGTATATCAAGGATACAAATATGTATAATATATCGTAAGAAAATGTACCGTGTTGCTAATGATCTTCGATGTTCAAGCAGCATTAAACAAATAATTAAAAAAAGAAAAAAGTATGCTTTTGTCGTGCATCTATTATCAGTATTAGTCCTCGGATTCGACGCAATTATGGGAAAATTGAAACACAAAATAGAAAGAAGATCAAAATGAATTTAATAGTACAATATTGGCAACCTATTAAAATTATTAACACTAGATTTACGGGACCCGTCAAAATGACGGATTCTAACATTTTTAAATTGCGAATATTGAGATTGTAAAAATGCATCCACGAGCAATTATTTAACAAATTCATTTCTTCGGGTATATATTATTAAAGAAATGGCTACAAACTTTGATCGATACATTCACGTTATTTTTACAAAGTAATGTAAAATAGTCATTTTCAGTGCTCCGTAAACCTAGTGTTAACAGAAGAGATCAATTTGTATGCGGCTCTTTTTTCTGGAGATTGGTGGAGACAATTTTCGATCTTGCATGAAGCAAGTCTAATCATCGGCGCGAGTTATGCACCGATGTTCAAGGTCGCCGTTTCGGGCACAGGTTCTAGCAGGGGCCTATTTCAGAGAGGATTTCGAGCCGGTGTGCGCCGCGATGTCTCGCCCCGAAGATCGCGATAAATATATCGACGGGATCTAGGTTGCAGGTGGGAGTGTCGACGGGCACGACACAGGAGACGGCGCGCGTTGTTCGGAAACGGACGCAGAATGCACCGGCGTGTAAATACCCGCGATACAAAACGACGTCGTCGGGAGACGGTGCGAGCGAGCGAGCTATAGCTAGGCGAACATAAGCGCGACAGCTACTTTCCTGGGGAGTGCAGCGTGGAAACGAGAAATCTCGGACCGGCCTATCCGGGATAGGAGAATTTATGCGCGGCCCAGTCGAGATACCGATCGTGAATCTCGCGGCCCGATCGCGGATCAACGGTAATTGCCGGTTCTAATATCGGGGAACGAACCGGCATCCTCTCTCGGACTACTCGGCGACTTTCTAATTTCACGGGGGGAAAAGCTCTCGCGATCCGCGAGAGCCTCTGCAAGGATCAACCGGGATCAAGCGGATCTACGATCCGAAAAACCGTTGGCACACTAATTTTACCATTTCGGACGCATCACTCCACCCACTCGACGAAACCTCGATGAAATCGAAGCAATTTCTTCGGAAAACAAAAACCGAGTAATTACTGTTCGCGATATCTGCGGATCTTTATGCACTTATGGCATGCGCCGATTTGCGAAGAAACACCTGTGCATTAATCTTCTGCACTCGGCGCTGGTTTAACCTCGAAACCAAACATTTCTTACGACCTAGAATACTCCCAACGATTTTATTATTATTATTATTATTATTATTATACATCGTTTATTTTAAAGCGGTCGCATTAACAGCTAGGTCATTAGCGAACAGATGGTTTATAATTGAATATAGAAGAGAAGGTTGCGGGTGATATTTACATTGTGGTGGGGTACAGGAAAAAAGAAATTTATAATAGTTTACATATATCAATAGATTTCGGAAACAGAAGGACGTTTCCAATATTGTTCTCGTTTAAATTTGTCGTGAGGTCATTATCGATGGAAAATCTGGATCGTTGAGAAGAGAATACAGGACGTTCGAGTAGGATATGTTGGGTGTTGTTTCATTTTGATGCAATTTATGTGCTCGTACAATCCTGAAATGTTTAGTAATTTATGAAGTACGATTAAATATAATAATCTGAACAATATTTTGAATACACAGCAATTATTAATGGCGTCCCCGAGCCGCCAGTCGAATGGAAACAATTTACTATTTTTGCGTACTGTGAGATGATTCTTTCTGTTTGCGTTGTTAGTTGTAGATCTTTAAAATGCGATACTGTACATTACAAGTGTAATGCAAAGATGGTAATTTTATCCTGAGTCGTTTTATGCAACTGTTTCTGAGGAGCGTATTAGGGTTAACCGTGAACCAGTAGCATTTTTATTTTATTTTTGAAGAATCTTTTAGTCGACGATGGAGATCTTGTTCTAATTCAGGGTTTGATTAAATCGCGCATGGAAACGAGAATTTTCATGAAAGTCCGCAGATCGGTGATATTATTTTCTGCTTCTGGCGAACCATAATCCAAGATGGTTATTACTGGGCTGCGGATTTTATGCATTTATTGCGAAAATGGTTGGCTGCAATTTGAAACGAAAGAAAAGAAATTGGGCGTATCGATGCATTTATTGAAACTATTAGAGATACATAAATTCCTGTTTGGTTTCTGTGTGTCGGAATTGTCAAGAGCAATTTTTATAGCTATTACTAGACTGCGGATATTTAAGCATTCGTGGGTTCGAGAAATATTTAAAAAATGCTAGAATATAGGATTCGACGGAATTTTGTACGATTTTTATTTAAAAAGTCTACTATCACTGAAAATACGATTTTAGATGGTTCCACTTTCTTAACATTTGACTACAAAAATCTAAAATTGCATAAACATCTGTAGTTATTACTAACCGGACGGCTCCTGAAATGTTCAATTAAGAAGAGTTGAAAGGGATACATAAATTCCTGTTTGGTTCCTGTGTGTTGGAATTGTCAAGAGAATCAATTGTTGATTCAGTGAATCAATTGTGAGAATTGTCAATTGTTTTATCTTGCTTAAAAATCCGTGTAGTTATTGCTAGACTGCGGATCTGTATGCATTTATGGCCCCGAAAAATATTCAAAAAAGGCTAGCATGTAAAAATCGACGGAATTTTGTTCGATTTTTATTTATTTGAGATCTACAAAGACTACTACCACTGAAAATACGATTTTACATGGTTCCACTTTCTTAACATTTGACTAGAAAAATCTAAAATTGCACAAACATCCGCAGCGTAGTTATTACCAACCGGACGGCTCCTGAAATGTTCATTTGAAAAAAGTTGAAAGAGATACATAAATTCCTGTTTGGTTTCTGCGTGTTGGAATTGTCAAGAGAATCAATTGTTGATTCAGTGGATCAATTGTGAGAATTGTCAATTGTTTTATCTTGCTTAAAAATCCGTGTAGTTATTACTAGACTGCGGATCTGTATGCATTTATGGCCCCGAGAAATATTCAAAAAATGCTAGAATGTAAAAATAGATGGAATTTTGCACGATTTTTATTTATTTGAGATCTACAAAGTCTACTATCACTGAAAATACGATTTTGCAAAATAAAAAATTGCACAAACATCCGGAGGCTAGTTATTACTAACCGGACGGCTCCTGAAATGTTCATTTGAAAAAGTTCTTTTTGGAAAGTCGCGGAAAAAGCTGCGCGTATCGCGTCCGCCTGTCATCGAGGTTGTTTAGAAACGCGTCGCGCGAGAAATGATCGGCGTCGTTTAATCGGCGACCGGTAGTGGATCGCTTTATTGAATCCCGACTCGTCTTTTTCGATCGGTCATCCCGTCGGTTGAGTTTCACCCTGTTCCCTCTCTCTCTCTCTCTCTCTCTCTCTCTCTCTCTCTCTCTCTCTTTCCTTGTTTGACACGGCGCTTTTTTGCTCGGTTCCTCGGTTAGATAACAGCCCGAGATAAGGCGACCGAGGGGAGGTGCGCGCGTGCATCGGCCTGAATGTCACTATAGAAAACGGAACTATCGCGGCCCGTTGTTATTACAGAGTAATGGCACGTTACGCGGCGTGCCATTACCCCCGATGCGCCATTACCATCAATTAAAACCGCCGAGAGGTATACTATTGGCCGTATAATAGGGCCAATTACGGTTCGAGTATCGGCGGCTGTCTTATCGGGCTCCGTGATCTGCTAACAAAGTGGAAAAGCGGATTTCTTTCGCCGGTTTCCTTTTTTCACCCCGGAGAACGTTGCCGATTAAACCGTCGCTGCTTTTAATTTACGCCGATGCAAAGTAACTCTTGGCCTTTTTTCTGTACGTCATTTCTTTCTTTTTTCTCTCTCTCTCTCTCTCTCTTTCTCTCTCTTTTACCGTCTCGCGATGGACACCTGCTGCCATGGCAGAGGCGTGGCGCGAGAATTAATTGGACTTATCGATTTATAAATATCGCGAGAGGCAAGCTTGTATCGCCGGTGAGCACATTGTTGCTCCCTCGGCGTCGCGTTAATGGCAATTTTGCAAAGAGATTGATGGAGCTGGTTAATGCGAGTCTTCTCTCGTTTGATCCTAATGCACGATTCGTGCGAGATCAACTGTTCGGATCGCTCTCGCGCAAGTCAATTTCAATCTATAAGAATACGTTCTAACAATATTAGCAACAACAATTTACCGACCAGTCCAATCGAACTTTGAGCGAAAGGCAAAATAAAGGGGACAAGCAAAGAAATTGAGGAGCGCTAGATTCGACCAGTATTTAACAATTCTTAGCACACATTTATAAAATTTTCATTAAACAACCAAGAGGTTGACACGTTGATCGTCAAACTGTAAGCCCTGAGAAATGCAAGAAAATTGCAAGAAAGAAAAGATCAAATCGATCGTAGCGATTGTATCTTGAACCGTTTATCTTCCGATCTTAATGACATTTAATTTTCTCCGACAGATTAAAAATTAATTTCTAAACCTGCCTGTTATGTTACCCACGTATGGCTCACACGGTTATTAAGTGTATCGGGTCGGAGAAGAATTTTCGAAAGGCCTTTTTCAATCGTATTTGCCAGGTAGAAAGTGGGCGAACAAAATATTAGAAAATGTTGATGCACCTAATTTCAAGGGTGATTAGAATGATCGATCGAACGTGTCCGCTTTCGTCGGCGAGGGGTGTAACTCGGTCGAAAGCATACCGTCGGCGCAAATAGGCCGTCGCGTCGTTAATTGGAGATTTTACAAAACCGCAATCGTGCAGATAAACGCGAAGGAGGAAGCGGAAGGGAAACGCCGGTTTTTCCCGTCGGGGACGTAACCGATCGAG
This sequence comes from Halictus rubicundus, assembly GCF_050948215.1. Lineage (NCBI taxonomy): Eukaryota > Metazoa > Arthropoda > Insecta > Hymenoptera > Halictidae > Halictus > Halictus rubicundus. The sequence goes on from NC_135160.1 coordinate 12,809,382, forward strand.
GTAACCGAGTCGCCGATTCTTTTCCGCTCGTTTTGTTCGGTTTCGCGTTTCTCGCGCGACGACCGTGAAACATCGAGCGATAAAGGAGCACTTTCTAGCTATCAGGCGTCATTAGCGATCGACTATATTCCCCCGGCCGAGCCGTTTCCATCTTCTGTTGAAAGTCCGCGTGCTCCACTTGGAGTCGGATCGGTGACACGCCGATTTTCTCCGGCGCGCGCCGATCCGATTCCCCGCGCCGCGCCGCGCCGCGCCGCACGCCGGCGAGATATTACGACGGTAAAACGCGAACGGCGACTTAATTCGACAACCGATCCGTGTTCCCCGCCTCGTTTCCCAGGGAACCGGTACAACGATTTTTACCGGAAATCGGAACAACAACGGTGCAATCGGGGTGAGAACTGCGCCGCACAGTGGTCAATTTGGACGAAATCGGATTCGAAATCAAAGAACTTTAGAAATGAGGTAGAGCGATGAAATTTTTTCTAAATGAAAGCTACAACTTTGTAGAATATGGGAAAATAGAGAGATTGTGGTACGAACGTTTTTTAACCTCGAGAAAATTACTTAAACGCGCACAAATTCAAGAAAATTTTAGTTTTTCCAATACCACGCGCGGAAAAATATTTTTTTCAACATGCTGTACATCGTTTCCCATAGATTTTTTCACGCTGATTTCAAATCTGCTCTCAAAATTTGTCTACGATCTCAGGATTTTGCAAAAAATAGATTTTTGTGACGAAAACTAATGAAATCAGTTTTTCGTTGAAATGATTGGATGGTAATAATCTCCCTATTTTTCCCATATTCTACAAAGTTTCAGCTTTAATTTGAAAAAATTTCATCGATCTACCTCATGACTATCGACAGTTCTTTGATTTTGAATCCGATTTCGTCCAAATTAACACTAAACCTACCGAGCCTTAAAGGCCCGGGGTAGTCACGTGACTTTTTAATTAATAATTTCCATTCAGAGCCTTCAGACACAGACTTAAGATCCGTCTTGGTCTTGATCCGAAAATTATGGAAGCCTATAGACCATAACTGGGAATATTCTTGATAGGTGCTTCGACGGCAACAGAGACTTCCACCACTCACCCTTAAATAAAATGATTTAATAATTCAGTATGGGATTACTGTGAGGGAGAGGATTTTCAAGCTTCCTTTTGGTACAGCATAATTACTGACTCGCCCATAACTCTTGGATGCACATGCTTTCAACACGATAACTGCTATGTCACCCATATGTGGGTGACAGAATTATTTGTCCAGGTTTCAAAATGAATTTTTACGTTACTATATTCATTGTACCAAATTTGATTTGTAAAATACAGGAAAGTTGGAGGACCACTCAATATCATACATTTAATAATTTGAATTTTTATTTCATTAAATAGCTTACTTTTGATTTTCTGGAATTTTGTGAGGTTTCTCGTTTGGCAGTCAAAGTGTTAAAGAAAATAAAAACCTTAGTTGCACAGAATCTTGCGAATTCACTGCGTCACACAATGCGGCAACCTTAATCACAGCAGCACACACAACTTGCTGATGCGTTTTGATTTGCATAAATTCTTTTTTTCACTTATTCACCATTGGTGCGTAGCATTGCCAACCGTATGAGAAACTTGAAATAAAATATTAAACTGTTTGACTATGAGTAACTTCAACTTTTCGAAAAGGTGGGACAGTTTTTAACCCACCTAGCCCCAAAGAGTTAAATAACGTGATCTAACAATTCTGTTTGGGATTACTGCGAAAGAGAGAGAGAGGATTTTTGAGCTTCCTTTTGGTACAGCATAATTAATGAACATACCATTCCGATAGACGAAGGCGTTAACTACTGGGAGAAAATGGGAAACCGAATCTGGAGGTCCATCTGGACCCGTAGTTACAAACGTTCGGAATACTAATTTCCTAGCAGCCATCGACGTTGGTCTGAAAGTGGTAGTTTGCAAGGATGTGTTTACAAAATGTATGCACCAGGATTGGGAACGAGTACAGCCACGGCTAGCATTGAATCACGAAGAGCATCCGTCTTGCGAAGGTTACCGGATGATTCGTAGTTCCTGTCGACCGAGCCCTGACAATAGCAAGTCATAACGAAACGAGAAAAAGCACGATCGAAGCACCGCACCGGGAAAACAGGTTCCCCGGTTGCGCATTTTCGCGTTGCCACGAGCGCCGATCGCGGCGCACGTGAGCAGGAAAGTGGTAAAAGCCGCGGCGGAATGCGCGGCAACCTTGAACGCGGTTGCATTGCTGCATCGGCAAGGCGTGTGCGCTCGTCCGACCCGCTTTGCTGCCGGGCACGATCCTACCTCAACAGGATTACCAAAAAAGAAGAAGAAAAAAAAAAGAAGCAACCTTATTAACGCTAAACCGAGCGTTGAAAGTGGTTATAATTACCCGTTCCCGGCTCCATTCGCCAATTTTCCGCAGCGTTCGGCGTACAGTTTTCTTGCGTTATAAGACGACCACGTATTTTTCGCGACAAGAAAATACAGTGAATTCTCGATATATGTCAACGACACGGGTCCTGGCAGCGTCTTGTATCGTGTAGGAGACGTAGCCGAGCCGTGTTATGTTTACACTCCTCGGCGTTAGGGGAGCTTCCTGGCTCCTCAGGGGATATACCCCGCGGTAGTGGGGATAATTCAGCGACGTTTATCATTCAAGCCTTGGCGACATAAATAGAGAAATCAGTGTCTTGTACTTTTGGAAGCCATGGCAAGCATTAAGAACGCAGTTATCATTTTTTAAACTTTGAAAACAAGTCTGACTGTTCATCACAAGCGACATTTATCGTCCAGGTCTCGGCGACAAAAATTATGGAATAATAATCGCCGGTAGATAATGTGTTTAGGCTTCGATAAACGATACAGGTCTGAAACAGAAGTAGTCCCAGTACCACGGACGCTTCGTGGCTCCTCACGGGGTATACTCCGCGGTAGTGGGGATAATTCCGCGACGTTTATCATTCAAGCCTTGGCGACATAAACAGAGAAATCGCAGTATCTTTTACGTTTGGAAGCCATGGCAAACATTAAGAACGCAGTTATCATTTTTAAACTTTGAAAACAAGTCTGACTGTTTATCACAAGCGACATTTATCGTCCAGGTCTCGGCGACAAAAATTGTGGAATAATAATCGCCGGTAGATAATGTGTTTAGGCTTCGATAAACGATACAGGTCTGAAACAAAAATAGTCCCAGTACCACGGACGCTTTCTGGCTCCTCACGGGGTATACCCCGCGGTAGTGGGGATAATTCCGCGACGTTTATCATTCAAGCCTTGGCGACATAAACAGAGAAATCGCAGTATCTTTTACTTTTGGAAGCCATGGCAAGCATTCAGAACGCAGTTATCATTTTTAAACTTTGAGTACAAGTGTGAATATTTATCACAAGCGACATTTATCGTCCAGGTCTCGGCGACAAAAATTGTGGAATAATAATCGCCGGTAGATAATGTGTTTAGGCTTCGATAAACGATACACGTCTGAAACAAAAATAGTTCCAGTACCACGGACGCTTTCTGGCTCCTCAGGGGATATACCCCGCGGTAGTGGGGATAATTCAGCGACGTTTATCATTCAAGTCTTGGCGACATAAATAGAGAAATCAGTGTCTTGTACTTTGGGAAGCCATGGCAAGCATTAAGAACGCAGTTATCATTTTTAAACTTTGAAAACAAGTCTGACTGTTTATCACAAGCGACATTTATCGTCCAGGTCTCGGCGACAAAAATTATGGAATAATAATCGCCGGTAGATAATGTGTTTAGGCTTCGATAAACGATACAGGTCTGAAACAAAACTAGTCCCAGAACGATCTTCGAGGGGATAATCGATCAAAGCGAATCGATAGCATTAGCCTGTCGGACAAGTCGGATTTTCGAGAGCGCCGATTGAACTGGATCCCATGGCTGCTAGGATCAAGTTAGGAGATCGGGAGAAGGCTAGATCCTCTCTTTCGCTCTTGGGCCGTCCGTTTCCTGCGGATAAGCACAGACACAGGCTCGCGCGTCGACGAGAAGGGAACCGGGATCGTTGGATGCAGCTGCAACGGCTTGGTTTACCTGTTGACGTGCTGGCCGCGAGAAGGTGACCGTGCCTCCTAGCCGCGGGAGTGCATCGAACGAGGTATCCAGGCTGACACCCACGCCAGAACAGTTTCTGGGCCGAAAAATCGGCGGAGAGCGCCGTTCACTTCCGCGTGGCCTGCAGCCGGCCCAGAGCCCCGGCCTGTGTTTCTGCAGCGTGTGCAAGCGTGTGCAAGCGTGTGCAAAGCGTGCAGGCGATTGCAGCCAGGCCAGACCCTGCTTGCGCTTACCTGGCCGCTGCCTTGCCTGCCTGCTTGCCTGCCTGCCTGCCTGCCTGCCTGCCTGCCTCGTGGGTTCCGGGTCGGTTTTTCGCCCTGAAAACGTCGCGATTGTCGAGAGGCCTGGGCGAGCCGGGCGTGACCAGTTCCGAGATCTTTTTTCCGTCTCTTTTTGCCCGTTTCTTCTGATCTCCGTCTCTTTCTCTACTCCCTCCGCTCCCTCTCCCTTCGCGATCTCTCCCCTTTCTTTTCTCCCTCTCTACCCCGCTCTCTTCACCGTCACACTCCCCCACCTCCGTGTCTCTTCGCGATTGTCACCAACAATCAAGCTTCGCAGCTTTCGCACGCGAAATTCATTTTCTCCGGGGTCTTGTTCACACCTTTTTGGCAAATCGTGTTCACCCTCCGGCGGCTGCAGTGTTTCTACCGATTCGTTTTCTTGGGCGGAAAAATATCCCCTGCCAAGGTATCATTCTATAATCATTATTTTGTAAATACGACCGCACAGATAAGTACGCGTGAAGTCGCCAAAAACGACAAAATGATATGGTATCACTTCATTTTTGAGTTATTTGCCAGATGAAGTTGGAAAAATTATTGATCTGGAGCGCAAAGGGTGAATATGGTGTACGGAAGGATTAACCTGGAATGCAAAACTGTGCAAAATTGCGGTTGTGAGAAGCAGGAGTTTTCGATAAAAATTCATTCATTTCTCTAGTCGTTCTTGCACACTAAAGGCAACGCTTTGTCTAGGTTTTTCTAATCTTTCACTGTTTACTGTATTCCAACCCCTTGCCCGACTATATCGAGCCGTACTCGAAGAAGATTCTGAACAGAGTGTAATAAACATGTATGTTATTAACCCTTTGCACATTTCTTCCGACCTAGAATATTTCCCTTCTATATATATATATATATATATATATATATATATATATATATATATATATATATTTTCATGTTATACATATGAAAATGGTGCAATTTACTCGTACAATACTGAAGCGTTTAGTAATTTATTGAATACAAACAAATTTAATAATGCAAAACATATTTTGAATAATGATACAGCAATTTTTAGTGGCGCCTTACATTCGCCATTCGAGTGCAAAAAATTTCCTTCGAACCGAAATAAAATTCAATTTTATGCGTTCTCAATGTACAGCTATTGAAGATCATACAGGCATACGACAGATATAAATTTCCTTTTTGATCCTTTTTATTCAGGAAATTACGAATTACAAAAAAGTTCCGATCAGTGAAACCGTAAAATAAATCGTGGTGCGAGGGGTAAACCGGTCAATTTCTTCAAAAATTAAGGGGCTTGTGGGGGCTAGTCGCTTCCAAATGAGTCCCAATTTATAATTGTACTGTTTTCCCGAACGAAACTACGACAATTCAAGCGTTGAGAATCTCTCGAGAATCGATGGTAGAAATGGTAAAAAGGTCAGTGTCCCGGTACCGTTCACGATCCTACGCTATCCCGTCGCCGCGGCACCCCTTCTTTCGGATCGATTCTCATCCGAAAGAAGAAGGAACAGGGGTCTGTCTGGGTCAGGGAACTCCGAGCGAGCGTAACCGTGCAGCGTCCCAGATCCGCTCGAAACAATATCCACCTAAATCTGCCTATGGATCTGCAGTGGGTCGGTCGGTGGGTATCGTTGCCCGATATCGTGGAGAGACCTCTCTCTCTCCCCTCTCTCTCCCCTCTCCCTCTCTCTCTCTCTCTCTCTCTCTCTCTTTCCTCTCTGTTTCTTCTCTTTTCTCATAGACGTCCGCAGCGAGAAAGCGCTCGTTCACGGGCGGGAGATGGGATCAAGCGCATTGTAAGTAGGTTCGAATCCGACTCGATAGTTTCGAACATTTCGCGCGAGCACTGTACGCGAAAAACTTCGGGACGGAATTGTCAGCTCTGTATCGTCGACAGACGATAGTGATCCCTGATCTCTCTACCCTCGAAAAAGTAGGCGAGACAGGGCTAAGCCAATGACAATGCTTTTCTCTCTTCGGTTACTTCTTTCGGGTAACTTACAGCCAGACCCGTGGATCTTTATGCAAATTTCACGGATTATTTTACAAAAGCCTGGACGAGGAACGAGTTCAATATATCAACCAGAAAATCCTATATGACGGGACGCGTCGTTGATAGAATGTGGATTTTGTGTTTTTAAGAATGGTGAAAACAGTGAGAATAACGATTTTGAGTACATTGTCGGTATCTTGGGGAAATTATTATGAGCAGGAACAAATATCTATGCAGTTCCTTGCAATTAATCAATTAAATGACAAATTTTAGAATGAAAGAATGAGTTTGAACTGTCGTTTTCTGACGTATGTTCCAAAATCCCCGAATGGGGATCGTGGCAGCTAATGGGTTAAGACAATTTTTATTTTTCATAATGATCCGCAGTTGCTAATTAATTAACCCTTAACCCTTGGCACTCGAATGGCGACTATAAGGCGCTACTAAAATTTACAATATCACTATTCAAAATATTTTTTACATTATTAAATTTGTTTGTATTCAATAAATTACTGAACATTTCAGTATTGTACGAGTCAATTCCACCATTTTCGTATGCATAACATGAAAAAAAAAATGTATATAGAAGGGAAATATTCTAGGTCGGAAGAAATGCTTCGTTTTGGAATTAAAATAGCTTCGAGTGCACAGAGTTAACAACCTTCCACTGTAGTAATAATCTTGTATTGGGAAATATTCTAGGTCGGAAGAAATGCTTCGTTTTGGAATTAAAATAGCTTCGAGTGCAAAGGGTTAATAATCTCCTACTGTAGTAATAATCTTGCATTGGGAAATATTCTAGGTCGGAAGAAATGCTTTGTTTTGGAGTTAAAATAGCTTCGATTGCTAAGGTTTAATAACCTTCTACTGTGATAATAATCTTGTATTGGGAAATATTCTAGGTCGGAAGAAATGCTTCGTTTTGGAATTAAAATAGCTTCGAGTGCACAGAGTTAATAACCTTCTACTGTAGTAATAATCTTGTATTGGGAAATATTCTAGGTCGGAAGAAATGCTTCGTTTTGGAATTAAAATAGCTTCGAGTGCAAAGGGTTAATAATCTCCTACTGTAGTAATAATCTTGCATTGGGAAATATTCTAGGTCGGAAGAAATGCTTTGTTTTGGAGTTAAAATAGCTTCGATTGCTAAGGTTTAATAACCTTCTACTGTGATAATAATCTTGTATTGGGAAATATTGTAGGTCGGAAGAAATGCAGAAATGCTTCGTTTTGGACTTAAAATAGCTTCGAGTGCAAAGAGTTAATAACCTTCTACTGTAGTAATAATCCTGCATTAGTAATCATCTACTGTAATAATAATCTTGCTACTGTATTTAAAAAATGTACAAACACTCAGATATAAATGCATAAAATCCACTCTCTCGAGTGACCTAATCACAGCGACGGCAAAACAGATCGCAACGGATTAAAATGCAGCCTCTTGCTTTTTATTTCGAAATCACGTCTCCCAGCACTTCTAAACGCGCATAGTCCTCGCTGCGCGGATTCGCAGCGCGAAAAGGGTCGCGGGAAGCGTTTGCGTGGGGGAGCGAAAGAGAAAGAGAGAAAGAGAGAGAGAGAGAGGGAAAGCAGGAGAGTGAGAGGACAGGCAGGGTGGAAGGAGTGTCGCGGGTCGTGTCGCGAAAGAGGAAGGAGAGGAAAAAAAGTGTGCCGATCGTGCTCGGATCGGCCGCAAAGCAGAGAGCAAACCGAATAAAAGCAAATCGAAGCAAATCGACGCGGCGCGGCGCGGGGCGAGCGATCGCGGGAAAAATCGATTTCGCGCGACGCTCGCGGTGGAAATGATTCGCACAACGCGAGGAATTCGCGCACACGGCGGAGTCGCATCGATCGGTTCCGATGCTCGTCCGGTTGCTCGTCCGGATGCGGTAGCCTAACGTTCACGGCGTACGGCCGAGAGATCCTAAGCTGGCCGGGACGCCCACGGGTTTTCCCGGTCGCCGGTGGTGTGTTTGTGTCGCGCGTGTGGGCAGAGATCGCGCGGCTCTCGCCCGTTCGCCGCTCGTATTTACATCAATTCGGCCCAGAACCGCGCGATCCCATCGCGAAGCTTGTACCGTCGAGACGAGACCACGAGCAGAGTCGGCGGAGTCTCTCGATCGCTCGATCAGCCGGCGTGCCGCGGCGGCTCTTTCATTTTCTCGATCGGCGGAAAGGTGTGATCAGCTGGAGCAACCGGAGCGACGCGGACTACGCGGATCCCCGTCAGTCATGGTGGCCGCCTGCCTCGACGAGAACTCCTATAAGATCCTCCTTTTGGTTCACAGGTATTTCCGTATTGTCTCAGTTTTACGCGCTCGCCTAAACACCGGTCCGCGAAAACCTGTGTTGCCTCGCGACGCACAGTGCGGACACAAGTCGGCGCATCTCACTACATTTTTATTTGACGATGTACGACAAATTTCCTTTGGCAGAACTGCGTATTTTAGCAGGGAATTCATATTATTGTTCATTTAAGAATCAGTTAACAATTTTTTCTTGTATGCATAAAAATTGTTTTTCTTTTTTTCAATTTATTAATTTTATTGTTAAATTTAATTTTTTGTGACCGATTACCATTGCATATGCATTAGTAACCGAGTTTAGATTTTTGTGAAAAAATTTGGCCACGGAGGCACTCTCTAAAGTGCGAAAAATCGAAAAATGTTATGTTAACTGTGAATGAGTGTGCAATAATGATTCTGTGTAATGGAAAGTGCTTACCAAGGAATATGCATTCTTTATACGTTTAATAAAGTAGGTTTTCTTTTTTGTACAAATTTTCAACGGAGGTTTTATTTGTTGATTGCATATAAAACTTCAAATTAACATAAAACAAAAACGGCAAAACATGTGTTGAGATTCATGCGTATTCGAATACATTGCTTATTATAGTTTAAGAATTTCATAGTTTTGTCTGCGACTTTTTGCGACTCTCAAATTTTATAAACTTTTTAAGAAGTGTCCATACATTGCCTTTAGGATCTATCGTGGAAAATTTGTTATTTTCTTTTTGAATGTATCAGTCATATTGTTAAATTTCATTTTCTGTGAATAATTAACAATAAGTATACATTTGTAAATAAATTTGGTTGTAAATAATTTTGCCATTTGTTCGCCACAGTTACAGTGGGGTATTTAATGGAAAAGTTCAATATTCTTGTATATCACGATTTGAAATACATTTCTTTTGCAAAACATGCGTATTAGGATGGAAATTGTTAATAATAATCATATAATAATCATTTTTATGCATAATACAATTTTGCAATAATTATATATCAATCATTTTTATGTATTTTTAATTTGTTTTTAATATATGTTTTATAACTATTGAAAAAGTAAGAAGAATGTAAGGATAGATCGAGATGTGCAAGATCACAAGAGTCAATTTCTGAAAGAATCAAAAATTAACATCCCAAACGGAACCTTAAAAATCTTTTTGTTACTTTATAATCCTAACCAAATGATTGGATGATATTATTGGGGGTGACTTGTGGTTCACGATTAGTATTTCTATCGATTCAATAATGGACCATAGAATTTCAACAGTAAATCCTGTGTCAACATGAAGAATATATGTATATTTATAGTATTTAGTATTTTTAACGACAAAAAGGCGTGCTGATATTTGTGACAGAAACGAAGTATACGAGCGTTAAAAGAGTACAGAAAAGTTTTCAGTGCGGTAGTAAAATTGTGTGCCAAGAACGTATGTCAAAGAGATCCATTGGAGGAACATTTTCGACTAAAAAGAAGGTATTTTCTATATAATATATAACGCATTTTCTAAAGAAGGAAAGTATTTTCTATATAATAAAGAGCCGTACCTGGCGAGAAGATATTTCACGGAAAACAAAACGCGAGCAACGTAAACCGGAGCCCTTTCGAGATCTTCTCGAATCGAAACGAGTATCCGCGTGGAATCGATCGAGCAAAGCTCTCAGCTGGATGCAGCAACGTAGCGGGCCGACTGTTATCTTTCTGTCTAAATGGAAACACAAAAGGCTAATAAATTAATCCCCGTTAGCAAAGTTCACCGCCCTTTCATAGGCCACGATTCGCGTCTCATTAGAATGCCGTAGAACAATGCAATCAGACCGAGCTTCCTGTCTTACCAATAATTAACCGCATCCTCCGACGCGAACAAAGGAGCAATATTTTTTTTCTGAAACGAACCTCTCTATCTCCGCTTCCTTCTCTCTCTCTCTCTCTCTCTCTCTCTCTCTCTCTCTCTCTCTCTCTCTCTCTCTCTCACCAGTATAAGAATTCTCGATTCCCCGAGCTCCTTTCTCGCGGTATTGAATTATTGTCTTGGACAAATGGAGCCAGACAGGGAACGGAACGGCGAGGGGGCAGACGGGAAATGTAGATCAACGATCCAGAAACGGTCCGGCCCGTTCGATCCTTACCGCAACATACTTTTCGCGCGAGTTTCCGTCGCGTCGCGAGCCTCGCCGCTCTCGTAAAACCGACTTCTCGGGCGATCGTAAAATCGTAACTCCCTTCGCGGACGATCGAGGGTAATTGGGTCGGGTTTGATCGTTCGGTGAAAGATCGTTCGAACGATCGATTCGTCATGGTTGCGGCGTGAACTGACAGGATTCGCGCGCGCGCGCTCGCCAGAGAGCTTCTTGCCGCTTCGAGGCGCGTTCCACGTTGCGCAATTTCGCGGAAATTCGATAGCTAGGATCGGCGGACGTTCACGGGCCATTTTGCCCGCTTTTAGGACGATGCGTTCCGGATACGAGCGGATATAGTAATCGATTTGTGCTATATTCTACCGCGAGGAGCCTCAATTATAGCAACAAGAATGTCGAGCTTCACTGTTATGTTCGCGTTCTTCGCAGCTTACCTGTTTACTAGTCATCTGTCAATCATGTTTGTCCAAGGGAAAACACTCTGTGCTCTGTTTTGCTTCCAGAGTTTACTATACCTACCACCGCCGAAATGACCGTTCCAAATTTTTTATTTTATAATTACTGAAATTGTAAAGATGTTTTCCTGGGAAACGATTAACTAGATATATTTAGGAGAGCATGTGTTATAATACGAACCTCACAAAATCCAAATAAATACAATCTCGTCATTTTTATAAGACATCATGCATAATAGTCACTTTTAAGGCTCGGTAGGTTTAGTGTTAAGAAACTTTAGTTAATATTTTTAATATTTGAGTCTTCGCGCGTGTTTCTGAACTATGTCCAGACGTAATTCTTTTTCAACGTCGTCCATCTATCATATTCAGAAGACGGACGGTTTCGGTGGTTGTACAGATGACAATGTTTAGATCTATTCAGACAGTTATATAAACTTCGATGGAAATTATTCACCACGAGCTGAACAGCTAAATGATTTTTTCTGTTGAAATGCTGGATCAAAATGGACCCAGACTTCGTTGTCTAAATATTAAAGACCGTCTCGATTCCCACTGCATCGTGAGTCTCAGTGCATCGTAATCAAGCACACTAATCAGACCTGCGATTAATAATAAACTCGACGACGTTCTTCTCGCTCGAGTCGAATTAAAAGCTGGACGCTCGATCGTTGGACTAAAAAAAAAGGGGGGGGAAAGTAATAAATATTTCGCTCGGATCGCTCCGGGCAAAATGACCACCGGAAGTGGATAAGTAGAAAAGTGCGGTGCTGTCTCTCGAAGGGGAATAGAGTTACCGTGGGCGAAAACCGTTCTGCGAGGCTGAACTCTCGGCTCGCGTAATTAAGTCTTCAACGGCGGAGTCACGTCGTCAGGGTGCAGGTTGCAAGTTGCATCGAGATAAGGGAGGGACGGCGCCTAATAAAACGCGATCGAGACGGCCGACGTCCGATGAAGTCGTTTCGCATCAATCCGGGGGAAAAAACGAACAGCCTCGGTCCTCGGGAACAATTAATCCACGTCAGTCTCCCTTCTCGATAGAGAACGCACGGGCAATGGCCTGATGCCTGCTGACAACGATAGTTTGCAAGAATATTCCCCTCCTGAATCACTGTGTTCTGAGGCACTGGGAATTGGCACTGGCGAGAAACTGGGAATTTGGGGATACGATGGTTCGAGGTACTCAGAATTTCAGAGTATAAATACTTGTCTGAGGATTTGCGGGTTTCGTGGCTTGGTCGGAGTATGAGTCTCTGCGAGTCTGGGTACCTGAGAGTTAGAGAGTGTGAGAATCTGAGTGTGAGTATCTGAGAGTCTGAGAATCTGAAAGTTTGAGAATACGGGAGCCTGAAAGCCTGAGAGTCTGAGAATCTGGGAATCCGAGAGTTTGAGAGCCTGGGAATCTGAGAGTTTGAGAATATGGAAATCTGAGAGTCTGTGTATCTGAGAGTCTGAGAGTCTGCGAATCTGGGAATCTGAGAGTTTGAGAGTCCGGGAATCTGAGAGTTTGATAGTATGGGAGTCTGAGAGTCTGAGAATCTGAGAGTTTGAGAGTCTGAGAATCTGAGTGTGGGTATCTGAGAGACTGAGAATCTGAGAGTTTGAGAATATGGGAGCCTGAGAGTCTGAGAATCTGAGTGTGGGTATCTGAGAGTCTGAGAATATGGGAATCTGAGAGTCTGAGAGTCTGAGAGTCTGAGAGTCTGAGAATCCGAGAGTTTGAGAGCCTGGGAATCTGAGAGTTTGAGAATATGGGAGTCTGAGAATCTGAGAGTCTGAGAGTCTGAGAGTCTGAGAGCCTGAGAGTCTGCTAATTCGGGAATCTGAAGGTCTGAGGAATTGAGAATTCGAATGTGTGGAGATTTCAGAAACTGTAACAGTGTAAACAGATTTACCTTTGGGTTTCTTGAGGATCTGAGAGATTGGGAGTCTCAGCGTCCGAGTGCCGGAGAGTTTGCGAGTTCGAATGCATTGGATAGTATGGATCCGGAAGCTTCCACGTGACCAAAGTGACAGATCGTTGCGCGAAGTTCGAGGCGTTCGGGCCGGGTTTGAACATTGTGAAAGTGCGGTTGTCTTTCTGGAAAGACAGGCTCGCGTGTCTTCTTTGACGCGTACTGGTAAGCGGTTATCTCGACGCGATCGCCGGGACGAGCCTCGCGAAAGAATACTTCGCCGGCGAGGATACTTTATTCGAGTAGTTTACTTTTACCGATCGTGTTAGGGAAAAGAACGATTATCCACGGCCGGTTGATTCGCGACGAAGAAAACGACGCGACGTCGCTCGTCGGCGGCGTCGAGCAGCCTCAGCAACAGGTGTAGAACGAAAAGCGGAGACGCCAGAATTCCATCGATTGATCAGCGATTGATTCCATCGATTGAATTCCATGGATTGAACACGGTGCGAAGGCGCAGGTGAAGTGCAAGTTGCGTCTCCGCGTATACCTTGACTGAGAGCGAGAGAAATCGGTAGAAATTGGGCCAGTCGGTCAATTGGAAGTAACGAACCCCTCGCCAACGTATCATTTTCAAAATGACTCGGCGAGCGCCGCGACGCGCGACGCGACGCCACGGGACGACTACGCTCTCGGCCTCTCCGAGTAATTAACTCTCGCGCCGCGATCCAATGACAAAGCCATAATTCCGCTAGAATCCCCGGTGCCGCGTCTCCCGAGAACTCCTCTGTATCGTTATCTTCCGATTAAGTTACTCGATCGAGAAACTTCCATCGGGGGAATTCAATCTCCACTTTCTGGCGCCGATCCTCGATCCGAAGAGCCTCGATCTCTCAAGAATTCCACCGTCCAGAGAATCACGGTGTCTCGTAATACAATGGACACTCGCAGCAGCCGAGGCTACGAAGCTCTCGGATTTTCAGATTTCGAGTCCCGGGCGCAGAAGAATTTCTCTCCGAGTCTGGCTTTTCGTCGTGACTTATTAAAAATGTCCGTGTTCGCGTGAAAATGCAAATACGTTTCGGAGAATGAAGTTCAGCAGCTGACTAATTGGCCGGCGAATGTTGTAGTCGTTTGCATTTCCCGTTTCTAGACACTGACGAATGCTTGATTTCTCCCCGATTGTGTCGCAATTCGACGTGCTTGTTCGACACGTTCGTTGTCCCCATTTTTCGACGTTCACGCTGTCTTTTCAGAAGCTTAATCACTCCGATAAAAAATACAGGAGGTGCCAGGTTTGCCACGGAGACACAGCTTCCTCGATAGCGAATCTCTCGACAGCAGGAAATCGGTAAACTTCTGAGACACGAAATCATTCACGCGATCATTTTGACACCTAGGCAAATAATATATCTTTCCCAGATAGAGGATGATTCTACAGAAGAAAGGAAGCTAAAAATTGAACGTTCTATTTCTTTGCGACAGACTACGTTTTCGAGAGAATCGGCATTAGTGTTTACGCGAAGTAGAATGAGCAGGCCATAGCCAGACGCGTTAGGCCAATCTTGAAATTGGGTTTCCTCGAATACGGAGCCTCCGGCAATAAAATGGAATTTCACGTTTTTGATTCGTTCCTCCATCTAGATTCTTTTTATCTTTTTGTTGCGCCAGATTGGCAACGCCCTGTAGATCTTTCAGAGCGTTCAAAGAGGTTCCGACAAAATACGAACAATAGCGGATTGATAGTCCGCGCGTATATTTCTGTACGCCTTTGTTCGGTTTGGTCAAGGAAGATCGGCTTCGAATCGTTGATAGGTCGACGACCAGGCGCTCGCGAAATGCGGAGAAAATATCTGAACGCGTGAAAGTTTGTTTCTAATCGCGGACACTCGCGGAGATGGGGTTTTTAAGCGCGATACCGCGCTTTCTATCGTTTTCCTTTTAGACCTCCGAGAAACGATGATGGAAAACAGAGCCCCGCTGCCGTTTAACCTTTCCCCTTCCCCCGGGACCCGAGACTCGCCATCTCTCCGAATTACCAAAATTTCCGAGTATCTGCTCTCGATCCTCGCACTTTTAATCAGATAACAATCAGCGCGATCGTGAGTGACAGAATGCTTCATCCATCTTTCGAAATTGATTTCTGTCGTGATATGTTCTTGAGTACCGAATCACGTTCGATTTTGTTGAATCCAATTTTTTCATTTTATACATATGAAGTTGTCCCTGGTTGAATTTTAAGGAATATATTAGGAAAAGCAAATTTAGTGGTTCGAATATCGATGTGACAATTTTTGAGTAATCTCGTTCGATCTTGTTGAATCCAAAAGGATTCCCAAATCGAGATAGTTCTTCCGATCTGGAATATGTACATCCTAAACGATTTTTTCATTTTATACATATGAAGTTGTCCCTGGTTGAATTTTAAGGAATATATTTGGAAAAGTAAATTTAGTGTTTCGAATATCGTTGTGACAATTTTTGAGTAATCATAATTACTTGACACTGCAATTTGCATCTCGGTTCAAACCAAATCAAAAAACAGCCAAATTTTGTAATGGGCCACCGTCGATGGTCGAAAAAAGGGAAGAACATTCAAAAAGTTTTCCCGACTAGGTTTCAGGGCTCGCTGCCCCGCGTTTATCCTAACTGCCTCGCTCGTTAATTGTTCAGGAGGTTTTTCCACGGTTTTCCTCGTTTCCCCTTCGCCGGCGTCGAGCAGATCCGAAACGTTCAGCGAGTCGGGAACCGGTTTCGGAATTCTAGCGAGCGGACAGTCGATTTCCAGTGTGGCGTGCGACCATGCTCCCTCGAAAAATGCGAATTTCCCCGCAACTCGCGCATTTCCACGAAAGCGATCGCAATACGCGATACGCGAACGCGGTTGCCGGACATTATCCGAGTTTTCTGCAATTTTTTCCGTCGGATTCCTCGCGCTTATGCGATCGCGGAGAGATCAAACGAATTTCAGTCTCGATACATTAGCCTGAATCTGTTAACCCTTCGCACTCGAGCGGCGACTCTGAGGCGCCATTAAAAATATCGTTTACAGTGTTAAATTTGTTTGTATATTATAAAATGAAAAAAAAAATCATAATTTCAAAGTCCCACTGAAAAAGAAAAATTTCAGTTCTACTGGGTGTATTGGTCCGGCGGCTCTTGTACACATAGAATGGAAATATTCCAAGTCAGAAGAAATGTTTGGTTTTCGAGTTAAAATAGCTTCGAGTGCAAAGGGTTAACCCTTCCTAACCAGTTAACTGTTTCCATCTCTTTGAAAAATGTGTACCTAAATTGAGTAGTAACAATGAACTGTGTTTTGACGAGTACACATGACACAAAATATTGCCATTTCTTCATGACGAGTATACTCGTCAAAAACAGCTAACCGGTTAAGAGTTCGAGCTATTACCGAAAGAACCTTTTAATTCTGATTTCTATCTGAATTGACCGTGAAAATGTTGATTTGTCATAGAGTTCCAACAACCGAACTCGCAGCTACAACAATCTCGAAGCGGCGCGTTTCAAAGGCTCGAGGACCGATCGTGTGTCTCAAAGTTTCGCGTCCCATTTTCCCGAGTAATTTCGAGAAGCGATTCGACGCCTGTCCGGGAACCCTTTAGGCTCGTTTATCAGCCCGGTGTTCGATCGGGGAGCAAGTTTATCAGCACGGCGACACTCGCGGGGCGACTGCGCCGCGCGCGATAAGCCGGCGTCCTTAATTTCCAATTATCCTGGTTATTAAGGCCGCGGAGAAACTTTGCGGATGCGTCCTTTCACATTGTAAACGTCCCGCGGACTTGTTTATCGTCGGCTGAATTCAAGCGACTCGCGCGAGACACGGTTCCACGCGGATCGTGACTCGAAGGATGCGTTCTAGATCGTGTCTGTGTGCTCGTCGGTACGTTTGCGCACCAGTGTCAGTGCGCGTTCCCTTCCCGTGGCATTTCGATTAATTGAGCGGCCGCGGTGACCCTGTTCCTTTGTCCGGCCGATCCTGAAGCAATTGTTTATTCATTTCGGGACCAATGCTCCACGCGCACACTGCTTTCGACGATTGACGGCGGTGCCTGGGTCTGTTTCGTCCCGACGTAGGAAATTAGACGTTTGGTGGCTCGATTTCTGACAATTTGATTAAATGAATAGCTTTCTGTTGGGAAATAACAGGAAAATCTGTGTTCACAAGAAGTGTCCTTAAAAATATGTTTTAAGAGATTAATCATTAAAGCCACGAACGGACGTAAGCATTAATTGTATTATTTTAAAAAATGGTCGGTTAGTCGAGGGTCAACAATCCCTCGGCCCCAATAAGTCGAATTTTGCAGGAGTTTCTAAGTTTACAGGAAAACTTGTAAAATAATCGCGACGAAGCACTACTACTTTGACTACGAAAGTAAATACAGTAAATTCTCGGTATATGTCGCCGAGGCCTGGACGATAAATGTCGCGGAATTATCCCCACTACCGCGGGGTATATGAGGATCCAAGAAGCTCGAGAGACCTCGGTCGCCGAGGAATGTAACATAACTCCAAAATAACAAGACTTCTTTATTTTTAATTATTTCTTTATCGGACTTTCGCCAACATATTCGTGGCATTTTTCTAACTATGATCTAATTTCGATGATATTCACATGTGGAATGGGTAGACTGCGGATCTTTATGCAAAATTAAAAATATTTGCATTGATTACAAGACACAGGGGCAAAATAAAAATTTCTTTTTTTCTCATAATTATCTTAATTGAGCTAAAACCGATACGATGGCGCCCTTGAATGTTTTCAATATGTCCACTGCTTTAAATTGTGCATTTAACACTAGATTGCCGGACGAAAAAGAAGGTATCTGGTCAGTTGGTGATTCCCTCCCACAGATTGGTGGTATTGTATGACGATGAGGGTGATCAGATACCTACCTACATAGTTCCATTAAAAACCAACATATGTTTTAAAAAATATTATTTAAGTTTTTCTACATGTATAGCAATCAAATCGTGAATGAGTCAAATTGACTCGGAAATCTAGCGTTAAAGTCATAAATGCATTTCAATGCCCATTTTTGTCATGAATGCATAAAATCCGCAGTCTAGTAGACAAACGACATCAAGACCCGAGCTGCTGACATATATCGAGAATTCACGGTATAAATCGATCATGGGATCATTTTTCGCGAAGAGAGGGGGTAGTCTGATGGTGGACGATATTTGGTCGGTTGAGTTTTGCGCAGCGATGCACTTCTTCTCGGGCTGGTTGCGTTTCCCGGACTGCGAACAAAGGACACGGGGTTGCGGCAAAGAAGGAAGCGATCGAAATCGGCCCCGATAATATTGGACGGGCGCGTGACACGCTCGCGCAGAATGCAGCTCGCGCGAGAGAGCGAGCGAGCGAGCGAATGCATCGGCGCTCTCGTGCGCAACGCCATACTGCACCGTCGCTTGTTTTCCAACGTGCCGTTGACCTCGCGACGCGCGTGCATCCGTTCACGCGTCTGTGTGCACGCGAGCGAGCGAGCGAGCGCGTTCTACGTTCGCAACTCGCAAACCGTCCGGTTACTTCCTCGATCGAGAAAACGGAGTGACGGATTATTTTTGCAAACACACGCGCCGCCCCGCGCCGCGGCGAGCTGCAATAAAATCGAGCGCGCATCTTGTTTGCCTTCGGATAATGGAGCGTTCGAATTAAGCCGCGCGGATGAACCCAAGAGAGATTCGAGATCGAGCGAACGCGATAAAAGCCCAATTCGAATTCATGGAAATTCGCGGGCTTCTTATGACTCGAATACGCGAGATTATTACGCTGGGGATCTTTATCTTTATTTTATTAAAATTGTCCGACTTAATTCTAAATAACGGAAGTTGATTCTTGCAATTTTGATACAATTCGGGGGAAAATACGGACGGACCAGAAGCTGAAATTTTTATTGAAAAGACTGGGGATCATACTTTTATTTTATTAAAATTGTCCAACTTAATTCTAAGTAACGGATGTTGATACTTACAATTTTGACACAGTTCGGGGGAAAAAAGCAGCGGGCGGAAGCTGAAATTTTTATTGAAAAGACTGGGGTTCTTTATATTTATTTTATAAAAATTGTCCAACTTAATTGTAAAAATCGAAAGTTGATTCTTGCAATTTTGACACAGTTCGGAGAAAAAAACAAGCAGCGACCGGAAGCTGAAATTTTTATTGAAAAGACTGGGGATCTTTACTTTCATTTTATAAGAATTGTCCAACTTAATTGTAAAAATCGAAAGTTGATTCTTGCAATTTTGACACAGTTCGGGAGGGGAGGGGGGGACAAGCAGCGGGCGGAAGCTGAAATTTTTATTGAAAAGACTGGCGATCTCTACTTTTATTTCATAAAAATCGTCCAACTTAATTCTAAATAACGGAAGTTGATTCTTGCAATTTCGATATAGTTCGGAGGAAAAAAGCAGCGGACCAGAAGCTGAAATTTTTATATTGAAATTTATATATATTTATATATTTATATAATTTTTTATTGAAAACGCGTGAGGCTAGATTTTCGCGGGGTTCGACGAGAAATAGTGTCGGACGTTGTATTGTCGCAGCTAATGGCGAGCCGGCTTTTATTTGCCGCGCTGTTTGCTCCGAGCGCCACTTTATTGGAACGTTTATCGAGCCCAGCTTGTGTTCCGCCGGTTTCTCTCTCTCTCCCTCTTTCTCTTTTCCTCTCGGTTTCGAAGCGGAGACAGCGCGGCCCCGAGCAAATGTTATTCCTCGAGTAAATTCTTCGATGTGGACATAACAGAGATTGGAAAAATCTGATTCGAGGAGCAAGCTTTCTACGGATATCTGTGTACGCGTGCGGAGAGCTCTTCGCGGAAACCTTTCCCAGCCGAAGATCATCGAAGATGCACGATAAAAGTCCGGGTAACGTTCGTGCGGTCGAACCTCGAGTGCAAAGAAATCCTGCGAGATGAAATTCTCGTGCTCGCTTGAATGTCAGCTCCGATGCGCGTGAAACGCGTTTAACGTACGCGCAATGCCGACCCTCTAATCCTGATTTTCCCGAAATAAACGGAAATTTATGTCCTGTCTTCATAATCCTGTCTGCGCAATTCTTTCTCGAAACGTTCGAGATCGAAGATGGACAAACCGTGTTTCATTTCAAGCGAAAAGTCGCAATACTCGTCTCACAAGATTATCCCGCGGATTTGCAAAATGTTCGAACGAGAAATTATTATCTTGCTTGATAGCCAAATGACGGAATATTCTAGAGAAAAATCATTATCAAATAAAGTGACGCGCAGTAGTGTCGAAATAAGAAATTGTTCTAGGATCCATTTTTCAAATATATAGCAGTACAGTCGGAGAGGGAATAATTTAAAAAATTGGGAAATTCACCAGGTTCTCGTACAGTAGTACAAATTTCGGGAAGTAGAATTAGCCAGCCATGGTCAGACACGTCGGCCGAGTCTTTGAATTCTGTTTCCTCGGAAACGAAGCCACGGAGGACAAAATTGTACTCCACGTTTTCGACTCATTTTGAATGAATGAATGAATGAATAGTTTATTTGATCCCCTCAGGGTTACAAATTTATCCCCTTCCAATCACTTAAAACCTAAAACGCTCTTAACCTACTTACACCTAACTTAACCTATATTTACACCTGTATCGCCGCACCCAGAGGTTTTCGACTTATTTTGTCATGGAGATTTACTGATTTTTCTTTTACATAAAAGTGATTGCGAAGTTGCCGGTGGCTGGGAAATTCCCTTTCAAAACCGCGACGCGTTACCGAAGAGTGCCGCGACGTTGCGTTCGCTTAACGGGTTAATAAAGATTCGGATTCCTTTATCGATAGGTTCTCGCTTCTCCCGCTCCCCAGCACCGCAAAAAGAGCATTAAATGCGCCGCGCCGCGCCGATGAAAGGGGAAATTGAAGAGGGGAGGACGCGGAGAGATTTCCACGGGAGAGGAGAATTTTTCCTGGACGGTGAAACTGTCCTGCGATCGACTTTCCGTGCGACGACCCGCGGCGCAGCGACAGAAACGAGCACGATATAGCTATTCCTTATCAGCTCGTTGCGCATCTTTCGCGTATTCATGCCAAGTCGCATAAATAGTTCGTTTAGACCTTTTCTCCACCTGCTTTGCACTGTCAACTTGACCAATCGGGTCCCTACTGTGATTTCTCTATATATGTCGCCAAGGCCTGCAGGATAAACGTCGCGGAATTATCCCCACCACCGAGGGGTACACCCCGTGAGGGGACACGAAAAGGCCTCGGACGCCGAGGAGTGTAAATAATAATAATAATGCTCGGGAATGTCGCCTGGACATACAGTAACGAGCAAAACTGAGTCTACACTATTTGAAGCAACATAACTTTTTAAAAATTAGATCAAATGACTTGAATGTTATTGAGAAGTTAGAAGGACTAGTTTATTAGACGAGGTGATCTAATTTTTAGAAAGTTATGTTGCTTCAAATAGTGTAGACTCAGTTTTGCTCGTTACTGTATATCGAGAATTTACTGTAATTCCCAAAGTTGCAAACGGGCGATTTAATGAGCTATCCCCTCATTATGTGTATTCCCCCTCTTTAATTTTAAAATTTGCTTTAACCCCTCGGGGACAACAAGAATATTTCAAAATGGAGTACAGAAGGGAGGAATTGCGTTCGCTTTCCAGAATTTGGAGGCAGTCAAGAAAAATATCGAGAAGTTTGAACCATTATTGTAACAGATGTAACATTATGGCAATTATACAGAAACAAACTGACGTCGTCCCTTAACATCGTGATTCAATTATACGTGTGTAACTTCACTGAATCAGAATAATAAACTTTTGGTCTCTCCTTGGAGAAGCGAGTAGAGAAACAAGAAAATTAGCAGAACTCCTCAGAGTTCCATTCAGAGTTTCAAAAATTGAATTGAAAATCTTTCTCTTAAGTAAATGCAGTTTGGTTCGAAACTGTACGAAAGACTATATATTTGCGAACGAGAATGTCTTGAAGAGTGAGAAATTTTTGAGAATGCCGAACGAGATTCTGTCTGGACGTCGACGATCGTCGTGTATTTTTCTACTGGAGAGCTAGTAGAAGAGGACTATGAAAAACGCGGCAGCTTTCACGTGCTCGAAACGTTCTCGCTCCGGACCGACCTGATTGAATAATGAATTCTTCCTATAATTACTTCGTTCTGAAGCGGTCCCGAACAACGTTAAATAATAAATACAACAGAGCCTATTTCGCAGGTCTCGCAGGCCCGGATTGCGTTATAACCCAGACCTTACTATTCGATTTGCACTGACCAACTGACCGTTGTATTTGCAACACGGCCAGAAAAGACAATGCTATCTTATCGGCGGCAGATAAGCCGCTCGATAGAATCCCGGCAAAGTTACAAAATAAGCTATTTACGTTCGGAATACTTTATTCTGGGACGGTAAATCATTGTGTTGCAAACTGTTTTCACCGAGCGGTCGCAGATATCGGCGCGAAAATTCCGAGACAATGCGACAGACCGATTGTCAACAAGCGAGAAATCATTTCTTCAATTCTCCAAGAATAATTGCAGTTTCCCGTTCGGTTTTGGAAGAGCCTGTAATAGATCGCGTAGCTCGCAGATTCCCAGCAGCGATGATCGATCGACGACCACGCGATGACGAAGCTGCCGGTGCCCGCGGCGATTTTAATGGCCGCTCGGACTAACTAATGCCTTTCGATTCGTCTGTGTGTGTGTGTGTGTGTGTGTGTTTTTCTTGCCCGTGTACCGCGGCGTTGCGAACGCGTCCGCGACTTTCCCTTTTAATTTTCCTCGGCCGCGCCTCGCTCATTTTCTACCGCGAAACCAGCGCCGTATTTAAATAGAAAATCGTGCTCGCGTGCGCGAGAACGCGTTGACAGCCATGAGAAAAGCAGTGTCACGGTCAAGGGGAGAGGATTGTCGCTTTTACCATTTTTTTCTCGTATTTTTCGACGATATCGGCCCGCAAGTTTGTCGCATTTTTCGCGTGCGCTCGTTGCATAAACTCACCCTCTCCCTTTCACCCCCTTTTCCCCAGCTTTTTCTTGTAGAAGTGATCTAATTTCCTGTGGTTTTTCTGATTGCAGGTAAGAATCCTCGACGGCAATCGAATCGCTCACACCTGGTAAGGTAACAGGAAGTTTTGGAAATTTTCCGATTGGAGGCTGAAGGTAATCCCTCGATGCTTTGATCTTTTCGACATTGCGATATCCCTTTTAACCCTTTGCACTCGGCGCTATTTTCAACACAAAACTAAATTTTTCCTCCGTCTTACAATCTTTCCATTTTCTTCATACGAAACTGATCCGATTTCCACATATAACATTCAAATGTTTAGTAATCTATTGAATACAAATTTTGTAATGTGACAAATATTTTGTAATATTTTTTGTAATTTCTTCGATATAATGCTACAACTATTTCTAGTGGTGCTTCAGAGTCACCACTCGAGTGGAAAGGGTTAATTCTTGACAATATATCATTTCTCTGGGTGTGCGATATTATGAGAAAGGTGGCTAAAAATTTGAAGAGACACATTCTCGTTATTTTCATAATGTAATGTAAAGTAGTCACTTAGGGGCTCGCAGAAAATGACCGGAGCACCCTCTCCGCCAATTCGTCGGCCGCTAAACTCCGCTAATTTGCCACGCGACAAGGTCGTAAGAACGCGGTTCGAAGTATGAGAGGGAAAAGTGGGCCGAGTTATGGTCGCCCGAGGGGGTAGTTTCCACCCCCGGGGCTCGTTTCGCCGATGACAGGGGGTTGGGAGTGGTCTGGACGCAACAATGTGGCGATAAAACGTCGCGGGAGCATGTTTGCCGGCGGGTATGATGGGTCCGCGAGGGCTCAAGGTCGTCTGTCGAACATGAACACGACGACGACGACGAAGAAGAAGAAGAAGAAGGAGAAGAGGCTCGGCCGACCTCTCAGGCTTTACGGCGGGAAAAAGCAATTCGGCTTGATAGCCGGCGAGCCAATGGTCCGCGTCGTAATCGTAATTGCACCGTGAAATATTTTCGCCTAATTGCCGTTTCGATGAATCGCCTCTCGGACGTCCTCGGCTTCGTGCCCTTTCGAAACCCGTCCCCCCACTCATGCTACTCGATCTCCTTTTTTCTTCTCGCCACTATTTCATCGCGTTTCACGGCGATGAGTCACGCGTGCTTCATTCAAGTTCTGTACCACGGCTTCGATTAGGATTGTTTCATCCCCCCCAAGGTAAGCACTCTGCGAGAAACTTTGAAGTATTTCGAGTTAGACTTGTCTCAGATTTTTAGCTGTTTGGATTGTGTTAGGATCGTGCACTTTTAATTTTTATTCGTTTGTTGCTTTCATCCCTTAAACATACAGTTCGGAATCCGAAGTTAAAGTTCTTGGGGGTTGTTGAAAAATTGTTTAGGAATCTCAAACTAAAAGCTTCCCAGATTTTTAAATGCTTCTTTGTGCACACTTTACGACGGGAATTGTGTTCGTTTAATTTTTATTCGCGTGTTGCTTTCATCCCCTAAACATACAGTTCGGAATCCGAGGTTAAAGTTCTCGGGGGTTGTAGAAAAATTGTTTAGGAATCTCAAACTAAAAGCTTCCCAGATTTTTAAATGCTTCTTTGTGCACACTTTACGACGGGAATCGTGTACTTTTAATTTTTATTCGCCTGTTGCTTTCATCCCTTGAAAATAGATTGTAGAGAAATTATTCCGGAATTTCAATCTGAAAGCATTCCAGATTTTTAAATATTAAAATACCTCGTCGAGCGTGTATCGCGACGGAAATTGTGTCCGTTCGATTTTTATTGAAGGGTTGCTTTCATCCCCTAAAGGTAACTGCCAGAGGAATTATTCAAGAATTTCGATCCGAAAGCGTTCGAGATTTTTAAATGGTTCCCCGAGCATCAGTTACGACAATAATTGTATCAAATTTTTACTGAAGCATTGCTTTTATCCCTTGACAATAAATTGTAGGAAAATTGTACAAGAATTTTAATATTTCAATATTAAATTTCTTTATTTCTTTATTAAATCTCGTTTGAGATTTTTAAGTCTCCGTCGAACGTTTTAGAATCAAGGTGACGAACAATCGAACAAATTAGCTTTGCACTCTGCTATTTGTTTACTTGTGCAATTTCTAATGCGGTGTATTCGATGTCGATGCAATTTTCCCTTCGATGTTGCGCGAGCGCTCTTCACTTTTCGATTTCCCGATTAGACGAATTAGCATCATCGGGCCGTTGCATCGGCTCCGATGCAACCACCAGCACAAGTGCACTCGCGCGCGTGCAAGTCGGACGTTGAGTGATGATATCAAGTATATATACGACTGTGTCACGGGTCATCGGCCCTCGGATATTCTTGGCGATTCTCTCTTTCTCTTTCCCTCTCTCTCTCTCTCTATCTCGGGCTCTTTCTCCCTCGTCCCTCGTTCACTCCATTTCTCCATCTCCCTGCTCCTCTTTTCTTCTTTCCTTCTCCCCCTCTTTTTCTACTTCTTTCTCTCTTTCCCTCGGACCACTCTCCCGAGAAACTGATTCGCTCGGCTCGCACCATCTCTCGTCTTCCCTCTCGTTCGGATCGAGACTTCTCTTCCGCTGATCTTTCCCGCCCCTGTCACTACCCCGCGCACCCCCTGCGATTCGCACAATCAACCAACCCTTCGAGCACCCGATCGAGCACTGCGAATTTTCAAAATTAAATAACCTACCCTAGAACGACGATTTCCTCTTGCTCAAACTGACAGCACAATGTCCCAAATATTGTTTAACCCTACTTACCCTACCCTATGTCTGACCTTTTTTCGCAACTATACGATAGACGTACTGTGAGATGACAATGACAATTGTTGAGTGTGAGTGAGATGACAATGTTTGTCATCTCAATTGTGAGTGAGATGACAATTTTTCACGACAATTCTTGTAGACACTTTGGTCCTTCTATTGTCTCCAATGTAATATTTTATTCGTTCAATTTAGTTGCCAGAACTTGAGTAATTCAATTATGGTTTCCACGCTACGGGTAAAATTGAGCCCAGTCGTGGAAGGGTTGATATTTTCGGAAAATTATTTCTCCTCACTTAATCTACCAATTTTTATTTTAAAATAGTAGTAATTAGTGAACAGTAAAATAGTAGTTTCTTCGCGAACCAAGTTCAACGACTGCGAAACAATACAATCGGAAGGGGATTCGCACAGCAACGTTTATTGTGTGTTGTGCTTTTGCTCGGATAGGCTATATAAATGCATCCGATCACCCTCGTTCTAATTATAATTGCCCACCGTCGACGAAATATCGAGAAACAAGTCACATTTCGATTGAACCTTTGCGCGCCGTTCTGATAACCGTTACGTGAACGGCTCGTGAATGAAATCGAGGTTCCCGTACAATGCAATCGACAGAAAAATAAAGTTATCTGCGAGTTGATTGCGAATGCGAGGACATAGAGTGGTTACGAAAATAATTGCCACGGCGAATTCTCGATATATGTCAGCGACACGGGTCTTGCCAGCGACATGTATCGTCCAGGAGACAGATCCGAGGTCTCTTGTGCTTCTGGGACCCTCGCGGGGTATACCACGCGGTAGTGGGGATAATTCCGCGACATTTATCATGGAGGTCTTGGCGACATGTATAGAGAGATCACTGTGCCTTGTTTCGGTCACGGTGCCCTTCGATAAATTATTTAGTGGAGTTTAAGGGTACCCTTTGATAAATGGGAGAGTAATTGTTCGCGCAATTGTTCTTAACAATAGGGTTACTAAAAGTGCCAATTTACCATCGCTGGATAAAAATACCGAGAATCTACCAAAATTCTTAGCTACTTTTTAATAATATACACTCGAAGAAATAAATTAGGATAGGGGGAAAAGCATCATCCCCTCCTGCCATCTTTGCAATATGAATAACTGTAAATTAACACTCGGCGCTATTTTAATTCTAAAACTAAATTTTTCTTCCGTCTTGGAATATTTTCATTTTATTCATACAGGTCCGATTTCCACGTATAATATTTAAACGTTTAGTAGTCTATTAAGTACAAATTTTATTTGAAATAATGCTACAGCAATTTCCAGCGGCGCTTCAGAGTCACTCGAGCGCAAAGGGTTAAAAATATCGTCTTCACATCGGACCGAAAAATTTTCTAATTTAGAAAAAATTTCGCCCAAACAAAGAACTGCTTCCAAAGCTAGGGGCCTCCACTTTCGTTCACTTTTATCGAAGATATTTTCGCACAGCGAGGTTCGTTTTCTCTGGAAACAGCCACCACCCGAAACCTCCCTAAACCATGGGGTGTCGATACCGATGGCTACCGTGAGTTTCGAAAAAAAAAAAAAAATCCGTTTAAAAGCAGAGGCTACAGCCGAGGGTTAAAACGTGTTCTCCCCTTCGTCGCTTCGAATTTCGCTGAACTTCCTGTGCCTTATGCCCTGTCACGTTTCGTAAACACTCGAGCCTGCTGGGAACAACGACAACGCCGTATTTACACGTAACAGCATCGACATCAAAGAGTGATTTCATCCGACGAGAAAATATCAGGCGGCGTTCAAACTGAATTTTTTTTCAGGGAACACAGCCGAGGAGAGTGAGAGAGAGAGGGAGGGATAGGTTTAATTTGGCTCCGGTTCTCTCTCGTCTCTTTTGTTCTCCCCTCTTTTATATCTAATAAAACAATGCGGCCGTGGTATCTTCAACTCCCGCGACCCCTATCTCGCGCGCTCGGTTCTCCTCCGCAGAAAAAGAAATCGCGCGGCGCACAGTAAAAATACGGCTCTCGCGGTTGCGATTTATTCGCAACGGGTCTCGTAACTTTTCGCTCGCCGCTCTCCTCTCCTCTCGGCTCTCTGCTTTTTTATCCGGCCACCAAGAATACTCCCTAAGCCTTCTTTGTTTGCAAGCAACGCGACAACAACTGTTGCGAACGTTGCCGATAGCGACGCGCGCAAAACGCACAAGGGCTCGGAAATATTTCGGAAAAGCGTTTGACCTGGGTCTTGTTCTGTCATCGAGGTGTTCTATATTTTGTTCGATTTTTAACACCAGATTTACGGGACCCGTCAAAACGACGGATTCTAATATTTTTAATTTACGAATATTGAGATTGTAAAGATGCATCCATGAGGAATTATTTAACAAATTGATTTGCTTGGATACATATTATCAAAAAGATGGCCACAAATTTTGACAGATACAATCGTGTTATTTTTGTAAAGTAATGTAAAATAGTCGTTTCTAGTGCTCCGTGAACCTAGTGTTAAACAAATCGTCTGTGCAGCAGTTTGACCCTTGGCCAAATATATTTCGCCCCGTAGCATTGTCTTCAATATATCTTCTGATTTGTTAACAAAGCGTAGGATTAGATCCACTCAATTATGCGATCGGCTTTCTGTTAATTCTAGTTACGAGTAGACTGCATTTTGTACTTATAACTATATCGAGTAGCTATAGTTATTAAAAGATTTGGGGAAGAGCGGGGATATGTTACTTCTGACCTTTCAAAATGAACGCGGAAAGGAGGCTATACCGAAACGGCTTCTGTTTCTTTTCTTGCGACAATTTTTATTTTGCATAAATATCCGCAGTGTAGTAGTCTCGTTACACAACGTCGTGTCGCCGAGAAATTAAAGACGTGTGTGTGTGTGTGTGTGTGTGTGTGTGGCTTTCCGTGGATTCTAGGGGGAAGAGTTCCAAGAGAAGGAGGCCCGAGAAATGGCAATGATTTTGGTGATCTAACGGCGATGTTTCGTTGAATCGATTGGGATCGGTTCCGTTCGAAAGGGGATTAAATGTCCGTGGGTAAAAGATGACGCATCATCGAACACCGTGGCCCGGCGCTGCCCACTTGCGCCCGCCCACGCGGGCCCCGGCGGGCCCACGTGTTTATGCAAAAATCGAATTTTCCCGGTGGGTGCAAAAAGGCACCGCGCGCGCACGCCATTCCCCGTCGACAAATCAGGTGGCCCATTCTCAGTTGACGTAGCGAGACACTGTCGCAACTGAGAATTACCATACCTCGGTCGCTGGATCGGGGGCCCCGTTCTATACTCGCAACACCGTCGGACAAACAACTATTGCTAAATAAATGGTACCGAAAATTTCAGTCGCAGAACCGGGTGCCAATTTCGGTGTACCCTGCAGATCGGAAGGACAATTTAACACTGAACCTGTAAAGCATTGGAAGCTATTAAGAATGGTAACCGTCGGACAAACAACTATTGCTAAATAAATGGTACCGAAAATTTCAGTCGCAGAATCGAGTGCCAATTTCGCTGGGCACTGCAGATCGGAAGGACAATTTAACACTGAACCTGTAAAGCATTGGAAGCTATTAAGAATGGTAACCGTCGGACAAACAACTATTGCTAAATAAATGGTACCGAAAATTTCAGTCGCAGAACCGGGTGCCAATTTCGCTGTGCCCTGCAGATCGGAAGGACAATTTCACACTGAACCTGTAAAGCATTGGAAGCTATTAAGAATGGTAACCGTCGGACAAACAACTATTGCTAAATAAATGGTACCGAAAATTTCAGTCGCAGAACCGGGTGCCAATTTCGCTGTGCCCTGCAGATCGGAAGGACAATTTCACACTGAACCTGTAAAGCATTGGAAGCTATTAGGAATGATAACCGTCGGACAAACAACTATTGCTAAATAAATGGTACCGAAAATTTCAGTCGCAGAACCGGGTGCCAATTTCGCTGTGCCCTGCAGATCGGAAGGACAATTTAACATTGAACCTGTAAAGCATTGGAAGCTATTAGGAATGATAACCGTCGGACAAACAACTATGGCTAAATAAATGGTACCGAAAATTTCGGTCGCAGAACCGGGTGCCAATTTTGGTGTACCCTGCAGATCGGAAGGACAATTTCACACTGAACCTGTAAAGCATTGGAAGGGATGAGGAATGATAACCGTCGGACAAACAACTGTTGCTAAATAAATGGTACCGAAAATTTCAGTCGCAGAATCGAGTGCCAATTTCGCTGGGCACTGCAGATCGGAAGGACAATTTCACACTGAACCTGTAAAGCATTGGAAGCTATTAAGAATGGTAACCGTCGGACAAACAACTATTGCTAAATAAATGGTACCGAAAATTTCAGTCGCAGAACCGGGTGCCAATTTCGCTGGGCCCTGCAGATCGGAGGGACAATTTAACATTGAACCTGTAAAGCATTGGAAGCGATGAGGAATGATAACCGTCGGACAAACAACTATTGCTAAATAAACAAAATTTCAGTCACAAAACCAGGTGCCAATTTTGCTGTACCCTGCAGATCGGAAGGACAATTTCACACTGAACCTGTAAAACATTGGAAGCGATGAGGAACGCTAACAGTACATTTTAGATTGTCCGTAATTTTTATTATACAGTCAGTAATTGAGAGTCGCATGCGAGAGTCGATACTCTCGAACGCTCAGCGACGCGTCGCGCGTCGATTACGAGACTAGGGCAAATTCGTAACGTTTTTCGACGAAGGCTTCCGAGGATCGGCGACCAGCGCCGAACGCTTCGGAGCGGACCACGTGTCGTCCCTTAGGAAATTATGCGCGCCTTGTGTTTCGGTTTCTCTACCAACAATTAACACATTCGCGACCGGCAAATTTTTTCCGTGTCTAATACCGAGTACCGGCGAAAATAATGAAACTCTGAAGCTGGTTGTCGCAAACTTGTATCGCTAAAGCAAGGATTATTTAATTTATGAAATTAAATCCAATCTCATTAATGCACCTAGTGTTGCCGCATTCAGAAACAAAAATTGCAGGACGTGAATTCACGTCAGCGGTCGCAAATGTGTTCATCTAAATATCTATTCATCTAGGGTAAGGGGCGTTCCTAAATATTTGAAAGAGATACTTGCAAAAAACTGTTGCCACCGCACAGAGTCCGTTTCCTAACTTTCGACACGACCTAACCCAACAATTTCAACGACCTTGAAATATTAAGGTCATCATTCTGAACTGGTCATCGTTCTTAATCCGACTAAAGTTTGTATAATCGTTTTGAACGCATTTTAGTAGGATCTGGGTTAGGTTTGTTGAGAGGGGAGCCCTGCCCCTGCCCTAAAGGGCAAATTTGGTCATTGGGAAAAGGTGTGGAGTGCGCTATAGTGATCGCAACAGATTTCTGAAAATATCCCGCAAACCGAAGTCGTCCGGCGGTAGGAGGAAAAAGTTGTTCGGAATGAGGATATATTTTAAGGTCATCTAAAGCGGTGAGGAATTCCCTATCCCGAATAATTACCAAAAAACACTTTCTACTACCTCTCTTTCTCTCTCTCTCTCTTTCTCTCTCTCTCTCTCTCTCTCTCTCTCTCTCTCTCTCCCCGTTCCCCTATATAGCATCGCTGATTTGGTCACATTGTGTTAGTCGTCAACGTTGTCCTACTGTGCTGTGAGCTCTGAACTTGACGGACCCGGTGTCAGTGAAATTGGACGTCAGTTCCGGTTGGTTAAGTGAAACGTTCCCGTAAAAGACTAACTGCGATAATTATGACGAACACATGTGCGAAGAGATCTAAACTATCGTTTCTCATGGACACATTTGTACAATTCGGTGATAGTGTTGATATGGAAATGAAAAATATTCTGCGACACCTTAAAGCCATCGGAGCACGTGATTTAGCATGGTTGCGGCTTGTGCGTTCCTCCTTGAAGAGGATCGAGAACGTGCTGAGAGGAAAATCGACGAACGATGGCGGGTAAATAAACAGTTTATAGTTAATGGTAGAAGGAAAATAATTAGAACCGAAATCGGTGCAGTCAAATCGGTGCTGAAAAAAATTATACAAGAGTTTGCTCGATTGATTGTGTTAGGGCCAAATAAGGGGCGGTCGAATCATTAGTAATGTTAAAAAACTGTGTCGTAATTTTGTCTGATTATACAGACAGAGATCTACTTAAAATACTCTCCTTAAAACAATTATG
This sequence comes from Halictus rubicundus, assembly GCF_050948215.1. NCBI lineage: Eukaryota > Metazoa > Arthropoda > Insecta > Hymenoptera > Halictidae > Halictus > Halictus rubicundus. The sequence goes on from NC_135160.1 coordinate 12,841,411, forward strand.
GGAATTGTGACGAGTTCAAATACTCATAAATCCGGCAAAAATTGTTCTGTCGACATCGTTGAACAGTCATTTGAAAGCGTCTACTTTCGGACGCTTTTTAAAATTTTTAGCAATTTTTTTCTTTCCCTGTTTTGACTTCTGACACAGTCATAGCGTTATAGAGAAAACCTTGAAAATTGTCGTTCAACTTCCGGACACCACACGGGGCGAGTAAAATTTTTTTGATGAATCGCGTTAGCCTCATTTTAAAGCGCTTGCATTCCTGTGTAGAATGTGTGGTGGTTGATTGTCGTGCGATTTTTTCCGTTCGAGTTATTCAACGTTGAAGTAAGCATTGTTCTTTGAACTTCAGCTGGCTCTCGAAAGCGAAAAAATCATCTTCGAATCTTGTGCCAAAAAGCAATAGAAAGTTAGAAAGTGACGAAAGTGACGTAGATTAGGTAATGTCGGCGTATCTCGGCGTTCGTCTTCGGCCGTTTTCGTCACCTACGTCGACAGGTGGGAATATACGAATTTCAGAGCACGCGTTGACCCTAACGACAACGTGACGAAGTAGCGTTGTTAGCCTCGTTTTATGCGAATCGGTAAGTTCAAACGCGGTTGCCATAGGTCAAAAATTGTCGCAACGGGTTCATCGGCTGCTGAATCGAATCAGCATAATCTCTACCCTAAACTGAGCTTGCGATCATGGTATTGTGATCATTATTTCTCGCCGAGACACGGCTAGGTAAAGGAGAAATGGAAATTGTGCAAATCGTGTTAACTAAATCGCAAAAACAAAAACAGCGCATTCAAGAGAAAAAAATGCTCTTATCAAACACGATTTATGAAAAAAAATTTTTCTCGATCCCTGAGATGTCGGGGAGTTGAACAACATTTTTATTTAACTGTCAAAGTTTTCTTTATGACGCTGTAACTGTGTCAAGAAGCAACATAAATAAAAATTTGAGAAGGCATCTGAAAGTGGAGACAGAAATCGCTTTCAAATTATTATTTAACGATATCGATGCAACAATTTCTGCCGGAGTTATGGTCACTCCAACTTGTCACAATTTCTCGGGCTCGTAGAGTTGTTGCCATAATTGTTTTGAGCGTGACACGTTCCTCTACAAAATGGACGATTTAAGATGAACGATTTCAGATGTAAGACTTGAGATAGATTCAAAATAGACATTTAATTTGTCCAAAATATTCCAGCATCTCACATTATCAATTTTAGGCAACGAAAGGGTTATTTCATTCGATGGTGTTGCTTCGTGTGTCTGCGTCTCTGTTCAATTCAATCGAAGAAACTTCCACAGTATCGTTTCCGGAAAGTATTTAAAGGGTGCTGGTAGATCGTTCGATCGCGAGATAATTCGATCGGTACATGCTCGACGTCGAAACGGCGGCTCGAGTTCAGTCGCGTTTTCAACGGGAACACCGAGTATGTATATTCGTGCACCCTCTCTCGCTCGTCGATGCTCTCGAACGTATTTTCTCATTGTTCGCGGCAACTCGTTAGCGCCTTGCGGATCCAGTTCACGGCCCGTGAACGCAAATCCCGGTCAGCTGTGTTATTGGGTCATTATTCCGGGGTAAACCGTGGGGAAGCGAAAAAAAAAAATGAGGAAGAAGAAAAGTGGGGAAGGTTGCCCCTCGGGGGTTGGAAAACGCACGGAAGAGGGGCCAATTCACGCGAGTGGTTTCACCGGTGGGCGTTCGAGTTGCGAACGTGCTTGCTGGAAATCGCCTTTCCAGAAACCGATTTGGTCTCTTGCCCCAGTGAAAAATCTACTTGTAGATCACCGCTGGAAAAAGAGAGAGAGAGAAAAAATACAGCGAAAAGCGCATTCGACCACCCCCCTTGCCCCTTCATTTGACACGGCTAAATTGCTGCTTCGTTGCAAAAAACGACTTTTATTCTTTGCAAAAATTACATGAAACAAAAATTTATGAAATTAATTGGAACGGTGTTTGGCGGAAGGACAGATCTTCAATTAAATTTATTAATTTATTTTGATACGGGTCAGAGTGAGGGAAGAATTTCTAATTTACTGCTGCTGGAAATACAGTTTCTTTCTATTTGAAAAAGGTACAGTGAATTCTCGATATATGTCCACAACGCGGGTCTAGCCAGGGACATATATAGCCCAGGAGATACTATTCTTTGATCCACGCCGAACAAGAAAAGGAGAGCAAAGATCTACAGGCCTCGGGTCATGGCCCCTCACGGAGTATACCTCGTGGTAGTGGGGATAATTCCGCGACGTTTATCCTCGAGTCCTTGACGACATATATAGAGTTCCTGACAAAACTGAATATCGTTTAAAACGGCGACAGGATTAAAAGGATTTAAGAATACTTCACCGAGAAATCGGTCAAGGAAAAATGAAATTTCTATTCGGCCGCTGTTTAATATTAATTAATAGCCGTAAATTCAGTTGCGATTGGAATCGGGGATAATTCGCGGCGAGGAATCCCGATCGGAGAACTCCGCTTTTTCCTTGACAGCTCGAACGAAAAGAAAGGAGAAGGAGAAAAAGAAAAGAAGAAGAAAGGAAGAAGTTCCATCAGATGTCGAATCGAGCGATCGTCCTGCTGGCCTCGAGCGATCCACCGGTTTTTTTCAGGAATATTCGGACAGGATCGTCGCGAGGTCGCATCCTCCGGACAGCGAATTCCTGATCTCGAGTCACCGACAAGATAGAATTGCAATCCGGTGTCGTTTTTATTAAAAAAATGCGTGCCCGCCGAGGCCCGATCCGCCTCTGTAGTCCAGACACCTCTGACGAAACGATCGGACTCTCGTTTAAAATTAGTATCGGCCGTCGAAACGACTGTAGCCGCGCTCCTTAATTAAAGGCTGCGACTATCGATTACCGTGGAATTATCAACGGCTTATTGACACTTAACGATACGTCGACAATGTCGTTAAGATATCCGTCAGGCGAACAACACCGAATAAAGACGACGGACCCATCGTCCGACGCGTTAATTTATTTATTTTTGTTCGAACTTGTCACAACAACCGTGGATCTCCAAGGTGTAGAAGCGAAACCAAGAAATTTGCATCTTTCGCCAGTAATTTTAACATCGATGTCCTCTTCTTTTCTACTTTTTTAAAAAATTTTAACTACTCCTGATAAACACATAAAATCGGCAATAAATCACAGACGATACTTGCTACTTTAGTTGCAATTTTTATTTTTTCACCGAACGAATCTGTGCTTGTCGTCTGGCGATGTAAAACAGCCTACTGTCTTTACGTTCAATTAAGGCTGGCGTTAATGGTTTCATTTGGACGCAGCATTTCGCCGTCCCATTTTCTACAGGGTGGTTCGAGCCGCGAGATGTTCTACGCGGATGAGAAAAAATGGTTGTTTTATTTTTTTTTCTTTTACAACGGGAGCAACGTAGGACGATCGGGGGGTCCCTTTTCCGCTGGGCGTGGAGCTCAACAGGGCGGAAAACCGGCCGGGGAAAACGAAAGGGAAAGGGAAAGGGTGGCCGTTTTCTAGGGGTGAGTCCCGCGCGCCGCGAGAAGTGAAAGGGAAACGACGTGGCCAGGGACACGCGCGCCTGGCCATCCGATTGTTTTCACTTTTCGAGGCGCAGGGGTGGCCGAACTGGGGCAAAACGATTATCGACCCTCCGACAGGATCTCTCGTGAATTTTTCGGGAAAAAATAGTCCCCTTTACCCGGCCGAAATCCACTTAAAAACGAGCCTTTAAAAACGCGGAGTTAGAATTACGCACGAATTTTGAAGATTTTTGGCCTCGTGAAAATGATTAGTATCGTTGAAAGTCTTCGATCCTCGCTCTGTCCCTCATTTTTAATTTACGCCTTCGAAGATGAACAATTCATTTTGTAGATTCACAGTTGCGTTCATCAATTTTGTTCCAAAAATATGTTCGCTATTTCTGAACTAGAATGAATTGTCGAAGAAGGATGAATGACATGTGGCATCGCTTATTCGAACGAGTTCGATTTTCCGAAAATGATGCAATGTCCGTATTACAGTCGATTAACATAATATCTAATAAACATGTATGTTATAAAATTCTACGTAGATTCTAATTCTAGCAGAAATAAAATTCTACGTTGTTGTAGTTGATATATATCCTTTGGAGAAAACATACAATAAATATAAACTATCTTTCTTTTTTGAAATTCTGAACGATGAAGAATTTCTAATCGTTACTATCACCAAATAAAAAGTAGTGCAAGGGGTTGATATTTGTCCTTTGGAGAACACATACAGTAAATACAGTAAATCTTTTGTTTTCTAAGAAATTCTGAACGATGAAGAATTTCTAATCGTTATAATCACCAAATAAATAGTTGTGGAAAGGGTTGATATATATCCTTTGGAGAAAACACAGTAAATACAGTAAATCTTTCTTTTTTAAAATTCTGAACGATGAAGAGTTTCTAATCGTTACAATCACCAAATAAAAAGTAGTGCAAGAGGTTGATATTTATCCTTTGGAGAAAACATACAATAAATATAAACTATCTTTCTTTTTTAAAATTCTGAACGATGAAGAGTTTCTAATCGTTACAATCACCAAATAAAAAGTAGTGCAAGGGGTTGATATTTATCGTTTGGAGAAAACATACAGTAAATCTTTTTTTTTTTTTTAATTCTGAAGGACGAAGAGTTTCCAATCATCATAATCACCAAATGAATATTAGTGCAAGGGGTTAGACCAGAATGGGGATTGATCGATCAAAGTAAAAAGGGGTTGCGAAGCTGTTTTCGAATTCGTATCCGACGAAACACGATTTCTGTGGACTTCTGGTAATGTCGAGCGTCACCAGGAGATTTAAAGGGGACACCGTGTATATACGGTGCGGCAAGAAGCTGAGAACAGTCGAGCGGAGTCTCGTAGTCGTGGAACAGTGACCCCCTGGACCAGAGATACAGTTATTGCGTTTACTCTCCTCCGTGCCGGTGCACCTACCAGCACGCGCGCACACAGACCCGGCACGAACACGCTCGCGTATTCGCGTGCATTCGTTGCACTCGGCCGTCCTCCGTGCAATGCACCGCTGCTGCCAGCGATGGCCACGATTCTCTCGATCCAACGAGTCGCCGTGCAACTCGAGTTCAGGGAACACTTCCACGCTTCTTCGCCCACCGATCAGCGCATCCATCATTTCGACGATCCTAATTCCACGGGGGATCTATGCGCAAAACTAGACAATTTTATGCAACCGAAAAGCTCCGCTTAAGTACATTGAGTTACAAGAATTCTTTAATAATTTAATAATTTCATAGAAGAGAAAAGAAAATTCTTTCTGAACTCACTTCAATGATTATTTGGTGATTATTCTTTCTGGTGAAATTTTCTCTCGTCTTGAAAGAAAGACAATAGTGTTCGTACCTGGCTGATTTTGATGGTGTTTTTTCTTTTAACCCTTCGCACTGGAAGCTGTATCGGGATTCGTACGTTTCCCCGAATTTTTGGAATATTTTTGTTGCAATACGCATTTCTCTTCGTCCATACAGTATCGAGTGTATTTATAATACTTGAACGGTTTAGCAATTTATTAAACAGAAAGCAGTAATTGTTTCGAATTATAACCCTTAGCACTCGAATGGTGACTGTAAGGCACCACTAAAAATTGCTGTATCATTATTCAAAATATGTTCTGCATTATTAAATTTGTTTGTATTTAATAAATTACTAAACATTTCGGTATTGTACGAGTAAACTGCATCATTTTCGTATGTATAACATGAAAACAAATATATAGAAGGGAAATATTCTAGGTCGGTAGAAATGTTTCCTTTTGGGGATAAAATAGCTTCGAGTGCAAAGAGATAACATAGTAATTTTTCGTGGAGCTCGAGAGGAGACAATCGATCGCAAAGATAAATTGAGTTAACCCTTTGCGCTCGAAGACGAAATTTATTTTGTCTCCAAAACGAAACATTTCTTCCGACCTAGAGTAATTCCCTTCTATACATACATTTTCCATGTTATACATACGAATATGGTACAAGATGTTTAGCAATTCATAAAATACAAACGAATTTAATAATGTAAAAAATATTTAGAGTAACAGTAAATTTTAGTGACGCTTTGTAATCACGATTCGAGTGGCAAGGGTTGATAAACTAGGTTTTCGATCAATTGAGAACGCTAGAAATAGTTAATTCTTCTGATTCTAATTGAGTCTCGTGTTATACCTGACGCTCGGTGTTTGCTCGGTCCGCGGTGCGCCTAGTCATCGATGTATCTAATCACGGACAAAGATAGATTAATTGGCTCTCGAGCTGTCTGTCGCGAGGAGAAAAATACCGCGAAAGAAAAGAAGAAGGGCGGGGAGGGGGGGGGGAGAAAAAAAAAGGCGACAGAGAGCCAGAGTCGATTCACCGTTAGGACTCGCGCGTCTATCTCCATTGCGGCGCGTGTTTTCAGTATAAATAAATACACGAAGAAATAAAGTAGAGCCGCGGCGTGTGCAGCGCGTTGCAGCGCGTTGCACTGGCGGGTTTTAAAGAGGCCAGGAGAGCCGAGATACACGGCCGCAAAAATGGTCCTCGACGAAATTTGCGGCGACGTCGGCCGGCGTCACCCGGGGGTCCCGAGGAGACGGGGGCAGGGCACGCGGACGCAAAAGCACCATAAAATGGCCGCGTACGCGTACACCGGCCCCCGTTATCTGATCGTGAAAGCTAAAATACAACCACCAAATGCTCGTACTTTCTACTACGCTGCTTATTGCGAGCTACGCGCGATAGCAAAGTGATAAAACGCCGCGGCGCGGAGAAAGAGCGAGAGAGGGAGAGACAAACACCGAAAGAGGGAGAGACAGAGGGAAAGGAGAGGCGGAGGAAGAAGGAGAGAGACAGAAGAGCAGAAAAGAGAGGTGGGACGCAGAGCGGCGTCCCACTTTCCAGGCAAAAGATACCCGCGAAGATAGCTTGCACGGTCCCCGGACGCTTTCCAGCTAGGCGAAAAAATCGAAATGTGCTCGATAGCTCGATTTACAGGCCGATACCACTCGGTGCCACTGTTTGCCTACGGCCCCGCGTCGAAATTACCCTCGTTCCCTGGCCGACATCGATTCCCGAGCGCCTTCTTCTTGCTCGCGAAAGATGCCCGAGCTAAATGGTAAACGACGAGGCTCGATACCCATACCCGCCAGGATTATATCGATTTTATGTCGGCTCTTTTATTAGGACGCCGGCTAAGAGATTATTTGATCCGGTTTGTTAATGGGTTAATGCGCTTTTAATGTTGAAACAGAAGATGTACGCGCACGCGATCCGTGATCTCTTCTCGCGGACGCCAAGATGGCCGACGGTTGTCCGCGCAGCTTAGAACGTTACGATTTTTACCGGAAAATCGGACCGGTACGCAACAACCAGCCGCACGATACTCGTGAAACACGTCGGTCACTCGTTGCATCTTCTCGCGGTGTTAACGTATGAATATGTAACACGCGATGTAATAGCTTTCTCCCAGGTTCCAAGATGGCGCCGGTTATGCTACAGAAGATCAGACTAGTGTGCGAAAAGGCTCGATATTCGTGAGAAATGTCGAACTTCTTATTGAAATTTTGAGTCCGATGGTGTTAACACCAAGAACGTGTAACACGCGATGTAATAGCTTTCTCCTGGGCTCCAAGATGGCGCCGGTTATGGTACAGAAGATCAGACTAGTGTGCGTAAAAGGTCGATATTCGTGAGAAATGTCGATCTTCTTATTGAAATTTCGAGTCTGACGGTGTTAACACCAATAACATGTAACACGCGATGTAATAGCTTTCTCCCAGGTTTCAACATGGCGCCGGTTATGGTACAGAAGATCAGACTAGTGTGCGTGAAAGGCTCGATATTCCTGAGAAATAGCGATCTTCTTATTGAAATTTTGAGTCCGATGGTGTTAACACCAAGAACATGTAACACGCGATGTAATAGCTTTCTCCCAGGTTCTAAGATGGCGCCGGTTATGGTACAGAAAATCAGACCAGTGTGCGAAAAGAAAAATATCGATCTTTTTATTGAAATTTTGACTCGAGAAAATCGGACTAGTGTGCGAAAAGAAAAATATGGATCTTTTTATTGAAATTTTTGATTCCGATGGTGTTAACACCACGAATATGTAATACGCCTTGTAATAACTTTCTCCCAGGTTCCAAGATGGCGCAGGTTTATGGTACAGAAGATCAGATTAGTATGCGATATCCGTGAGAAATATTGATCTTCTTATTGAAATTTTGTTTCCGATGGTGTTAACACCGCGAATATGTAATACGCCGTGTAATAGCTTTCTCCTAGTTGCCAAGATGGCGGAGGTTCATGCCAGAGGGCTTCGATATACGGGAATTTTTCGCGACGAGGCTCGATACTCGTGAGAAACGATCTTTTTATTGAATTTTTGATTCTGATGGTGTTAGCGTAGGAATATGTAATACACCAGGTAATATGTAGCTTTCTCTTAGTTGCCAAGATGGCGGTCATCGTAGAGCCATGTACTTGCGCGAGACTGAATACTATCTCGGAATATACCTATTTTACATTGAACATTCGATCCGGCTGACTTCAAGATTTATTTCTCTTCTCGGTTTTCAAAATGGTGGACGAGGGTTGCAATTTCTCTTCTTTCGTTGTCCGACCATTGATTCAACGTCGACTGAATCTACTTACTAGCAGATCTAGTAGACGGAAAGCTCTCTGAAAATTGTTTACACATACTCAAACCCTCGCAATGTTATAAAAAAAAAAAAAATACCACAGTATTCAGAAGACTCTGCAGAATCGATCCACGCAGAAATCGTTCGTCCAGCGTTCGCGGTTACACCAGAGAAAATTTTGTAAAGTTGAAAATTTGCCTCTTCGTGGATTTATTCGACTCGTAAAAACACTTTTTCCGAGCAACCGAGAAAAACGACTTCCGGATCGGCGTTGGTGGGACACCAAAGTCCATTCATCTGCCGATTATCGGAACGCTGAGTTGTTGCCGGGCCAGAGTTACTCAACGCCAATCGCCGCTCCGACGCGCTCTAATTGAAACAATCTGTTCTTCATCTGCCGAAAGAGATTCGCGGAGGACGTGTCCGGTACACGTGTAACGAAATCGCGGTCCACGGGGCCCGCAGCGTCGGAACGAAGGTCAACGACACCGTGGAGGAGGCGTAACTCCTCCGGTCGCCAAAATGTTAACAGGGTTCAATCGTTAACCCAGGTTCCCGGGGCGGTGCGTTTTTGCGGTTCGCAGAATTCGACCGATGCGTAAGCGCCGGCGTCGAAACGCGTTTCTTATCCTCCTTCAGCTCGTTCCTCTCTGTTTTTTTGTTTCCCTCTCCCCCCTTTCTCTCTTTCTCTCTCTCTCTCTCTGTTTCTCTACCGAACCATTTTCGTAATTCATTGGCTCAATGTCGGGTCGAGGTTCCACGCGGGGTTAGGTCTCGTTGAAGGAAGTTCCAGGGGCCCCGGTCCGAATTGACCCCGGGCCTCGGGTTCGTTGAACCCGGCTCCCGCATGCAAATGGGAGCCGGCCAATTTCGAGATGAATTCGGCCGTTCCCGCGCGGTGAACGCCCAAACCGCATCGAATTATTGCTTCCTTCGCTCCTCGTTCGCGAGCTTTACTCCGTCCCACCTACCGGGCAGAACCGTTCGATCGAATTTACGGAGCCCGGGGAGCACGACGCAGGGTCTCCTTCGACCCAATCGCTCGCCCATTTCTTCCGTATCGTTTCTCGTTGTACGCCGGTTCTTGCTACGAACTTTTCACACGGAAACGTTCCGCCGTAATTGCCGGGAAAGTATACAGCTAAAACAAACTATCCGCCAACTACAACCACAGAACCGCCCCTGCGTTCGGAGCCCTATTAACACGCTACTGGCATAGTAGCATCTTCCTCACCTCCGCTGTTCTTCTTTTATCAAATGAAACTTAATGCAATCACTTGACGGAAGAATATTATGGGCTCACCGAATATTACGCTGTGTACTCCGAGTTTAACACTAAACCGCCGGTCAAAAAGACCGGTTCGACTTTTTTGGGAAATGATTAAATAAATAGATTAAGGAGAGCGTTATAATACGAATTGCGCAAAATCCAAATAAATTCAATTTTGTCATTTTTGTAAGACGACGTGTATTACTTACTTTTTAGGCTTACTTACTTTGGTAGGTTTAGTGTTAAACAACAAAGTGTACAATATTAATTCAATGATGTTCGAGTAAAATGCTTCATAAGATTAACAGTTTGCGACAAAGTGAAAAATTAACGCTTTCTCATGCGAGTGCCGCTTCTCCCAGAAATGGTAGACGGAATTTATTATATTAGGTCGTCCCATAACTCGAGCCGTTTACCTCTTGTGCCATTTAAATTCTAAAAATAAAATATGTAATCACCCTTTCATTCCACAACGTCTTCTGACCTTTTCGGCAAAGACATCATACCGTCACTATAAAAATTTCTGCGGTTTTAAAATACTTTTCAATGGTGAATAATATAAAGATATCCACGACACTGACTTATGGGACGACGTAATATTTGAGATTGTAAGATCTTGACACCAGACGAGGAATCCACGAGGCGTCCACGAGGAATTATTTAACATTTCTTTGGATATGTATCGTTAAAAAATGGCTGAAAATTCGGATACACAGATGCTTGCTTTTTGTACAAACTAATGTAAAATAGTCGGTTTCAGTGCGTTCCGTAAACCTAATGTTAATGTACGAGTTAATTCCGTGCACAATGGCGCGGTAAATGTCATTTCTGAAAATGACGGGTTCTAATATTTTTAATTTACGATTATTGAGATTGTGAAGATCCATCTACGTGGAATTACACAACAAACTTATTTCCTTAGGTATATATTATTAAAAAAATGACTGAAAACTTGGATAAACACATTCTTCTTATTTTTATAAAGTAATGTAAAATACTCCGTTTTTAATGATCCGTAAACCTAGTGTTAAAAAATGGCTGAAAATTCGGATACACAGATGCTTGCTTTTTGTACAAACTAATGTAAAATAGTCGGTTTCAGTGCGTTCCGTAAACCTAACGTTAATGTAAGCGTTAATACCGTGCACAATGGCGCGGTGAATGTTATTTCTTTGTATATGTATCATTAACACTAGGTTTACGGGACCCGTGAAAATGACGGGTTCTAATATTTTTAATTTACGATTATTGAGATGGTGAAGATCCATCTACGTGGAATTACACAACAAACTTATCTCCTTAGGTATATATTATTTAAAAAATGGCTGAAAACTTGGATAAACACATTCTTCTTATTTTTATAAAGTAATGTAAAATACTCGCTTTTAATGCTGCGTAAAGCTAGTGTTAAAAAATGGCTGAAAATTTCGATAGACAGATGATGCATGCTTTTTGTAAACCTAGTGTTAATGTAAGTGTTAATTCCGTGCACAATGGCGCGGTGAATGGGATTGATAACTGGTCCACGACGAATATATCTATTGGTCCCGTGGGCTCGCGGCTCGTTTGCTGATAAAAATAATAGTAATAATAACGAAACTGGAGTGAGAAGGCGGCGGGCAGCCGCGTCGTCTATATTTATCCGTAGCAACGCGGTCTCTTATCAGGTGAACGGACCAAAACGGCCGGCTCATGGCGTCCGCTCGTTTCTCGGGGAATATCGGTTCAACGAACCCTGGCTCCGCTAGTCATCCCGTATCACCGAGGTTAATTGGGGTTGTAACTTTCTCCGATCTGATTTATGCCCGCGAAACATTGTCGCCCGGCTTTCTTCTCGGACTGCTCTCTCGCGAGCGCGCTCGCGCGCGAAACCGATTCGAAACGGTTCTGGAAAATGGCGGACAGATTAGACTCGACTCGGCGACGTGTGTCACGTACGTAAGGGATGCGGCAAAAATTACATCTCCTAGGACCACAATTAACCGTTTCGCACACACACCCCCCGGCTCATTTAACCAGAAACTATCTGCCACCTAACCAACTGCTTTTATTCGCAAAATGGCGAACCCATTTTCTCTTACAGAAGAGCGCGGGCTTGGGAATGATCACTCAATTTGAAAGTAATCGTGACGAACGCGTGTGCGAAATAGTAAACGTATTGTCTCGTAGAAAATAACGCAGGGTTGGAAATGATCACTCAGCTTGGAAATAATCGTGACAAACGCGAAATAGTAAACGTATTGTGTCATAGAAAATAGCGTAGCTTTGCAAATGATCGCTCGACTTGGAAAGAATCGTGACAAATGCGTGTGCGAAATAGTGAACGTATTGTCTCGTAGAAAATAGCGTACCGTTCGGAAATAATTACTATATCCGAATGAAACTCGGCCTGGAAGTTTCCTGATGCATATTTTGTGAAGTAAAAATCAAATTTTGGACCTTGCACTTTTCTTTTGTTTTGATGTATGATGCTCGAAATCGCCTATGCTCGTCGCGGACTTGTAATAATTTGTCTGCCATCTTTGTCTGGTCAACAAAAGTCGAGGATCCTAATCGAACAGAGTCTTTTAACACCCAATCGAATCAATTGCTCTCCAAGGTCCACATCCACGCATTTCGAGTTTGATTTGGCACAGCTTCTCTTCCTTTCTGTTCTAATTTAGCCGTGGACCAATGAAAACATGTTAGAGCGATCTTGTTCGATCAACTTTTGTTCTGTCCTTTTGTCAATCGTCCTAGAGAAACGTTATTCTCGATTGCGCGTGGCTTGTCGTCATCCTTCTCCCGCGATGATAAATAGATCAATCGAAATTCAAAGTTCCAATTGTTGGACCACCCTCCGCGTTTAATTGGACGTCGAGGCTCCCTGTCGCCTATTTTGAATCGATCGGCAAATTCGTACCGCTTTTTCTCCGGTGCTCGTGTGTTGACCCTAATCATCATAGACTGCCAGCACAACCAGTCTTGACCAATAGTTTAATATCAAATCAATTTACTTTAACTCGTGAACAACGATAATTCGAGTGCTCGTCAGCGTGCAATTTTATTTCAAATTTGTTCATTCTTTATTTTAATTTTAACTCTTTCAGAAGGCGCATATACTTTTAAACGCAAGCACGAGTGAACGCAGTAAATTATTTGCACTTAATGAGAATATTTCCGTGAGAGAGCAACGGGTCAGTATAGTGCAATTTTATTTGGAATATACTCGTTCAATTTATTGATTTAATTTATTCGTTCAAATTTATTCGTTCATTGTAGTTTGCTGTCTCACAGAAGCTACCACGTTGTACTCCCAAGAGTAACTATGTACAGATATATACAGTGTGTACAGTGTGAGTGTTTAGTGCGACTAATAAACAACGAACAAAGACGTTCTCCAAACGCATAATTAACGCTTTGACTGCCAGACTAGAAACCTCAAAAATTCCATGAAATCAAAGTGAGTTATTTAATGGAATAAAAATTGAAAAATTAAATGTATGATATTGTCCTCCAACTTTCTAGAATTTTACAATCAAATTTGGTGCAATGAATATATCAATGTAAAAATTCATTTTAAAACCTGAACAAATAATTCCGTCACCCACGTATGGGTGACACGGCAGTCAACGACTAGACTACGGATGTTTATGCAATTTGCAATTTTTCTAGAGGCATTTCAAGAAAGTGGAGCCAAATAAAATTTTATTTTCAACGGTGGTAGCCTTCGTAGATCTGAAATAAATAAAAATTCTGCTAAATTCTGCGGAATGTTATATTTTAGCATTTTCCAAAAATTTTCAGGAGTGCATGAAGATCCGCAGTTTACTACCGACTTGAATAATACATAACTGAATAACTAATAATTAGACTGCGGATTTTATGCATTTATGACAAAAATGGGTAACCATAATTTAAAGTAGCGGACATATTAAAAAGATTTATGGATATCAGCGTATTCAACTTAACACTAGAACCAGTCAGAATGACTGGTGGATGATTTCTTCTGTCACGATTACTGAAACTATGAAAACGTTATCACGAGAAATTTTTTAACATATTTCTTCTTTGGAGCACATGTTACCATAAAAATCTGAAACCTGAGCAAATTCAATCTTGCTGTGTATCATAAAGGGATAAGTCTCAGTCACGTTTAGGGCTCGGTAGTTCCAGTGTTAATAAAATAATTGAAAGCAGAAATAAATTTTTATTTCGCTCCTGCGTCTTGCAATCGATGCAAACATTTTTTGTTTGAAACTATGAAAACGTTTTCACGAGAAATTTTTTTAACATATTTCTTCTTTGGAGCACATGTTACCATAAAAATCTGAAACCTGAGCAAATTCAATCTTGCTGTGTATCATAAAGGGATAAGTCTCAGTCACGTTTAGGGCTCGGTAGTTCCAGTGTTAATAAAATAATTGAAAGGAGAAATAAATTTTTGCAATCAATGCAAACATTTTTTGTCTTGCATAAAGATCCCCACAGTCTATTAATAATAATTGATTCGTCATCAGGTCGCAGGTTCGGTGTCGGTTCGTTTCAGTTTCTCGACGGGTGAAAATTCGCGTAGGATCAGCGACAGCACGATGACTCGATGCACAGTCAATTATGCGATTGCGATAGGGCGAGCGCGAGCGCGCGCGCGCGAAACGATAAGCGCTTCGCAGGCAGCACGCGGCCGGATCCGCACGCGCTCGACATTTGCATATCGCCGTTGGAAATTTACGATCTCTCTCTCTCTCTCTCTCTCTCTCTCTGTCTCTCTTTTTCTTTCTCTGTCTCTCTTTTTCTTTCTCGAATCTCAGCACGTGCATTTCCGTACCGCGGGCCACCGCTTCTGAAGGCGACGCGCGACGACATAATTATTCAGACGGGGCCGAGATCGATCGGGCTCTCTCTCTCTCTCTCTCTCTCTCTCTCTCTCTCTCTCTCTCTCTCACTCTCTTTTCCTCCGGTTTCTCTCGAAGCCGGTGAACGGCTGTTGCATTCCGTTGCATTCCGCTGCCGCTCGAGATCTGCATATCGTCCGGGGGATATTTATGAACCGCGCCGATAAGTCGATCATCCAACGGCTCCGGCGACATTGTCGCTCCGGCGTGCAATTTGCGCGATTTATTCGCGAGAACGAGTCACCGTGACGCGACCATAATTCCCGTTCAACAATCTGCCGATGCACCTCCGAAAAACCTAGTGATTCGCATCGGAACCGCTGCGTTGAATCAAAATTCTTATTCGCAATTTTTGCACCTCTCTTTTTCGGATATTCTATTGCACTTTTGAATGCACTCCCTGCAATTGAGCAATCAGAAGACGAGTCTTTGATGCGCCGAGGTAGGCCGGAATTATTTGGGTCCTCGGACACGGTGCAACGGGGAAACCTCATTTCCTCGATCTCGGATCGATAGATCGATCGGTTTTCCGGAGTTTCTGTTCGGGTTTCAGAAACGTTGCACTTGCGGCGTGAGGGTCAGCGATTGTTTCGAGTCGGCCGTGGCGCCGGTTCTTTCTTGAATAGCGAATGCTGACACATATTCGAAAATGTTCTCGTTTTACGCGGCGAGGCTGTGTCGCGCGCGGAACGGCCGAGTTCAACGAACCCGGGATGACGTGACACTGCCATGTCAGGAATTTATTATCTGACTCCGTTGTCCATCGACCCCCGCTTTTTGTGTATCGTTACGCGATTCCGACCAATCGACCGCGGGCTCGATCCATCGGTCGAATGTTCTTGCCTCGGTTCCGTGACTGGCCCGCGGATTTACGAGTGAAATAATTTTTATACTAAATAAAAATACACCTGCTGCAGGAGTCCCCTGGGAATTTTTTACTCAAATAATCCCTGTAAGCGGAGAGTAATTTAATAAGTCTAATCTTAACTAATCTTTGTGCCGTTTCAAATTACAGCTGCTCGATTTTGCCATAAACAAAATCCGCAGTCTGTATCACTTTGAACTAATTAACACGTGGACCGCCACGTCAGTCACGTCGTCAATGATTTTTGACTTGTGAGCTTAGAAATTCATTTTTATTATGAGATGTTTAGACAAACCGAATTTTATTGGAGTCTTTGGAATTTAACCCGTTGCACTCGGCGCTGTTTTCAATCTAAAACTAAACTTTTCTTCCGTCCTACAATATTTCTACATATAATATTGAAGTGTTTGGTAATCTATTAAATACAAATTTTGTGATGTAACAAATATTTTGCAATATTTTTTGTAATTTCTTTGAAATAATGCCACAACAATTTCTAGTGGTGCTTCAGAGTCGCCACTCGTGTGCAAAGGGTTAAATAGTTGAGACAGCATCCGCTATAATTACTTTTTAACAAGTTAAGCGCGTTCGACGTGTATACACGTCGGACCAAGTCTCTATCGCGGCGCGGTAGACGTTAAAGAATCGTTAATTTCTTATCGAATGAAAATGTAATTCCTTCTCACTTCGCTTTTCTTCTATCGACAAATTTACAACAGCAGCATTTGGCCTGCGTTCGACGTATACACCTCGTCATAGCTTGATTTTCATTCCCGCGAGGGATTTTTCAAATGAAACTCCGCAGTTAACTGGTTAAATTTCTAGTTCGGTTAATTAAACGACTCCGATTCTGTAAGAATCTCTGGGCTGGATATTCGGCGCTTAACTTTTAAAAATTGATTAGAGAAAGCGTCTATCAGTCACCGATGCAGCGAATTTGTGTTCCGCACGGACCGGCAGTCGAACGGTGACGTTTTAGCATAACTCTTGTGCGCGGGAGGGCTTCAAGGAACCGTGGAGCAGGTCCTGGAAGTGTTTACGAGCGGGCAGAGGCTGCGTCATCTGAAAAATTTCCGTCCGACAACGCAACAGAGCGTTGTTATTTACGAGGAGGTCGTGTTACAACCGGAGAAGAGAACCTTTTCTCTATCGCGTGCAGCGTTGTGTTTCGCGCGATTAATAAGATAGGGCATTCATCCTGCGAGCTATCCAAACGGTCTCGTTGCTATTGCAAAGTAGAGATATTCGTGTGTCCCCACGTTCGAGGGAACTGCGAGATCCCGAACCCGCACGAGATCGTTCGATCCGTCGTGGATCGGTTGTTCAGGTGTTCCGACCGGTACAGGTGCGGCGCACAGGTGTCGTCCTTGATCGATCTCCATCGTTTTCGAAACGGGTTCGATCGATTCACTTCCCTCTTTCTGCGCGAGAGGTGCGTGTGTGTGTGTGTGTGTGTGTGTGTGCTCGCTTTTCCATCCTCGTTCGAAACCGATTGGAAAGTCCGCTTTATATGGGCTGGCCGCGAGTGAAGATGTTCCGCGCGGATATCTCCTTAATCACGTCGCGCCGGTCAGGTTTGCCGGTCAGGTTCGACCCGACCCGACCCGGCCCGGCTTTCGAACGGCCTTGCAGAAACCGTTTCCCCGTCCCTGATCGACTCGCAAAACATATCGGGCTCGGACGGGACCCGTTGTTGCTCACCGCGATCCGAATCGGATGCAAGGTGCAAGGTGCAAGATGCAACTGAAACACGGACGAGGATGCGCCGCTTGAAAGGTGACGCGGTCGATCCGCTTCTCTCGAATCGACTCGTTCGCGTTTCCTCCCCGCGATCATGTCGGATCCTGAAGAGCTTGATTGAAGTGGATAAGGTGGTATAAAATAATAGAGTCCTCACTTTGTTTATTAACAATGTCGGTGCAGTGCTGGTGTTGTAGTCTCGGAGGCTTAGAATCAACCGGCGACTCTCGTTGCATTCTTAACCCTTAAGTGCACAGGTAAACTAAATATTAGGAACATGAATGCATACATGGGGTCCATTGAGGACCCCACTTACCTAATTCCTTGCTAACTTTGATCACAGCAACAATTTATTTCTGTAAACACAGTAAACATAACCTAAATATTGACAGAAGCAAATAGTTGAACTGTCAGTTCACAAATGGCGCGGCTAAAAATGTTAACACAAAATCCAACACTGGGGCCCTTTGCGGACCCCACTCATGCATTTAAGGGTTACACACGTCGGAGTTAGGGAAGGCGAAAAGATGGGAGAGAGAAAGAAAAGGGAATAGAAAAGGAAAACTTGAGAAGACAGTGACGGCGATAGGGACAGCGGAAATGAGTCATGAACAGAGAAAGCTAAGAGGTAGGCTAACGAAAACCAGAACTATGGCGACGTTCTCAGGGACGCATTGGAAATTCGTGAAGGGCTGGTCACCAAATGTGCGACTAGCAGACAGGAAATAGAGAACAATAGCGTAACAGAGTTGGAAAGGAAAGAGAAATTCTTAGAAGAAATGTATGCATTGGCGTACGTGTTGATATC
This sequence comes from Halictus rubicundus, assembly GCF_050948215.1. NCBI lineage: Eukaryota > Metazoa > Arthropoda > Insecta > Hymenoptera > Halictidae > Halictus > Halictus rubicundus. The sequence continues at coordinate 12,859,600 of NC_135160.1, forward strand.
GACACTATCATTTCTTTTGATCAAAGTCGAACAGTTATTTCGAATGACCTTAGGAATCACCCTGTTCACGGAAATACATTTTTGGGACACCCTGTATGCAGCTCTGCCAGCCCGTGTAGAACAGCTGAGAGATACTGCAATTGTTGCTGGATATTATGAAATTATAGCACAGAATTATTACTGGATGTAACGTAAATCAGTGAAATAAGTAACTAACTAACTAAACCTACCAAGCATTAACATTAGGTTTACGTCAAAATGACGGGTTCTAATATTTTTAATTTACGGTTATCGAGATTGTGAAGATCCATCTACGTGGAATTACTCAACAAATTTATTTCTTTGGGTATATATTATTTTATAAATGGCTAAAAACTTGAATAGACACGTACTTTTTATTTTTATAAAGTAATGTAAAATACTCACTTTTAGTACTCCGTAAACCTAGTGTTAACAGTATCTGGTAAGTATTGCCTTGTAATCATGGCAACCCTAAATTCATTAACAAGGAAATTTACTCCACTGTTTTCCCTAAATGAATTTTTATAGTTTCAATAATTTGTAATGTTAATGTAAGGTTAATGTTAGGGCTAGCTCGACGTAGAACCGGGTTAATGAGGAAGATAAATTTTAGCTCCTATTAGATTACAATTGACGTATAAACATTTTTTTTTGCATAGATGTCCACAGTCTAACGACGATAAACGTATCCTGATGTTTTGATCATTTTTCGAGTAGAGTGTTAGTAATTCGTTGTCACGATAGAAGCAAATGAGGCCTCGTTTATTCTCAAACAATTATGCATTTCTTGTAATTTGTTTGATCGAAATTCTGCTCCGTGTGAACAACGGGCGGTTTCGTTTGAAAATTTCGTTCGAGCTAGACTATTCTCTCTGCGGCTGATTGGGGGCGCAGCACACATGCCCGTCTTAATTGCCGTCATGGAATAGTTCCGATGGGACGTCATTGTTATTATGAAGGTGACTGTCAGCATTGGAACGCGGGTTCGGAATTTTTCTGGGGAAAATGTCCGATAACGAAGCGTCAATAAAAATTAAGTTCACCGGCTGTGCCTGTTACGGCCCGGGAACACGTTGTTGATCAGAAATTTCTTCAATTGACGCTGGAACGCGATGAAAATTACGCGAATCCCGAGAATAACAAAACGTGGTAGAAACGCGATAAAAAAAAAAACGTTGTACGTGTATAGTCTGTGACAACAAACGTACAGTCTTCGAGGGACTGTGCACAAGGCTTGCATGAGAGGAGATGGACTACACAGGCGTGCGAAAAAGGGTGGTATTTAGATAATTACCACCATAGTATAAAGACAATTTTGTTACGCTTTTCTCGATTGTTGTTTGTTTTCATTTATTATTCCACGCGGACTGTTAGACGTTATTTATCCGACCCGGTATCCTAAAAATTTTGTTTTCTACTTTGCAGAGTGGAAAGCTCAGCGTTGCAGTTGGTGTACCCGCTGGATTCTCGTCCGGTGCAGCTAATCTTCCGGGGGTTGCAGGTGGTCAAGGAGAAAAGAGCCCTCCTTCGGGATGTCTCGGGTGTCGTTAAACCAGGCGAGCTTCTGGCCGTCATGGGCCCTTCAGGTATGCACCAAATTTTCGTCAAACCGAGCTCGTTAATGTCACATCAGCTTCCGCTAAACGAACATTCACTTTTAGTGGACGGGAATGATTTCGAAAATATTTTCCGACGAGTCGAATGCATCTATTTTCCAAATTTTCTTCCGCGATTTAGCTCCCACCCCTGTATGATCAATTTAGAATATTTTAACACTTTGAATGCGAACCCAACCTCAAAAATTCCGAGATGAAAATAATCTATTTGACGAAATAAAACGTGAAACGTTGTTAACACTAGGTTTACGGAGCTTTACAAAAATATCACATGATTGTATATATCAAAATTTGTGGCCATCTTTTTAATCATATATATCCAAAGAAATCAATTCGTTAAATAATCCCTCATGGACGCATCTTTACAATCTCAATATTCGTAAATTAAAAATATTAGAATCCGTCATTTTGACGGGTCCCGTAAATCTAGTGTCAAGACGTATGCTGAAAGTACTGCATCATTCTCGTAGTATTTGTTACAGTGAATGCGTTACCACAAAAATTCATTCGCGAGTCCAGATAAATAATTTCGTCTACCGTTTCTGGGAGACACGGCGTTCGAAGTGTTAATGTCGAGTTCGCGAGAAAAATGTAAACCAGAGGGACCTCGACTGTGTACAATATTGTTAATAAAATATTCAGGGGGGCAGAAGAGATTTCCGGAAGTGAGATTTTCAGGATTCGTTCGACTTCTTTGTTAAGGTTGCGGCAAAACCACGTTGCTGAACTGCCTGTCGGGCCGCGTGGGCGTGGACGGGGGTGAAATCTGGCTGAATCGCGAGAGGCTGACGAAAAGATGGCGCCGAAGAATCTGCTACGTGCAACAGCAGGACGTTTTCTTCCCCGATCTGACGTTACGGCAGACCCTCGAGGTGAGTGTCTCAAGATTCCCAGCCGAACACGCGAAAAGAACGACGAAACGCAAGCAGAGACCGATGTCATAAAAAAGAAATCTTAATATCATTCGCGAGATCGAGCCGGCTTCAGCCTTAAAAGAAAAAGCAACGTCCATAAACTGCTGCGACAACAATCGGGAGATGCTCTCGCCCATAGAATTCTATGGACCAATAAATTCCGATCGTTTCGTCCAAGGAAATTTGCATTGGGCAATCCGAATAGCCTGGTTACAAAAATTATGCCCCGCGTTATACTATTCGTAACGTCGCTAGATAAGGGGAGGGTCTAGGAGCTGTTTTATTTTCCTGTCATAAAAATTCGTCGGAAGATTCTCTTTACAGTGATTTCTCCGTATATGTCGCCAAGGCCTGGACGCTATACGTCGCGGAATTGTCCCCACTTGTGATTTAGAAGAGTCTACAGAATAGTACCTCACAAGAATAATTGGCATAGTTCTTACGGTTGAGTCAGGAAAAATTCCTTGAATTAAAAATGTTCGCTCCTCTTTTGAATTTCGTAAAAATTTGAGGAAGAACGAGTTTCGGATTCGTGTCCAACGCGTCAAAATCAGTATAACGAATAGGCAGCTCTACGTTCGGACGAAACTATGATAGCACTGCTAGGCGCTCCAGCAAGTAGAAACGGACGAGCATGGTCAGACAGCGGCGCACGATATCCGCGCGCCTACTCGAACAGAATGAAAATAGGACAAATTTAGTGCATCATTCTATCATTGCTGTGACGAACTTTCCTATGCACTTTGAAACAAATCTCTGCAAATTTCCATCCGTTGTTGTTCAAACATACTCTTTGATTCTGAAGAAATCTACTTTCCGACTTGCAACTAGATTCTTATTTAACGCTAAATCTACCCCGTCAAAATTGTCTACTTCACAATTATTGTAATTGTAAAAACGATTTCATAGGAAATTACTGAATTAACTAAGTAAATTCGAACTTCTCCCTTCTATAAGACGATTCATTTTTATTCTAACATTAACATTTTCTATCTTCTCGGTGCGATCATGGAGAAGACTAACCCTCCGACAGCGGGTCCCGGGTCCATTTTGACCCAGAGTATCGAAATCCGTAATTACTCCTCTGCCAATTACGGTAAAAGAATACGTGTCACATTAGGAATAACAGAAATACTAATGGATCTAGAAGGGGTGTTGCCAAAAGTGTGTTTATAAAAATTGATAAATAAGAATATGAATAGGCCCAAGCATCGTCGGTTTTACAGTTGTGCAAATGGTCGGAGGGTTAATTTACAATAGTCAAAATGTTAGTATTGCGACGGGATCTCGAAGCCCCGACATTCCCAGACTCGGCTGGCTCGTTTCAGTAACCTAATCGCTGGCTCGCGCGCGTGCAGAGAACACCCCTCGAGCAACAGAATAGGAAAGCAATGGCCGCGATCGCGACATTTCCTTGTTTTCCCGGAAAACCAGCCGGCAACCGTGCCAAGTTTATGGGCCGCGATTTACGAGGGCCCGCGGCCGAAAATTAGGAGGACACCTACTCGCGTTCATGCGCGCGAGGAATGCGGGCCGGGAGCCAAACTGCGTCGACACCTCGTCGAGGATTTCGGATCGTACCTTCGGAAAGTATCGTCGATCCCCCCCGCCACCGATTTTTCTCAAAATCCGTTGAAAAGATTTTCCAGTCGCCGAAGATTTTCGAACGTTTCGGAATCGATGTTTTTCTGTTCGTCGAGTCGACGGGTCGAAATGTTTTCGGGGAAAGTTGCACACCGTTGTGGACGAGGCTTTAAAGGATCGAAGGGGCCGTGGTCGGCTCGACGAACGCGAACGGACGCGCCATTTTCTCAGCAGCCGCCGAGTCCGTTACACAAGAGGATCCGTTATGCGGAGAGAGAAAGTGCTGGCCGATGATATTTCGCCGCGTGCGTTCTATAGCGGTCATCTCACGGCTACGGGGAAACTGGACTACTCGTAACGAAACGTGTTTGCCACGATCAGGCGAATTTTCGCAGCTTTCGAGCTGAGCATTTCTTCCCGGCGAATCACCATAACCTCCCGTCGAAATTAGCGCGCCGCACCGTGGGCAATTTGAACAAAATCGGATTCAAAATCAAGGAAATTTCGATAGGGATGAGGTAGAGCGATGAAATTTTTTTTAAATGAAAGCTGAAACTTTGTAGAATATGGGAAAAATAGAGAGATTGTGGTACGAACGTTTTTTAACCTCGAGAAAATTCGTTAAACGCGCACAAGTTCAAGAAAATTTTAGTTTTTCCAATACCACGCGCGGAAAAAATATTTTTTTAACATGCTATACATCATTTCCCATAGATTTTTCACGCTGATTTCAAATCTGGTCTCAAAATTTGTCTACGACCTGAGGATTTTGCAAAAAATAGATTTTTGTGGCAAAAACTAATGAGGTCATTTTTTCGTTCAAATGATTGGATGGTAATAATCTCTCTGTTTTTCCCATATTCTACATAGCTTCAGCTTTAATTTTAAAAAAATTTCATCGGTCTACCTCATTCCTATCGAAAGTTCCTTGATTTTGAATCCGATTTTGTCCAAATTGCTCACTGTGCGCCGCATTTCAATTTGTGTGAAAATTTGTGGAGAGATTGCCACAGGTACAACGCTTATTAGGCAAAAAAAATTTGTTGTAAAAAGTTGTTAACATTAAGTCATATGGGCTAATCGAAAATCTGTTTTCTACCCATTTTTTATTTATGGAAGCATACAACAAATCGTGTAATAGATTTTGGTCTGGAACTAATCGTTTTGGCAAGGTGTAATATTGATCTAACTTTCTGCAAAAAATCATGAGACCCTTCGAGACCCTTTCGCCACAATTTAAGTTTCAATATCAACTTTCAGAATTTCCCAAAGTGAATCCATGTTCCAGGAGGAATTTTTTAGGAATATTTCTAATTAATAAAGAAAAATGTGAAGTGCATATGATTTATTAATTTTTTATGTATAAAAAAATATTTAATAACAATTTTTTTATCTTACATAAATTATTTTTATAGCGTTCATTGGAGCACTACCAAAAAATACCAGTTTCAATTTTGCGACAGTGGTCCAGTTGTACTGTCTACAACTAGTTGTGCTATCCGAAATCTGATTAGACATAAACAATATTAATAAGTTAACTGTCATTAGTAATGACAGTTGGTCGTTACTTTGAAATGTATATTAATTACAAAAACTTAAGGTTTTATAGAATTAAATGAATAAAAATTGGCTTTAAAATTTGAATGCTATAGCCATTCATGTCATTTTGCATCACTATGAAAATGAATGCCATAGCATTCACGTCCGTAAACGTGTTAAAAAATGATAACTGCGTTCTAGATGTTTGCCACGGCTTTCAAAACTAAAAGATACAGTGATTTCTCTATATATGTCGCCGAGATCTGGATGATAAACGTCGCGGAATTATTCCCACTATACTCCATCCCGTGAGGAGCCGCCAAGCTCAAGAAGCCTCGAGGAGTATAAAAACACGGTTAGGGTATACCTCCTGGGCGATACATGACACTGACAAGACCCGTGTTTTTGACATATATCGAGAATTCACTATATCTACTCTATCGCGTGGTTTTCCTGGGGACTCTTCGTGAATTGGAAAACGTTTTTGAAAATTGACGCGTCAGCGGCACCTGTAATTGTCGCGGTTAAAGTAGAAAAATTCTCGAAAAGTTAAAAGTTAAAGTTCAAGTTGAAAATTCGATTTTCTTGCCAAAAATTAAATAAAAAATCGAGGCTGCGTAGAAGCGGCTTTCTATCGATCATACCGTGTTCGACAGCGTTACGTTTCGAACCGAAACGTGCCCGCGCCTCGCTCGCCGAGCAACCATAAGCGGCTCGCGATTCGGCACGTAGTGCGCGGACTTTCCTCGCGTTCGCGCGCACCTGATAATTCGGTGGAACGCGCGTGTTCGAGCGAGCAAAGCGAGCAGAGCGAGGCGGAATCGAAGGAAAACACGGCACCGGCCGCCTCGGGGCGCCTCTTTAGAATTCTGTCGCAGGCTTTGTCTCCGTTTGGCTTTAGTGTCACACGGGAAAACGCGATTTCGCTTCGCCTCGCCTCGCCTCGCCTCGCTTCGCCTCGCCTCGCCTCGCCTCGCCTCGCGACTGCATTGCAGTCGAACGGCTGTCATCTCGGGAAAACATACAGGGTGTCCCGGGCCGAGACGATACTAAACGGCGGAATTGAATAGAAAATAGACCGTGAAAACCTTGGTGTGACAGTTCGCAACGAGAAGGTAGGCTTCGTCGAACGCGAAACTGGAGCATCGGAGGATCGACCGAGCGCAGCTTCGCCCGAGTTTTTCACGGGGCGACTCCGATAATCGAAAATTCCCGGCAGCCACCGCGAACGTCGCCGCGTCTGCGAAACGTGCGCGACATTTTTATCATGCTCGGATCCCGAACGTTTAACGAAGCCCGTGGATTTTTCTCTCTGTGTGCGTACTCTCTATGCAGAAAGTGAGTGCAGGGCAGTTCATATTTTTCACTGAGAATGACGATTTTTAACCGGAGATTCAGATTTTAACTCATCCAAAGAACGTGAGTTTCAGTTTGATTTGCTAGCACTTTGAGTACCACGTTTTCCGAAAACGGAATGATTTGTCCAGGTTTATGAATAAATGGTATTTCATTGAGTGTTGTCAGTTTGGTTAGGATCTGAAAGTGCAAGGTGATTGAGGATTTTCATTGTCACTAGACTGCGGATTTTTAATGCAGTTTTGACGAAAAAGAATTGACGAACTCTGATATGTTACTTCCAACTTGTTAAGATTATTCGAGGCAGGAAGACAATGTCCATTTCGCATAAATATACGCAGTCTAATTATCACACGTCTTAGCTTTTATTACCTTTATTTCGTTAAATGAATTACTTTTATTTTGCGAAGCTTTTGAGGCCGCTTGTACTCAAAGGGCTAGTATCACAACACTAACCCCACCAACCACGAAACACACAAAAGTGAAACGCCTTATAAATGTGAAATAAAGAAGCTTAAGTAAATAAAGAAGCTCAAGTAAAAGATGCTTTAATAAAGACGTCAATTCCGTAATTTCCTATGAAAGCACTTTCACAATTTCAATAACTGCAAAATAGAAAACCGGTGATTAGATCGTGGTAGGTTCAACGATAATATTGGTGGGGAGGAAAATTGTTAATGACAATCTTAGGGCGTTCTCCCAAGTCCCTCAAGCCCGTCCCCCATGGGCCACCATGGAGATAGAAACATAGTCAACCTGGTCACATACAGAGGACTACACAATTTATGATATCTAGGCACAGAATGCACTAGTCGTTCCTGGCAGGAAATGAATAAAGATCAAAAAGAAAACATTTTCTCTAAAAAGTAGCAAAGTTGTCTCGGTGTCGGAAAGCTTGACTTAAATTCGTGTAATCGTAACAAATGACGAGGCAGGGGGTAAATGGTGATCGGGTTGGGTAGCGGGTTGCAGGCGGAAAGTGCATCGACGTGGCCACGGTATTATGCACCGTACGATGCGAAATCGGTATCCGGAAAGGGGTCAGGCCGATTCGCTGGCCAAAAACAGATCCGGTCCCGGAGAAGGGTGTAATCGGCGCAAGACTCGTCGGCCGGCTTGATCTCTCCGCACCGGCGCGTTATCGTAATTGATTTAACGATCGCGATTACGAGCGTGGGGCCGGTGCATCCCCGGGGATACGTGTCAGATGGTAATAATAGACACAAAGTGGGCTGGATATTACGAAACGGAAATGCACCGGGGCGCGGGCGCGCGCGCACCGCACCGGGCGCTTTTGCTTACGTTACCGTTTGATGCCGGGTTAATGGCGGCCGAAACGATACCGATCTATATACCGGTCGGCGGTGTTCCTACGCCGACGCGCGGCTACCTCGATCCCGATCGGCGGGATCTTTCTTTTTTATTTTTTCCTTTTTTCTTTTTCGACGGTCGATTTGATCGTGTTTTCGTTTCGTCGGTTACAGTACCAGGCGAGGCTCAGGCTTCCGGACACGTTCTCGTACTCCCAGAAGATGCAGTGCGTCGATCATATCATCGAGGTCCTCGACCTCGTCGGCTGCCAAGACACCAGTGAGTATCGTCGACATAGTTGTTCGCCAAATTTATGCGTACGTTTCTTCGCGGTCTCGGACAACTTGTGGAAATTAACGCCAGGCTCACCGGACCCGCCACATGACGGGATCTAATATTTTTAATCTACAATTATCGACATTGTCACGGTGTAGTTGTGAGGAATTGTTCAACAAATTTATTTCTTTTTTTTTTTGAAGGTGTATGTTATTTAAAAAGTGGCTAAAAATTTAAATGGGCACGTTCTTGACCCGCCAAATGACGAGATCTAATATTTATAATTTACAATTATCGACATTGTCACGATGTAGCCGTGAGGAATTGTTCAACAAAATTTCTTTTTTTTTGGGAGGTGTATGTTATTTAAAAAATGGCTAAAAATTTAAATGAGCACGTTCTTGACCCGCCAAATGACGGGATCTAATATTTTTAATTTACAATTATCGACATTGTCGCGATGTAGCCGTGAGGAATTGTTCAACAAATTTATTTCTTTTTTTTGGAAGGTGTATGTTATTTAAAAAATGGCTAAAAATTTAAATGGGCACGTTCTTGACCCGCCAAATGACGGGATCTAATATTTTTAATTTACAATTATCGACATTGTCACGATGTAGCCGTGAGGAATTGTTCAACAAATTTATTTCTTTTTTTTTGAAGGTGTATGTTATTTAAAAAATGGCTAAAAATTTAAATGGGCACGTTCTTGACCCGCCAAATGACGGGATCTAATATTTTTAATTTACAATTATCGACATTGTCACGATGTAGCCGTGAGGAATTGTTCAACAAATTTATTTATTTATTTTTTTTTTTTTGGAAGGTATATGTTATTTAAAAAATGGCTAAAAATTTCAATGGGCACGTTCCTGTTATTTTTGCAAAGTAATATGAAGTAGTCACTTTTACTGCTCCGTAATCTAGTGTTTTAGGCTTAGTGTTCGTAGTTGTGTAGCTAGATTTTTTAAGTGGGAGCTAGAATTTTTAGACACTATACAGATCATACTTCAATGTTCTTCAATGTTCAATGTTCAATGGTTTTCCTATTCTGTATATTCTTATCATCACTGAAAATATTCTGAGATATCTGGACATTACTAATACGCTTTTGATTTTATACTGTGATTTTATGCGACGATTTTACTCAGAGTATTAGATTCATCAGAAGGACAACTGTATAACATCAAGATTGTGTTAAATACGTCGTTTTATAATAGTAACGTAACAGAGCTACTTGCTTTTTAAGCTACTTGAAATTTCCAACATAAAGGAAACACCCTTACAGGGTTCACGAAAATTCGAAGTTTCGGAGGGTCAACCATTTCCTGCTCTATGTCCCCGTTCGATTCTGATCGTAAAAGGGAAAATTAGGCGGGGTTTATGTCATCGCATCTCTGATGTACACATTGTTTAAAAAATACAAGAAGTCTAAAATCACCGATTTCGATCGGATCTCCTTCAGAACCGCCGAAGTCTCCTATCTCTTCAAGAACATCGAAGCCGGGAACTTGATGACATAAACCCCCCCTATTTCAGCGTGGACAACAACATATACGAATTCGAATAAAATGGCGGACCTGGAACACAGAAGAATCGATCGATAGTCAGAGTCCTTGGAGTTTCCGCTGGAATTTTCTCCGCGAAACGTTGATCGCGATGATTTTCTAATCCCGGTTCCCGGTTAGGGAGATCAAAGTATTCGCGATCGAGACCAGTACACAGAATTGTCCCACTTTCCAGCCCGGCCAGTAAATTCGCCCGTAATTTGTTTATGCACGGACCCCGTAACAATTTACGACTTCCACCGGTAAGAAACAGCCGTTTCGTCTTTCAGTCGCGGCGCGGCCCGTCCGTTGATGCTGCCGTTGATTCTGATCGACGATTTCCGCGATCGTAACTTGTCCACCGTTTCCCATAAACCCGTGCCCGGAACGGAGCCATCGGCGTGTGTCTATTCCCATGCATTATCCGCAACGAGCATCTCGAATTAACGTTGGATATCGAGTTTTACTCCGGCCTCTTTCCTGTACACCTGAAACCCCGAGTTTCTTTTCGCTCGAAGAAAACCGGCGACGAGCTCCGGGAAAGGCAATTAACCTCGGATCAAAATTAGACGACCGTGTACAATAGGGAGATCGATGTTCCGGCGTCACGATTCTTGTCACCTTTAACGTCGCGTTTTGTTCGCAGTTATCGGGGATTACACGAAACGAGGACTCTCCGGCGGCGAGAAGAAGAGGACGAGCATAGCCTGCGAGCTGCTCACCAATCCGTCGCTGATGTTGCTCGACGTAAGCTTTTTAATTGCACTCAACGCCCGCCTTTCAACGTCTTCCAGCCAGATTTTCTTGTCGAGCTTCCGACAGCGTTCCCACCAATTTTCAAGCACACGGAGGAAACTCGAAAGCCGCGGAAACCCGAGCTTTTATCAATAATGCAGTTAAAGACTTCTACAAATTACAAACCAGCTCGTTAACGATTAATTCCGGTTCCAATTCGAACGCTGGCCGGAGAATTTGCCCCAATTATCACACCATCTACCGGCGATTTTTTCGGAATTTTTGAAAATGCTTAAAAATTTCACCCTCGGTAATCTAATCATTTCTTTTGAGGTAGAGTGTTTGGTGACCGTCCCCATAATATTGTATTATAATTTTCCTCGGTCTTTCCTTAATATTGTATTCCTCGATCTTTGTCCAAAATAAGCAGCCATCGCGGTTAACGAGCGTCCCAATTAACCGGAATCCTCTGCAAAACTGCCAACCGGGGATTTTTGAAAATGGTTAAGAATTTCACCCTCGGTAATCTAATCATTTCTTTTAAGATAGAGTGTTAGGTGACCGTCCCCATAATATTGTATTCTAGTTTTCCTCGATCTTTGTCTAAAATAAGCAGGCATCCCGATTAACGAGCGTCCCAATTAACCGGAATCCTCTGCAAAAATGCCAACCGGGGATTTTTGAAAGTCCATGGTTAAGAATTTCACCCTCGGTAATCTAATCATATCTTTTGAGATAGAGTGTTAGGAGACCACCCCAATAATATTGCATTCTAGATTTGCTCAATCTTTGTCTAAAATAAGCAGCTATCCCGATTAACGGGCGTCCCAATTAACCGGAATCCTCTGCAAATGGTACACACTCTCCCCGAAAAATGCCAACCGGGGATTTTCTGCTCGGATTGTCTACTGTCCGCGAACGTTGCCAGTTAGTCGCCAGGCGAGATCACGTTCGTTTGATTAATTTGTATGCTGTCGTCCCGCAGGAGCCGACCAGCGGGCTGGACTCGCATTCAGCACAGGCGTTGATTTCACGACTGAAGAAATACGCGGAGCAAGAGGGCAAGAGCATCGTGGTGACGGTGCACCAGCCTAGCTCCAGGATGTTCCACAGCTTCAACAAGCTCCTCCTACTGAGCCGTGGCCAGGTGGCATACTACGGACCCACCTCGAACATCGGCAGGTTTTTCTCCACGATAGGACTGACGTTGCTGCCTCATTACAACCCGGCCGACTTCATACGTAAGCTCCTCGATCACTATCGCCCTCCCAAGACGCTCCATCCTCGACGAGACATTATCGAAAGAATTATTTGACAAAAATCAGGAACCGCTTGTCTTGCTCCGAGGATAAATCCAGAAATAATCAATTAATCAGTTTATTTCTCAGTCATTTCAGTAATTTATTTCTTTTTTGTGAATAATTTTAGCAAGTTAGAAACAGTTTAAACGGTCAGAGTTATTAAGAATTATTACTAGTTACTTGATAACGAAGATTGTAAGCTCCTCCATCACTATCACCTCCCAAAACCTTCGACGAGTCAATTATTGAAAGAATGATTTCACGAAAATTGGAAACCGCTTGTCTTGCTCCGAGGATAAATCCAGAAATAATCAATTTTGTCGTCAGTTTATTTCTCAGTAATTTCAGTAATTTTGTTTCTGTTTTGTGAATAATTTTAGCAAGTTAGAAACAGTTTAAACGATCAGCGTTATTAAGAATTATTACTAGTTACTTGCTAATGAAGATTGTAAGCTCCTCCTTCACTATCACCTCCCAAAACCTTCGACGAGTCAATTATTGAAAGAATGATTTCACGAAAATTGGAAACCGCTTGTCTTGCTCCGAGGATAAATCCAGAAATAATCAATTTTATCGTCAGTTTATTATCAGACTGTGGATCTCTGTATAAAATAAAAATTGTCTATATCAATTTATTTCCTTTTGGGAATCATTTCAACAAGTTAGAAATAGTTTGAACGGTCAGAGATATTAACACGTTTTTAACAATTTTTCTTGAAACTAGTTGTACTATCCAAAATCTGATTAGAAATAAACGATAACAATAAGTTAACTGTCATTGGTAATGACAAATGAAACGTATATTAATTACAAAAACAGATTTCAATTTGAAATGTATATTCATTACAAAAACTTAAGGTTGTGTCAAATTAAATGAATAAAAATTTCCTTTAAAATTTCAGTGCTGTAGCATTCGTGTCATTTTGCACCACTATGAAAATGAATGCTATAGCATTCACGTCCGCGAACGTGTTAACCCTTTGCACTCCTAGTGTCACTCGACATTAGTTTTTATCTGAGGAGCTCCATTGTCGAGTCCTACTCGACATTATTTCATGCCCAAATAAATAGATGTCGCGCACACCACCTATTTTTGTGAAACTTGCGAAAGAAAACCAGGATTGCATCCTGGGAATTGTTTCAAAAGATATCATACTCTTGAAAATTTCAAAATACGATAATAGTGCACATAAAACTGGCGTTTAAGTGAATTTGTTTCGTCCTTTGTTTATTTAAATTGCCTTATTTTTTTCGTTAAAGTAAATATCCAATTTAATTCTTCAAAGCGTTGGGAGCTGCCGGTAACGAAATTGAAATAAAATTCGAAGTGCAAAGGGTTTTAAGAATTGTTACTAGTTACTTGACAATGGAGATTGTACCTCCAACTACGGTTCACTTCGGAATGAATAAATTGACGGTTCGGTGGCGGTAAATTTTCTGACAGAAGAATACGGGAGGTTGTGCGGGAGTGGTAAGGGAACGGGCATGATTGAAAGGGGTCCTGGCTGGCAGTGTGAAATATTTTTGCGACCCCGTTGTTTCAGTGGAGCAAATAAAGGGGCCGGAGGAGGTCCGGGAACGGATCGTGGCCGCTGCGAGGAACGCGAGACAGGGACCGGACTGCCCGCCGGAACTTCGCACGGAATATAATCCCAGCCAGCATCCGCTCTGCGACCACCTCATCCATTATCACGAGCACCACATCAGCCACAATGGTATTAACTTTGCGCGTGTACTTGGCCGGCTCGCGCTTCATAATTCACGCTGTCCGCGGAAACAAACATCTCCTCGCGCGCTGCTTTCACCTTTTTTTTCTGGCCGCGCGTCTTCTCGATTATCTCTGCGCGCCGCAGCCGCGACAAAAGCTGTCCCAAAATATTTTACAAGCTTCAACTCGCGCTGCTTTAGTAACAGCTACAGCTTCAAAGTACAGTCTAATCGGTCACTTAGCTCAGGTTCCTTTGAAGCACCGCTTCGTTGATAAACGGACCGCGGATCTTTGTGCAAAATAAAAATTGTTCACGTCAGTTGCGAGGAACAGGAGCCAAATGAAACGCTTCTCCTCTGTGTAATGAACAAATTGAAAACAATGTGTGAAGCTTTTGCTGTTTGTAATTTTACTCACTCTGTCATGAATGCTAAATAACTTGTCTGTAACGTGGCAACAACGAAGACAATGTAATACTCGGTTCTCGATGCTTGTAAATATGGCCGAAATGTAATATTTGATTCTCGATGCTTGTCAATACGGTCATCCAGTAAGTGCAAGACAATGGCTTTGTTCATTGGTCGCAGCTCCAACATAGACACATACCTGGTGTCATGTTCAGTGGTTCGACCATAAGCGCCTAAATAAGGAACATTAGCAGAATTGCCAACGTGTATTTTGATCTTATTTTATTTTTCTCGCGTGACAACACTAATGTTCCTTATTTAGGCGTTCATGGTCGAACCACTGGACGTGACACTGGTCATTCGGACAGCACACATATTACTTATGTTAGCTTAATTTTTAACTTAATTCTTAACTTAATTTGTCTGCGACTCGTTCCGCTGCGTCGAGTTCGACGTTATTTTGCTTAGTGACTGAATGGTTCAATAATTGATCGATTAATCGGTGATTTCCAGTGAAAGAGGACGAGGGCCGAACCCTGTGGCTGGACACGCAAAGCCATACCAGCAGCAGCGCCAGTTCCGCCGACGAGGACTATGCCTGGCAGTGGCCCACCAGTTTCTGGTCGCAATTCAAAGTGAGTGAAACCCTCCTCGTCCGACAGAACACGTTGCAAAGCTTCTATTTACAAACAATCACGAGTTTACAAACAATCCCGTCGACCGCGTTAGAAAAAGTTGCGAGACCGCATTTCCAAGCGAGAATCCGCTCACAGGTGACTTAGCATAAATATGCCCGCGGTCCGCGCACAATAATAGAAAAATACATTTCACTCTTTTCTTAAGGTTACGCGCCGGTAATTGTACGTTAATAACGCGATTTAATTATGAATGCAGAACGAGCGGACGTAATGAGCGCACCGCCATTGCTCCGACTGCTTTTTCACGTTTCATCTGTTACACCGTGAGATTACGCTCGATTCTGCGTTGCTAATCGTGCGACAGTTTATCGGGTAGATCGAGGGTCAGGGTGGTCTTTTTGCGACGGATATTTTTTTCGAAATGGATCTGCCTACGTCACGAACGTTGCAACAATATTTGTCCTGTAAACACTCGAGTTTATACGGTGTAGGAAGAGATGTTAGGGTGCCTATCTGCTCGATCGATTGGAAAAACAACGCTGCAGAAGATGGCCGATCCAGGGTCCGTTATTTCTCGGTGAACAGATGAATCGAAACGCACGATCTGTTTTCGAGAAAACTTCACGATCGTTGGATCGAGAATATGCGCGAGTCCGGATTGCAAAAGTCTCTTTGAGGGTTTTGTCCGTCGCGAGTGGCCATCTTGTGTTCGAAAGAATCGTTGCAATAGCTTATTCAGTCTTTGATCTCAAGCTTCTTCTCTTGCGCAACGAAAAGGGAAAGTATGTTCTTTTCGTGTCATGTTGTAGCTGTATCTGCATACATTTTATATTAAAAGAACTGTAAATATCGATACTTTGCCGGGAATTCGCTCCGCGCGGTCTGCCATCTTGTATTTCCGCGCCGGAAGTCTTTCAAATTTCCAGAAAGGGTGCTGAGAATACAAATTAATTCGGGATAAATTCTTGTTTTTCTCTATGAAATTGCTAAGAATTGAAATCTATAGCAAATTTAGCTATAGGAAGGCCCTGCGTCCACCGCCATATTGAATTTCCATTTCTCTATGAAAATGCGCCGGAAGTCTTCCAAATTTCTAAAAAGACTGCCAAGCATAGGTTTCAATCCTTTTAATGGAATATTTGCATGGAATAAAAATTGCGGATAAATTCTTCTTTTTCTCTATGAAGTTGCTAAGAATTGAAATCTATAGCAAATTTAGCCACAGGAAGGTCCTGCGTCGACCGCCATCTTGAATTTCCACGCAGAGTCGGCAAGCTGAGAATTGTAAGCCTTGTAATATCGTCCAGAGAGCATCGATATCGAGGAATTGTCAACTTACGTGACTGAAATTCCGGCGTCGATCGCCATCTTGAATTTCCAATCAGAGAACGCAAACTACAAATCGAAAGCCTCTTAATTAGCACATGCATCATCGATCGGGAAAAGATACAGGCTCGTTTTCCGTGGGGATCGTGAAATCGATCGGGCTTTTAAAGTTGTCGGTTGAACCGAGGGAAATTCCTGGCTGGCGGCCATGTTGAATTTCCTCGGTCGCAGTCAAGGAGCATTGGCAGCCGACCGAAGGCGAGATCGAAAAGTTCGATTGCGTGCAGGATTAATAGAGCATGCAAACGGCAATATGCAAAATTTAGATGAGTGGTCTGGTATGCGGGAGCAGATAATACCGAGGGAAATGGAAATGACATCAGGATTCAAGTTTAATGCTCGCATTAAATTCGTATTAACGCTCGACGGTTATCTGAGACGCGGTAATGCATTCGAGATAACTTTCAAGGCGGCGCGCGGCTTATTCCACGGTTTCTCGCCTGGAATACTCGCGGCTCGCGTTCGTATTCGTACCAATTCGTTCCGTCTGATGTGCCGCGCTCTGTTTCGCGGGGGCTCACTTTTGCAATAACGTAATTTCCGTACGGCACCGTCCGAACAATCGACCCGGGGCCCGCGCGCAATTTCCACCGCGTTTGAAAATTTGATCAAGCAATTTCCTCCGTGCAATAACCCTCCGCCAAGAATTAATCGGATCGAATCAAAAATCTCGCGCGGGAAACTTCCACCCTCTCCGAAACTCCTACTAATTTCAATTTAAACATTTCGTTCTTGGAAATGTCATTCGCAGGATTCGAAAAGATTCGACACAATTCCTTGGAAATGTTGACACTCGACTGTATAAGCCACCGCTAAAAATTACTATACAGTGAGCTCTCGATATATGTCGCCAAGATCTCGATGATAAACGGCGCGAACTTATCCCCACTACCTCGGATGAAAGAAGCCTATGACACGGCTCGAAAATGCCTCCTGGACGATACATGACATAGGAAAAACCCGTTTTGTTGACGTGTATCGAGAATTCACTGTACAGGGTGTCCCAAAAGTGTCGGTGAAATTTGGAAGAGGTTGTTTCTGGCTCATCGAGAATTCACAGCACTGTAGTTGAAAACAATTCCCCGCGTTGCTAATTAATTCTTTGCGTTTCTTAAATTGCTAAACGTGATACGAGTTTCACTGCCCTTTCCGTATGGAAATCAAAATGTCCGAATTCTGGGAACTATAAATAGCTTCGGGAGCAACTGGCGAACCCTCGAGTGATACTCTGGGGTCTTTCGTGACCCCGATAAAAATTTTCAGTACACTGCATTTCGCTGATTTAGTTTATTTGAATTTAATTTGGATTTCGTATGCCTAAACTGTGCACTGCTATCTCGGGTAAACTTTTACCGAATTTTTTGGGAGATTCTAGCGTAACAGATGGTGGTCCGATGAAAGTCAGATCGGTAGTAATTTTTATAAAGCAGCGGCTTTAATTGCTCGGTGGAAAAAATTGCAAAAGAATTTTTTAGGACAAGAGTTGACAATAGAAACCGTCGCGAGGAACGATTTGATTACCGGTCGACGCTCCGAACGATTATCGGTTCGGCGGGAAATTCAGTGGAAAGAGTGGCTCGATTAGGAGGTCGATCGATTACAGGTGATTTTCCCGCGACCATAATGGGCGCGCGTGCGACGCGTATACGGAAAACGGCGAAACACTTTCCGCGTCGATCGATCGTCGCGTTGATTTTGTCTTTTTGTTTGCGAAAAAACGCTCGTGGAAAAGTGAGACGCGGACGGCGGCGCCGCGGCGCATTCGTATTTCCAACGAACGGGGCGTACCGGTGTCGCAGTAATTATCCGGATATGGCGAACCGTGTAAACGCGACCTAGTTCTGTGCGCTTGTTCGCTGCGCTTTGTCGCTCTTCGTTCTCTTCCTTCGATTCGGGCACCGATCGAGCTTCCAAGATGGACGCCATTTTGGCGTTCGCAGCTGATAAGCGGTCTCCAGATGATAATCTCGATAACCCTTCCAATTAGTTTCACCGAACTCCGAACAGAAACGCGAAAGAAACGAGAACCGATTTTTCGCATTCTCTGCGCTTAATCTTGCGCATAATCCTGAATTGAGTGTCATCGATGCTGTCGTTAATTACCGTAGCGTTCGAAGCAACCGGCAAAAACGTAGATGATTGTTAGACTGCGGACCCTCTTGCAAAATAAAATTGATTTGCATTAATCGCAAGACGTAAGAACTAAATTACAGTTTATTTCTCTCTTCACTGATTTTCATAAGTTTCAAGAAATGTATACATACACACCCAAATAATGTAGATACATTACACCCACTCATTTTTGCCATAAATGCATAATATCTAGTGATTTTTCGTGAACTGAGAAAAATAGGAAGGACTGTGTTAATTTCTGTTGAATAAAAATGGAACGTTTTAGGAGATCTAATTAGAAGTAACGTTGAAACATCTAAGTGTCGCATTGTGAAGCAGTTGAGAGGATTTCGTTGAAACCGAGAGGAAACATTGCGAGGTCTCGCGATTTCCGATCGGAGATTAGTATCGTCGGACACGTTCGAGAGGCTCCGAGGTCCCGGATCGATGGATCCATCGGATCGTCGCCGGTAATTGAGTAATTAACGATGTCAAGTTCTTCCTCTCTGTTCTTCACGGTTAAATGGCGGTGCGTATATAGTTGTAATTTGAAGAGGCCTTCGAAAGCCAGCATTGTGAAACTTTGCGTTCTATTTCCTCACGGCCGCCTGATATAATTGAGCTGCACCAAAGAGGTGTAGCGCGGGCAACCTTGCAATTGTGACATTGTCGCGGCACGGGGGCAGCATTTCTATCATTATGAGCGTGCAATTAGCAACGCGCTCGTGTGCCGCTGCGGATCCAGCACCATCTTGATACGTTGGGGCCCGCCAACGGGATTAATTGATCGAACCCACCAGCCTCCGAACGTTTTCGCCTAAACTCGAATTCCGGGACCAACAAGTGTCAGTTGAATCCACCGATAAGTCAGAATCTATGGAAATATAAATAATAATCTAACAAATCTCGTCGCGGAGTTGATTCGAAGCACAGTTTTTTACAATTTTCACGCCAGGAGGCATAAATAATTTGAACTCTCTCTCTCTCTGAACTTGAGGGAACTCGTTTCGACAGTGCGGTGTTCGGCAACAGCTAACTCCTTCGGCGTATGCACCCACGAAATCGTGTAGGATTACGTCAGCAATAGCCAGACACCGGGCTATGAAAGGTCGCGTAATATTACGTCAGCGACAGTGAACGTGTTAATTCACTTCGGTGCAGTACGATCAATCCTCGGGTCGAACTTGAACGGAAATTGAATCGCGGGGGACACCGAACTACGAAACTTCGAAAATCTTCAACAATTTCTATCGTAATCATAATCAATGTCAAATCCAACCCTTTCACGCACAAGTAACAAACATGCCTCTAACACTTTGAGTGTCATGTCTCCCGGAAATGGGAGACAGAATAATTTGTCGAGGTTTAAAAAATTAATTTTCCAAAATTCGGTATTATAATATTCTATATTTCCGTAAATCAATTATCTTATGACATTTTTAAAGCTACTGAGTCACAGCGGCGAAGAAGACAATAAACTTAACGAAGCTAATGAAGTTAATAAAAACGACATTAGTATGTCCCAGAGCGCAGTTGTGGCAGTTTCTTTTCTTCTGAAAAGTTGGAAACGATAGCTCAAATTGCAGAACGATCAAACAGAAATTGGCGTGTATTGCTTTCTCGCCTGGAAATAAAAAATTAGTGAATTTTTACGGAAGGTGGGCGATCGATGGTTGAAAGAATGAATCCATCGGATGTTTCTTTTCAAAATGATTTCGTTTGCGGACGTCGCCGCGAATCAGATAAGGATAATCGATGTGTCATGATTCCAGGTATTATCAGAACGAAACTTTCAAGAAGCCCGGCCACGGATGCTGTCTCGTTTGAATTGGCTGCAAACGATAGCTCTCGGTTTGCTCGCCGGCCTGCTCTGGCTGAGGCTTCCCAGAACCGAGGCGGCTCTCCACGACATCCAAGGCTGGATGTTCTTCAGCACCACGTACTGGATGCTGTTCGCGCACTTCGGCACACTCTCCAGTTGTAAGTCATCTCTCCGCCATTTCCCGAACCGGCTCCGTCAAGCTGCATCCTCGTGTCAACGAGCAAAACTCTCCGGACGAGTCAAAATCTTCTCGTTAGAGTCGCGTGCCACACTGAATTCTCGATATATGTCAACACGGATCTTCCCACCGACATATATCGTCCAGAAGACGTACCCGAGCCGTGTTGCGTTTACATCGGCGTCCTTCGCGTGGTGGGGATAATTCCGAGACGATTATCGTCCAGGCGACATATATAGAGAAATCACTGTATACGGTGTCTTTCCGACACCAAATTTGACACTCTATACAGATTTTGATGCGGTGGATTTTGAATGCGAAATTCGTTTTTCCTCCAATTTTTGAGAAATTTGAGAGAAGAATGAACAGTTTTAATTCTTGGAATTTATTTTTTCTTATTTATTTATTTTTTCTTTATTTATTTTTTCTTATAATGCTGAAATATGAAGTCCTTTACCTATAGCTCATGCCTGGACAGCGGATCTTTATGCAAAATAAGAATTATCTCAGCCCCGTAAGAGCTGTGGTAATTATTCTTGCGTGGGACTATTCTGTAGACTCTTCTAAGTACAATAGCGTATTTTTGAATAGTTATTGTTGCGGTTTAAGCATGCTTAAATAATGTCTGAAGTGGAGTGCACTTTCGTCGAAGATTTTTCTGTTTTAACACTGGCAGTAAGAGACACTGGAAGACTTCAAGTATTTTTCTTTTACAATTCGTAAAGTTGTAGAAATTTTTTAGTATAATTCTTCGAAATCTGAATGTGCAGATTCAATCCTGTCATTATTGTAAAGGGGCATGCATCGGTCTCGTTTAGGGCTGTCGGCAGTTCTGGTGTTAAAAATTAACTTTCGTTCTCATCTCTCATATTAACTTGGCACATTTCTCACTGATTCCGAGTAAATAAAAAGTTCCCAATTTAACCCTTAACGGATCGACGCATAGCATAGCACTTTTACTTACTGGGTCCAATGCCGCGTATATGGCGGCAAAAATAAAAGAAAATGAAATATAAATATATATAAAATAAAATATAAATATCTTCCTGTCTATACTCGATATAAAAATGTTGAGTCCACAGTTTCTCTTCGTATGAGAAATAACTTGGACCTGGTGGAAAATAAACTTGAAATACTTCCGGACCGTTAAGGGTTAAAATCTTGATCTAAACATATCGGAGCTATCCTGTTTCTCCACTTACAACGGAGGACTTAAAAAAATCAATTATTCGTCTCTCCATCGCGTTGATGTTTCGCGAGATTGCGAGCTCGACGCCAGGGGACAAATTAGATTCGAGAAACGAGAGGAGGGGAGAAGGTCGAGGCTGAAAAGAAAAATCGAGAGAACCAGGCGACACGTCGGAATGTAAAATTGGCGGAGGACAGTGAGATCAACGGTTTGATTCGAGTGCCGTTCGCAGATCCGTGATTCGCCGACGAGTGGCTTCACAGTCTGATTCCCCGTCAGAAATTCGTCACGCTCGTTTTGCACGGTCGCTGTCGACAAAAGGGCCTCCAATTACCGGGCGCGAGCAGTGGGTCACGGCGCGACCTACATACTAACATTCTTGATTGACCGTTCCTTCAGGTCCTTTGCAAATCTTGGCAATAAAAAAAAACGGGCGCATCGTTGAATGGCCGATTCAGCGCGTCACGCCGTTTGTGGCTCAATTAACCAATCTACTTTCATCTGGTTCTCGGTTGGTTCGTTGCGCAACGCGGCCCGCCACCTGACCACAAGAGAACAACCGTGTTTTGCATCCTACTGTGCTCCCATTACAGCCTACGTTGTTGTTGTTGTTGTTGTTGTTGTTCGCGCGAACCGTGTCTAATTGCTAATAGCAACCCATTAAGCGTCGACTGTTCTCCCAACGCCCCTCTGCCTGCCGTTCTCTTTCGTTCATTCTCAAACTAGGCGCAACGCCGTACAATTATCATTCTTGCCTCATCGATCCCAGCATGGGACTTGGTACACATCATCTGATCAATCATTCGTCCATCGACACTGTCATCTTCCCTCCTCCGCTCCTTTCGCACCTACGTTTTGATACGATCATCATTTTCTAGCTTTTTCCTTTGCTTGCAATTGTCCTTTACCTGTAGCTCATGACTGGACAGCGGATCTTTATGCAAAATAAGAATTATCTACTCGAATTGCAAGAAATTGGAGTGGAATAGATAATTATTTTCTCTCTCAACCCATTTGCATCGCTAGCGTACATATGTACGCTCAATTTATTTTTTCTTGTAATGCTGAAATATGAAGTCATTTACCTGTAGCTCATGACTGGACAGCGGATCTTTATACAAAATAAGAATTATCTACTCGAATTGCAAGAAATTGGAGTGGAATAGATAATTATTTTCTCTCTCAACCCATTTGCATCGCTAGCGTACATATGTACGCTCAATTTATTTTTTCTTGTAATGCTGAAATATGAAGTCCTTTACCTATAGCTCATGACTGGACAGCGGATCTTTATGCAAAATAAGAATTATCTACTCGAATTGCAAGAAATTGGAGTGGAATAGATAATTATTTTCTCTCTCAACCCATTTGCATCACTAGCGTATATACATACACGCTCAATTTATTTTTTCTTATAATGCTGAAATATGAAGTTCTTTTACTTGTAGTCATTTTTGTTCTTAAGTACAGTTGAAAAAAGAAGTTTGGTGATAAAGGCGTTCTTTTCATATTTTCTACGCAAATGGGTTAATACGTTCAATAGAGTGCTTGTAAATTCTTCCAATGTCTTTACTGTCTCAAATTACACCTACCCATTTTTGTCACAAAATCCACCGTCTTGACGATCGCGATTCTTCGTATCAGGAAAGTCAAATTGATTTTGTGGATACCTTTGTTCACAATTCTACCGCACAGCGGTATATTCGGAAAATTCGTAAGTTTTCTATCGAAATATGTTCTGTCGTGTTCCACAAGACCTAATACGAGCTTCGCGGGATTGCTGAGACAAATGACGGTCGCTGACGTGTTAATCAACTTTGAGCAATGTTGTCTAATATCTCGGAAGATTCTCCGGAAAGAAGAATCCTCGTCGGGATAACGCGTTTCGGCCGGGTCAGATTTCCTCGGAGCATCGACCCGAATATCGATACGGCGGGGGTATCGATAAAAAGGGGGGGAAAAGGAGCGCGCGCGAGAGAGAGAGAGAGAGGGGGGGGGGAGAAGGAGAGAGAAAGGATCGGGAAGAGAGGACGCTAAACTCGGTTTTACAGCTGTAGGAGAGAACCGGTGGCCTATTCGAGCCCGGCACGTACCGGTGTCTCGTTTTCTGCGGGGATAAGTGACGGCCACTGTAAAACGTCGAAGGTAGCCGCCGCGGCTAGTCTGCCAGTGGCGAACTTCTATGCCTAAGTTATGCGACTCCTAAAATAGTCGGGGTGGGTAACGGCCATTAACTTTTCCTGTTTTATCGTTTACTGCCCTTTGTTCGAGGCGATCTGTCACCTCTATCCCGGCCCCCGGCTCTCGACCGTGTCCGCTCCTTCGGGCTCGTCCGCCGCGTTCCTCCGCACCGATACCGATCTTTATCGAGTCTGCCCCGTTTACTCTCGTTGTTTATTTATCGCTCCGGATCCTCCGTCGTCCGCCAACAGCATTTGTCGAACCTCGTTTTCCAGGACGAATCAATTTTATTCGTCGCTTCTCAACCGTCCACGATAGACTGTCTATCGGTATTTCGCGTGGCAGTCGGTGCACGGTAAATGCACGAAAAATTGTTTCAAGTGACTGCCCACTTACTGCCACCGAAGGTATACAGGGTGTTTGCGAAATCGTGGGACAACCGGGGATGGTTCCTCGCGTAAAGTCGAAAATTAGGTACGCGTGCACTTAGAGTCTACTTTATTCGCTCGGTCTTCCTCGCGAGTAAATCTTTTGTACTCTCAATAATCGTAAATTAAAATATTTAGAAGCCATCATATCTACGGATTTCCTAAAACCAATTTTAAAGAGTTTCTTTATGACTTACAAAGTTGCGAAAGGTCAGCTGTCATTTAATTTCTTTTAAATCAAGTTGACAAATTTATTATCAATAGACAGCGGATTTCATCACAGAAATGTGTAAGTGTGTTTCAATCTATTAACCTTTAGCACTCGAACGGCGCCATTAAAAATTGCTGTATCATTATTCAAAATATTTTTTACATTATTAGATTTGTTTGTGTTTAATCAATTACTAAACGTTTCAGTATCGTATGAGTAAATCGCACCATTTTCGTATGCATAACATGAAAAAAGAAATACACAGAAGGGAAATATTCTAGGTCGGAAGAAATGTTTCGTTTTGGATTTAAAATAGCTTCGAGTGCAAAGGGTGAAACATATTAACACGTTGAATGCGACGTCACCCATATGTGGGTGACGGAATTATTCGTGCAGGTTTTAAAATGAATTTTCACGTTGATATATTCACTGTACTAAACTTGATTAGGATCTGTAACATGCAAGAACGTTGGAGGACTACTCAGTATCCATACATTGAATGTTTTGCAATTTTTATTTCATCAAATAACTTACTTTGATTTTATGGAATCTTTAAAGGAAGATAATGATAAGATGTTAAGGAGGAAAATAATTTTCTATTTCACTCCAGGTTGTTGCGATTTAAGTTTGCAATTTAACTTCAAGCTTGCATAAAAGTCCGCTGTCTAATCATCAATATCTTCGACCAAATGTACAATCAAACGCGCAAACCAATCCACATTTTTAATGAGTAGGCTACGAATCCAGGTACGAAATAGAAAGTTTCAGCATCGTTTGCAACAAGCTTTAAGTTGAAATTGACGCGTTCTTTTAATAATTGTAATCTTTGCACGCACAAGAGCCGCAGTCTGTTAATAAGCGAATGAAAACTAGGGTACGAGGTGCAGCGAAATAAAAGTAAGAAACGCCGAGGGATGTTGTTAAATCCGACACGAGCTCGGTTTTCATCGTCGTTTAAAGTGACACGAGGCAACTTCTGGTTTCAGTTCCTCCTGAACGCGAGGTAATCAACAAGGAGCGGTTGTCGGGATCGTATCGGCTCTCGGCCTATTACCTGGCGAAAATGGTCGGCGAGCTACCGCTTACGATTACCCTGCCCGCGGTCTACCATATCATTAGTTACCCGATGTTGGGCTTCCACAGTCCGGCAGTTTTCGTCACCCTGCTGGCGTTCCTCTTGCTGAACACCGTCGTCGCACAGGTGAGTTCGTTTTACCTTTATTTCTTCGGCGAGAACCTTTTCAGATGGGTTCGGATGGGTTCGGATGAGTCAACATCCCAGTACAACGTTTCAAGCGCTGCAACTGTCTCAAAACTGGAGCGCATGATTTGAGCTTTTCCAAGACGGGACTGGTTCACCGAATAAGAGAAATTTTGAGAAAATTGAAATCGGTGCCGTCGGCTCGAAACTCTCAGTGCTTTTCTGTAGGTAAATCCACAATACTTTTTTAACACTGAACCTACCACCGCCGGTCAAAATGACCGTTCAATATTTTTTGTTTCACAGTTACTGCAATTGTAAAGACGCTTTCGTGGGAAATGATTGAATAAATATATTTAGGAGAGCGTGTATTATGTTACGAACCGTACAAAATCTAAGTAAATTCAATCTCGTCATTTTTATAAGACAACATGTATTAGTTACTTTTCAGGCTCGGTGGGTTTAGTGTTAAAGTTCACAAGTAAACTTCTGATCTCCATGCAAAATAAAAATTTTCTTCCTGTATTGAAAAGCACAGGAGCCAAGTACAAACTTCTCTAAATGACGTGTAAAACAAATTTTGAGAAAATTGAAATCGGTGGCGCATTGGCCTGAAACTTTCAGTGCCCGTCTGTAGGTAAATCTACAAAATGTATACTTTCTTTAAAGTTCAGAAGTAAACTTCTGATCTGTATGCAAAATAAAATTTGTCTTCCTCTATTGTAAAGCACAGGAGCCAAATACAAACTTCGCTAAATGACGTGTAAAACAGATTTTTGAGAAAATTGCAATCGGTGGCGCATTGGCCTGAAAGTTTCAGTGCCTTTCTTTAGGTAAATCTAAAAATTTATACTTTCTTTAAAGTTCACAAGTAAACTTCTGATCTCCATGCAAAATAAAAATTTTCTTCCTGTATTGAAAAGCACAGGAGCCAAGTACAAACTTCTCTAAATGACGTGTAAAACAAATTTTGAGAAAATTGAAATCGGTGGCGCATTGGCTCGAAACTTTCAGTGCCCGTCTGTAGGTAAATCTACAAAATGTATACTTTCTTTAAAGTTCACAAGTAAACTTTTGATCTGTATGCAAAATAAAAATTTCCTTCGTCTATTGCAAAGCACAGGAGCCAAATGCAAACTTCTTCGTTCGCCTAAAAATTGTACAAAGTTGAAAATAATGTATGTACATCCCTAAATTGCTTTAAAATCCGGAATTTTCTTCAAAAAAATTCAAATCGTTCAAATTAATTTTTAAAAAGTTATTCTGCCGTATGGCTAATGGATGCAGATATTTTTGACTGCATCTGTAAACGACTGGAAACGATACACTTGATACCGATGTATCATTATTGGCCTGCGGATCTCCATGCAAAATAAAAATTTCCTGAATCGCAACAAACTGAAGTGAAATAATTCTCTTTCTTAACATGTTCAATAAGTTGAAAATAATGTAAAGCATTTAAAACTTTTCCTAATGCTTTTACTGTTTTAAAACGAACCTACCCATTTCCTAATGTTTTTACTGTTTTCAAATGAACCTACCCATTTTTGTCATGAAAGCATAAAATCCGCAGTCTAATCATTATGTCTCCAACTGTTGACGACCTTAAAGCTTGCCCGTTCGAAGTTCGAATTTTCCAGGAATTTTGTAGATGATTGATCAAACTGTGGCAGGTACGAAACGAGAGTAGGCGACCGCGGATTCGTAAAACGTGCGTACCGCCCAGTTCGAGTACTATGTCTGGCCGATGGTCGTTCCTCGGAGTCAACGTTCCCCGCGGATCCAGGACACTGATTATTCGCGCGGAACTGCACGCGGCGCAAGCCTTTACGACTTCCTCTCGCAATAAAATTAAGTAAAACCGCTTCTAGTCGGTGAAACGCAGCCAATAATAGTCTCCTAACGTCTTTGTTTCGGATAAGATGGATCTTCGCGAGCATCGCCGTCCGCGTTTACGACTGCGCGTGTTAATCGACATGCCCCTGTGAACACACGGCCAGCTTTATATCTCTGGTTTCTCCGCTTTCGACCGATGCGGCGGAAGTGAAAGTTTTTTTTTTCGCGGCCCTGCCGTCGAATCCGACAGTATTCTTGCACTAATTTTTCAATCAACTCCCCCGTACCGTCGCTAAAACTGCATCAGAATACCTCCACGGCTTTGTTTTCGCGTCACTAGACCGAAGCCGAAGAACAGAAGCCAAATCATTATTTAAAACCTACTGAAATTATTAGCACATCTACCGGCGATTATTTCGTAATTTTTTTGAAAGTTCAAATCCAGAACAACAAAGTTACAAATCCAGACCTGGGCAAAATGTCGAGAAAGAATATTTAAAATACTATTCGAAATAGTATAATTTAATGTGGTCCAAATAAAATGGTACTTTTAATAGAACGAAAAATTTCGGAAAGTAAAATATTTTTATTTTGATAACCGGATACATAAACTAAATTAATGTTGTATTTCAAATATTTCCTTAGAATGAAAATAAGCCGAGCAAATAGTTAATATTCTAAATTATAATCTTCAACACAAGAAACCATGATAGTTAACAAAGTATTATTTGTAGCTTAATTACACGCAACAAAATCTGAGAAAAGTATAAGTTACTATCAACTATTTGAAATACTATTTTCCTAGAAAATAAGTCTCGCTATTTTCAATATTTTCCAAATGAAATACTGTTTGTAGATAGTACTTCAAAAACTTTGTCTCATAAATAAAATAATTTATTTGCACGATTATAGGGATGCTTTAAAAGTAAAATAAGCTACTTACTATTTTCTATTTCAAATACTATTTTGCCCGGCACTGAACAAATCGCATTCGCTGGAAGAGGATTTTTAAGCTTCCCTTCGTTACAGCTGATTATTGCAAATCCTGCTGACCCTTCGCACTATAGTGACCAACTGTTTGCCCGATCTTTCTCCATTCTTTTTTCCCTTCACCTTCTCTCTTCCGTTTCCAGCCCTCGACACTGTCCACCTACGGTCAACGGTATAAGTCATTGCTGCATGAAAGGCGGTCGCCGATTTACTTTCAAAACCACCTACCTGGCTATTGACGGGAATGAGTAACTCTCGCGTTTCACAAGACAACGGCGTGCACTGTCGCCAAACGCGACGGATCGGTTTGAAAGCGTTTTTGACCAACTACCGGCTGAGGATCCGCGGCTAGAACTCGTTAGCGGGCCCTTGCGAACACGCTCGCGGAACCGTACCGCGCAAACTTCATTATTCCCCATTAGCGGACGTCCTGAGCGAGCTCATTTCTTAAGCCGAGCCATTATCTCGAAGTATCGCAGCTTCATTCCTCACTGGACCGCGGATTTTCTACGTTCGTTCGATCGTTGCTGTCGGAAATCACTTTGAAAACGTTGTACACAGTGTTTGCTCGATTTTTGTCACAAAACACGGGTCCAGTCACGGACATATATCGGCCAGGAGATACTATTCTTTGTTATTCTTCGTTTAAGTTCATGCGACCTTACACTCCTCGGCGATCAAGGTCTCTCGAGCTTCTTGACCCCTCATAGGGTATACCCCTCGGTAGTGGGGATAATTCCGGGACATTTATCCTCCAGGTCTTGGCGACGTATATGGAGAATTCACTGTGTCGCTTGATAGAGCGGTATCCGTGTGACTTGTGTTCTCCATTTTGAAGATTTCTCTCCAGACCGATCACCATTTCCTTTTAACTATCTGCGAATCTTCAATAAACTTGTGAGGCTACAGATAAGTGGCTGGACATCGAACAAGACAGCTTTTTAGAGGACTCGAGTCTAATTCGATCGAAGTCGAGGTTCGAATTGATTCGAATCAGCTCGGTTCCATCGCTAGACTGTGGATTTTACAAATTTATTATAAAAGCAGGTAGAATATAAAACAAGTAGAAAGACAAAACTAGATTTAACCCTTTGCACTCGGATGTCCATTCTAAGGGAATATGATGAATCTAGAATCGATAGCTCCGAGTGCAAGAATCTATACTTGTGAGGCTACAGATAAGTGGCAGGACATAGAACAAGACAGTTTTTTAGTGGACTCGAATCGAATTTGATTAAAGTCGAGGTTCGAATTAATTCGAATCAGCTCGGTCCCATCGCTAGACTGTGGATTTTACAAATTTATTATAAAAGCAGGTAGAATATAAAACAAGTAGAAAGCTAAAACAAGATTTAACCCTTTGCACTCAGATGTCCCCTCTAAGGGGATACTATGAGTCTAGAATCGATAGCTCCGAGTGTAAAGGGTTAAGAATCTATACTTGTGAGGCTACAGATAAGTGGCTGGCCATAGAACGACGGCGTTTTTAGAGGACTCGAATCTAATTCGATCGAAGTCAAGGTTCGAATTCGAATCAGCTCGTTCCCATCGCTAGACTGTAGATTTTACAAATTTATAATAAAAGCAAGTGGAATATAAAACAAGTAGAAAGACAAAACTAGATTTAACCCTTTGCACTCGGATGTCCATTCTAAGGGACACTATGGCCGAGTGCAAAGGGTTAAGATTCTATACTTGTGAGGCTACAGATAAGTGTCAGGACATAGAACGACGGCATTTTTAGAGGACCCGAATCGAATTTGATCAAAGGTTCGAATCGACTCGGTCCCACCGCTAGCGCTTACGTCGCTGGCGGACAAGCCGGTAATTAATAATCCGTGGTTAAACAGGGAATTGGTTGTTATGTTCGCAGAGCGTGGGATTCTTCGTCGGCGCCTGCTGCCTGGACCTGCAGGTGAGCATAACAGCGTCAGCGTTGTACACGCTCGCCACACAGCTACTCGGCGGCTATTTGGCGACAGCGGTTCCGCCGTGGCTCGCGTGGGCCAGATACGCGAGCATGGTGCACTACGCCTATCAGAACATGCAAATCCTGGAATTCGGTGTCGGCGAGCCGATCACGTAAGTAGATTAACCATAACCGATGCCAATCTAGCTGGCTCCGGCCGTCTCGCGTGCGCCGCTCTATTACAACCCCCGAAAACCAGAAAAGAAACTTTTGATACTCGGAACTTGCTAATCGGTCGACAACTATCGTTCCACCGATTCGAAAACCGGGCTCTCGAACGATCCGCGATCGTTATCGTTTCTCGCGTGCGTCGCCACTGTTTCTTTCAAATGAACATACAGCCTCGGTCTTCGACGCTCAAACAATTAAACGACAAACGTTCAAACCGTCCGGTGCGTGCGCGCTTATAAATAGAACGCGGATTTTGCGCTTTGCGATGACGCGTTTGAAGTACTTTGGACCAAATGGAGCTCGTTCGGCACTCCGAAAAAATTGCAGGTCGTATAGTGCACAGTGTACAGTGGTTTCTCGATATATGTCGCCGAGGCCTGCATGATAAGTGGCGCGGAATTATCCCCACTACGAGAGGCCTCGAACGCCGAGGAGTGTAAACAAAACACGGCGCGGGTTCGTCTCCTGGACGATATATGTCGGTGGCAAGACCGGTTTTGTTGACTTATATCGAGAATTCAATGTAAATATTTCGAGATTCTATAGCTTCCAATATTTCAATATTTTAATATTTCAATATTTTAATATTTCAATATTTTAATATTTCAATATTTTATCTTTCTATTTTATCTATTTTATCTTTCAATACGAAAAAATTGCAGGTCTTATAGTGCACAGTATACAGTGATTTTTCGATATATGTCGCCAAGGCCTGCATGATAAGTGGCGCGGAATTATCCCCACTACGAGAGGCCTCGAACGCCGAGGAGTGTAAACAAAACACGGCGCGGGTTCGTCTCCTGGACGATATATGTCGGTGGCAAGACCGGTTTTGTTGACTTATATCGAGAATTCAATGTAAATATTTCGAGATTCCATAGCTTCCAATATTTCAATATTTTAATATTTCAATATTTTATCTTTCTATTTTATCTTTCAATACGAAAAAATTGCAGGTCGTATAGTGCACAGTATACAGTGGTTTCTCGATATATGTCGCCAAGGGCTGCATGATAAACGGCGCGGAATTATCCCTACTACGAGAGGTCCTGGTCGAAGACTCCTGGACGATATATGTCGGTGGCAAGACCGGTTTTGTTGACTTATATCGAGAATTCACTGTAAATATTTCGAGATTCCATAGCTTCCACTATTTCAATATTTTAATATTTCAATATTTTATCTTTCTATTTTATCTATTGTATCTTTCAATATTTTACAAACGAGGTACGTTGCGTTTAATATAAAATTTCAATATCACCGGAAGATATGCTGCTACGGAATTGAAATTATAAATGAACGAAACACGTTTTTGTGTAGCTCCTGACAATTTTTATTTTGCACAAAAGTCCGCTGTCTTTAAAGGGATCAATATGGAATGGAGAATTTTATCAGGATGTTTAGGCAAAATTAATCGAATCATCGAATTCGAAAGCGTTCTTCTTTCGGGCCGGTTTTATTTAAGAAAGTCTTGATCAAATAACCGTTAGTAGTCAGTCTGGAATCATTGAAATGTGCACATATCGATCGATCGGAATTCAATTCTCGGGACTGATCGAGCTAATTGAATAAAAATGCGCGCGCCGCTAATTGCGCGAGAGGAGAACGTCCCGTTTAAATAGTGGATGAGCCTGAACCGCGACGGGCCCGATGCATTATTCAACTATCGACCTCTCGAAACTGTCCGGGCAGGATCTCGGAATCTCACGGAGGATCCACACGACACGTTCGATCGATCGCGACGGCGCGGCGACGCGATAATCGGGTTAGCCGAGATTGATGTGTCTAATCAAACGAATATCGGAAACTAAGATAACCGTTCGCTAAAACGACGATAACACATTCGAACCTCGTGTGGATCGTGGGTCTCCAAATCTTTCGATTAGTATAGGCACGCGTATGTCCCGAAAATGTACTTTCTTGTTGGCATAATTTCCGAGGTCATTTCAAGCTACTTTCTCGCTTGCGTAAATGTTAAGGAGTTGTTAACGAAAAACATGGACCAGTCGGATTCAGAACTGGAAAATAAATTTTCACCACAGACCATTAATTACAAAAACAAATTTTATTGAGATGTCCACAAGGTGTGAGAATGTTACAAAAATTATTGTTATAATTTGTCTTTGATTTTGTGCGACTTTTATGATCCAAAGAAAAAGTTGCTTCAATCGATCTTGGAAATTACCCCGTTCAAGGGAGTACAACACTTTTGGGACACCCTGTAAGAACTTTTCACGTACATTTTTGCGAGTACAGTGTTTCCTCGTTTAATGTCACAAATGCCTAGCCGATAAAAGTCTACTACAACTACCCCACTGCCGCGGGGTATACCCTAGAGGTTCGCTGTCCTTTTCTGCGTTGGGCGTCGATCAAAGAATAGTATCTTCTGGCCGATATATGTCCCTGGCTGACATACATCGAGTAAACACTGTACCTGGAAAACCAAGACCGAGCGACCGGCAAAGAGCCTGTGGGAGGGTTGTTCGGAGCGTTGACCTTGAGAAACAATGTCAAGGTCGTCGAATAGATACGCGCGACTGGTTTACTGATTGTTTCTGATTCGACCGGTGTCTCGTTTGTCCTGACGACAGATGCTCGCAGCCCAGCAAGTTCCCGGAGTGCAGGAACGCCACGACGATCCCGGTGTCGGCCATCTTGGAGAGCCAAGGGGGCAGGGGTTCCGGTCTTCCGCTCTGGGCGAACACGGCGGTTCTGCTCGCGTTCCTGGTGATATTCCGCACCCTCGGCTACCTGGTTCTCCGTTACTACCGCGTGCCGAAGTGAGCCGGCTTCCCGCGGGAACCATGAAGAGACTATCTCGCCGGACTTCGTCACCGATCGGACGATCGACGATGGAACGACGGACACGCACGCACCCACACGCACGGCCTCTCGCCCCTCGCCGCGCCAACGGGAACAACGAAAAAACCGCGAACGAAAACATTTCTTTGCTCTCGACACTTTCGCACGCCTTTCTCGCCCCGTCGTTTCGCGACCTTGACCGCGACGGGAATCGTAGCTCGCAGAACTGATCAATGAGAACGACACGCAGCAGCGCGAAAAGTTTATTTTTACAGGAGAATAGGGATCACCCTGGCCGAGCTGCTGACGCCCTCTGAAAACGCGATCGTCCCGCCCTTCGACATCAGACAGACCCCCCGTAACTCTATGGGAGCCAAACTGTTCGGAGCCTAATCACATCTAGGCTTCTGCGATCCGTGCAGATCACTCGGGTGTCGATCAGCTGCACGGGTCTGCTCTAGATCCTAATCGAGCGGCCGAAGTCTACTGTCTTTGAACGCTGTACGCTGTAGAGGACCTGTCAAGGTGACTCCGGTGTCCTAGACGCTCGCGAGAGTAGCTCCACCGTGTCAAAGGAGAATAGAAACGTTATGTTTGCGGATCCTCTGAACCGTGTTCCTCAGGATAGAGGACAGTTTGCTCCCTGAAGCAAACCGTCTCGAGCAGACGATACCGAAGAGCACGGACAGGGTTGCTGTATTCTCGAGAGTGGGTACCTTGTTCGGGAAGACGCCCTTGATTTGAAGTCCAGGTGGGTTTAAAATGCCCTTTCGAACACTCTCGAGAACAGCTCTGCCATGTCCATCGTAGAAGAATTGTTGAGCTTGCTCGATACTCTCGTTCCACGTACTCCGAACTGTTTTATCAAGGATAGCTGACCCTCGTCGACATAGACTGTCCCGAGTCGAAGCTGTTGCAGACACGTTACTCCCGAGAGGGTCCACCGATCTAGAGTCCAGGCGACTTTAGAGTCCTTAGCCCACTTGGGCGCCCTCGAGAGCAGCTCTGCTACGTGGAACATAGACTCTATCGAGGAGGACTAGAACCGCGTCCTTGAAAGTGGAAGCCGGAATGCAGAGGGTTGCTGAGAACTCTTCGAAAATGATTGTGTTTGACGACCGACACAGGGTTGCTCTACTCTCGCGACTGTCGACAGCGTTGCCGGATTTTCTGGGACGAATGCTATAGTCAGCACCTGAGTGACGTCACGAAGTTATAGCGTAGTCTATCCCCGACAGTGGATCGCGGCGCCGTTAGGTACCCCCACTATCGGTACGTTGGTGTGACGATTCTGAGAAGGTGACGTCACGTGGCACCTAGGGGAGAGTTTTTGCGAGATCGCTCTGGTCATAGTGATAGGGCCACCTACATACCGAGGGTCTCGGGTTTCGGAGGCGTCCGCAGCGGCCGTCACACTATTTTACTTACCGATTTAGCGACTATTTTTCTCAACACGCCGCACGCAGACTAGCATACCTCGTCTAGCCGGGTGACCGTCGCGACGGGAAACGACGGGCGAAAGGGCGTCACGTTTCCTTCGGGCAGGGAAAACCCGAGGGCCGTAGGGTCTTGCGCGGGCCCTCGGGACCGAAAGGCGCGCGTTTCCGGTGGCGCGGGGGCCGAGACGCGCGTTCATTACCGATGTAAGATTAAAGTACACGTAGAGAAGACTTTCTACCAATATATCACGCCGAGGTGGATGGGTGAAGAATGAACGAGCTTCGCAAGCTGAGTGTTTGTGTGAGAGAGAAAGAGAAAGAGAGAGTGAGTGAGAGAATGAGCGACGCGCGACTGGTTCGACTCCTTTCTTTTAATTTTCTTGCGGCAAGAAGGGTATAATAAGCAGAGAAACCAAGAGGAACCCAGAGAAAACGACACTGCAAGCGTCCTCCTTTCGAGAGAACGGGGGTGAGGTGAATGAATAGGATAAGGGTGGAAGTGGTTCTTTTGAATGGGGGGGGGGGGAGGAAAATCGACGCGGCGTCGTCGTGTCGCCGCATCACCGACTGAAAACGAGAAAAAGAAGAATCGCGTTTGTATACAATGCATATTACGAGGTACCATTTTTCTTATTAGAGCGAACGAAGGAAGCGTAGGATGCGCGAACATTGATACGCTACACAGAGGGACATAAACACACGCGAGGAGACCGATGATCAATTTTTAGAATTAGAGGATTCACGACAGGTGGGCCCGGACCGTTGTCCACCGACCCTTTTCTAGCGACCATCCGGATATATATATATATATATATATACATATATGTACACGGACATACACACAGAGACACGCCAAGAGAGACACGTACAGAGAGACACACAGACACACACACAGACATTTCTTTTTACTTTTATTACCGCAGAAGAGTTGCTACGTTTTAAAGATATTCGCCCTAGATGGTAAGGTGAACTGCTACACTATTCATTGCTACTCTTATTACTACTATTACTACTACTATTACTACTACTACCACTACCACTATTACTATTACTACTACCACTACTACTACTACTACTACTACTACTACTACTACTACTACTACTACTACTACTACTACTACTACTGCTACTACTACTACTGCTACTACTACGTAGTACTATTGCTACTACCACTACCACTTATAGTACTTTCTTATTATCGACGATCGTCGCTGTAAAGTAAGGGATAGGAGGCGAGACCGGAACGTTTCCGTTCCTTCTTCATTTGTCTTCTTTCTTTCGTTGTTTATAGGCTGCCAATTTTCGGTCGGAAGAGATCGATATCGATCAATCCGAAATCGAGAGAAAGAGTGCGAGAGAGAGAGAGAGAGAGTGCGAGAGAGCGTGAGAGCATGAACGAGAGAATGGAACCCGTCGAGGACGTTCAAGATGGCCGGCGAAGGAGAGCGAACAGTTCCAGTTGAATCGCTTTAGGGGGAAACGCGAGCCTGTAATTAATTAGCTCGCGAACGAAGCACGACGCGACACCGGTTCAAAAAAAAAAAGGAAGAATGCGAGAGAGAGAGAGAGAGAGAGAGAGAGAGAGAGAGTCGAAATTTTTAGGTCATTGTTGGTCTCTTGCGTCTCTATGTGATGTTTTCTATGAGCTCGACGCGTTACGAACGGGGATCCAAACGAGCCATTCGAGCCGAGCGGTGTAATAATTCATTGGCTACCTTCTGTACATAGAAATTCTCTATATATATATTATATATATATACAGAATATTATATATATATATAAAACTATAATAGTAATTATTATTATCATTATTTTTATTATTAATACTATTATTAATATTATTATTTGTATTTTTATTATATCGCATGTACATGTGAATCTACGGACTGAACGGAGAAGGCACGCGACGTTTTCTTTCTTTTCTTTTCTTTTCTCTTTTGCATTACGGTGCACGTGTAATTATCGAGATTATCGGAATGATTCGTTTGACCCGCTTAAACAGACAGACAGAGAAAGAGAGAGAGAGAGAGAGAGAGAGAGAGTGAGAGAGAGAATGAGAGAGGAAAAAGAAAGAAAGAAAAAGAAGAGCTTGGGGAACAAAATGTCGATTTGTCAAACGATTGTCTTTTCCTCTCCTGAGTCACGGGAGTGTATATACGGTACAGATACACGTAAAACACAACAAACCACACGCATACTTACACACACACTTTCTGACACACGTACACCAAATACCAGGAGTGACAGTGTTCGTTCTAGCGAGGAACATGTGTGGTGAAAAATAGGTAAATGGATCGCTGTGTGTTCTTCATGAAGCTGCGTGTACACTGGGCACACTTCAAGCATTCGGCGGACTTCCGGTCGTGACGGCGACCGCTCAAAATGGCGGCTCGAACCAATGCAAAACGGGGAAGCTTGATTGTGATAGAACTCGAGAAACTGTATATAGGATAGAGAAACGAGAAGGGAGTTGTAATTTTTTCTCTTTTTCTTTTTTTTTTTTTTTGTTTTTCCGACAGCGGTGTTCCTTCCCCGACCGCTCCGTCGCGCTTCGAGAACAGGGTCCTCCGAAACGTAGCCAAAAAACGGAAAAATTGTCAGAAAGTATTCGTCTCGAACGTGATAATCACAGCCGCGTGTTGCGCGATCGATGATTGATCGAGCAGAAGCGTCGGGAACAGAAGCGAAAGTCGACGAGAACGTGCGCAGAGTGCAATTAGTCGAAAACTATTTAAACGATTCACCGTCGGACAGCCATGATTAATTCTAGTAATAAATACCTTTAGTTCTAGTGGCGGTTAAGTCTAGCAATAAAGTCGTATTACTATTATTATTATTATTTTATTATTATTATTATTACTATTATTATTATTATTATTATTATATTAATATTATTATCTATTAATTATTATTATTATTATTATTATCGATTCGAATTCATTTCCAGCAAAGCGAAGAGAGAAATAAAAAAGAATATTTATGATTGTTTGCAACACACAATCTGGATTACATTTTCTCATACGACGTCAATTAACGGAAGCTGATTCTCGTAATCTTAAGTCGGCAATAACAATTCCACGTTCGTTCTGACGAGTTTCCAAAGTGCGACTCAGTCGGCAAAACATCGCGTTTCGGACTAACAATTTCTTCGGACACCGAACGACACAACTAACAAACAATTCGCGAGACCTCTGTTCCAGGGAGGTTACCAAAACTATCAGCGACCTGTTCCGAGTGTACACGCAGCTTTAATCGGCCGTTTGGGGCGACAAGTTACGATTCCGCGCGAGCAACCGGACGAGTCTCGCGATTCGATCACGAATCCGCCATTTTGCGAAAGGACAGCGGACAAAATTCGAAGAAGACGTTTTCAATTCTGCATATCTCTTTCGAGCGAACGCTTCGCGGACTCCTCGGGCCTAGAACCAATTTATTTCGGACATTTTCGGTCCGGAATGGCGTCGATGTCGCGACGAGAAAATGGCGGCCGACCGAGCGGCTCGCAAAATGGCGAACAAGACTCGAGACTCGTCCGGTACTGGCGCGGACCGGTTTATATCCACCAAGTGTTCATCGGGTTCTGGAGGATAGAAGCGCGGGAGGCGAGTTAGTCGAAATAAGCTACAGGCTCGTGAAAATGCTAAGTAGGAAATGAATTTTACCGGGACAAGGAGGATCGATGGCGAATCGTGTTTAACGTTCCGGATCCTGGGTTTTAATCGAACGAATTAAATTGTTAGACATTTTATCGGCTGTACTCGAATCGTCGAGGACCAATGTACCGTCTCGCCGCCATTTTGGTTGCCCAAACTGCGGCGACGGACCTCGGAGGAACTAGGTAAACTTCCGTTCGAATTCTCGGAGTTTCTCAAGAGAAATTAGCGTTCGTCCAACGATTTCCTGTTCTATCGCTTCGGTCGCCGTTCCGACGCCATTTTGGTTGACCTCGAGAAACTCGAACGATTTTAACCCTCTGCACTCGAAGCAATTTTAACTCCAGAACGTTCTTCGTTATCTTCTTCACATTGTGCACGCGAAACGGAACCTGTTTTCTCGTACATGTATTTAGCGATTTATAGAAACAATTTTAATCGTGTGTTCGAACACTATGCCGACCGGTGACACCACGTTGGTGTCCCGCGAAAACAATCGGCCAAATGCCGGTGACGCCACCATGGTTGGTGTCGCGAAATTATGCGAACGAGTCCCACCGGCGCCAAAGAATTTTGAACAAAAGAATTTAATATGGCATAGCGTTAACACACTGTCCTGAAAAATGGTGTAGCAATGTTTACTGGCGCCTCAGAGCCGCCATTCGAGTGCGAAAGGTTAGATTCCAAAAATGTCGTGAAAGAAATTGGCTGAATCGTGTCGTTAGCCATTTCGTTCTTTGAATGTCTAGATCGCGTGCAAGACGAATAGGCGGAAAGACAGAAATAGTGAGAGAGAGAGCGAGAGAGAGAGAGGGAGAGAGAGAGAAGGGAAAAAGTAGAGGAGAGTGTCCGACGAGAGAGAAACAGAATGAAAAGGGAAAGAATGACAGAGTGGGAGAGAATGCAGGAAAGAAGTTGGGCTCAGCGGGAAAGAGAGAGTGCGAGAGAGAAGGAGAGAGAGAGAGAGAGAGAGAGAGAGAGGGAAAGGAGAGCAGCAGACACCGGTTAGGAAGAGAGAAGAAGGAGAGGAATCCGCGATTGAAAGTCGTTCACCGTCGTCGCCGTTCACCGAAAGGACGGCCGTCTCCTTTTTCCGCTGTCACGAGAGTTTTCTTCTTCTCTGTCGGTCGCGCCGGGAAACTGTTAGGCTGTCTTAAATTAGTATCGAAGAAGAGCTACCCTTTCCCGGGTGGCGAACACTTCTCCCCGCAGTTTCATTCTCAGGGTCGTTCTCGGGGGAAACCTAGGCAATTACACTTTCTCCGAGTGCGACGCAACGAATCGGCTCGACTCGATTCCTGTAGGAAAACAGTGCCGTGTGTCTCGACCCCTCGGCTGCGCGGCCTGATTTCTGAACCGTCGAGAATTTTCTTTTCGCGTATTTGTTATTTGATCGTGGTCCGAGCACGCGTGCTCGCGCAGCCTGAGGGGTTCGACGCGTCGAGGGAGGCTCTCGTTCTCGTAGCTTTTCGGGAAATTGTGATGTTCTTGAGGGGTGTCGATTGCAGGGAGGGGAGCTTGTACGTAGTAGATAGAGTAGCTAAGAAAAATGTAGGATGGTTTCGGGGATCGAAGGAACGAGGAGGATTCTCAAGTCACCACCGTGTCACGGAGGAGAGAAGTTTCAATGCCGGAGCCGAACTCCAGGGCCCGCTCTAGGGGGGGGGGGGACAACCCTGGCATTTGCCCGGGGCGCCAAAATTTAGGGGCGCCATTTTGGCTGAGGCTGTAAGTGTGAGAAAAATAACGATGTTTTAAATATTCAATTAATAGAAAATTTCAGACTACCCTTGCCGGACAATTTTGCTAAAAAAGAAGAAAAAAGGTCATTTTGTTCAGCGCGGTGCTTAGTGCTTAAAAAGTCGTAAAAGATCGTAACCGCTAGAGCGGGCCCTGCGAACTCTCGCGGTTTTCGATGGCTGGCCACCATTTTCCCGCGCGATCCTTCTCCCGAGGGAGACGCGGGAACGACACACACCGCTTTCTCTGCTCGTCGGCGATCGAAAAACCGACTCGAACGGTCCCGCGTCGAAGGCGCCGATCGAGAGACCACTTTTTCCGCTTCCGTATTTCCCAGACCTTCGACGCCTCCCGCACGGGAGACTCGCGATTAGTGCAACGGCGTGCGACAGTTTGCGCGATCGACGACTCCCGCGAACGATGCCTCGTTTAGAAAAAAAAAAAAAAAGAAAAAGAAAAAGAAATGCATCGTCCGCGAAAATAAATCGTTTCCGGGGGGCGATTCGATCGGGGAGACTCTTGCTCGGCGGCTGCGCGCGCGTCACTCGTAGATGTCTTTTCAAAATTTTGATACTCGTATTTGTATACACCTGTACACAGCGTTCCGACATTTGTATACCGTTTACAAAGTACCATTCTCGCCGCGGCGAACGGCGAGCGTCGACGATCGACAGTGATCGATTCAACACTTCGACGGAAAGATTTCATGTAATTTATTATGAGACAGTATCGACTGCGGTGTCCCGACCTGCACCGAATTTTTGTAGACAATAAAGTCCATCGGACAACTCGGAAAACCACTCCCAGG